>NC_081405.1:462301197-462614530 GCF_030272615.1 Cryptomeria japonica | reverse complement strand
TTGCGAAGTCTAGGTGCGGAATCCGAGTTTGAGTCAAAAATTAGCTTGCCGAGTCCGAGTCTTGTAACTATGGTTTCAACCATTGTTTTTGAGCTGCCTGTGATAACTAGGTCATCAACATATACATTAACAATCACAATCTCCCCCTCCCCCTTGTTTCTTGAGGTAGAGATTTAGATCATATGAATGCCTACTAAATTCAAGTTTTAGCAAATGTTCATCAATTTTAGTATACCATGCTCTAAGAACTTGTTTGAGACCATAGAGAGACTTAACAAGTTTCAATACCTTTTCTTCTTTACCAAGTATAATGTATCCCTTTGGTTGGGCCACATAGACCTCCTTAAGGTCTCCATTGAGAAAAGCACTTCTTACACCCATTTGATATAGCTTCCACCCAAATTGTGTAGCTAAAGAAAAAATCATTTTGATGGTTTTGATCTTTGTTGTGGGAAAAAACGTTTCCTCATAGTCAATCCCTTCTTTCTCAGCATAACCTTTA
The DNA here is from genome assembly GCF_030272615.1 of Cryptomeria japonica. Lineage (NCBI taxonomy): Eukaryota > Viridiplantae > Streptophyta > Pinopsida > Cupressales > Cupressaceae > Cryptomeria > Cryptomeria japonica. The sequence continues at coordinate 462,614,028 of NC_081405.1, read as the reverse complement.
GCCACAAGTCTGGCCTTATACTTATTTATATTGCCATCTAACTTATATTTGATCTTGAAGATCCATTTACATCCACTTGCTTTCTTACTTGGTGCCAGATCAGCAAGCTCCCAAGTCTTGTTTTTCATTAGAGAGTGATATTCTGCATCCATAGCCTCCTTCCAAGGCTTTGATTCTAGTGCTTCTTGAACATTAGATGGTTCAAAATTATCAACAACTAAACTCATTAGCGCTAAATTTAGCTCATTGTGAACCATGTTGCAAGCCCTCAATTCTTAAGTTGAAGTCTTTTGGACTCCATCGAGATTTGCATCGCAAATGGTACTAGTATACCACTTGGGCATTGGACGTGTGACATTTGTGGGTGAGTTAGTTTAACTATCAACATCTCCATTACTTTTCCCATCCATGTTGAATACAGGAGCACTATCTCAATTAGGTGATGAAGTGGAAGGTGAACTTAACTCACTTTTCTCATAAAAAATGACATCTCTGCTGATATATATCTTCTTTGTGGTAGGATCCATAAGACATTATATACCTTGACCAAATATGTTGTTTTAATGATGACCAGCCTTGAGACCATGGAATAGGCTTTGAAACGAGGCATGGCAGGTCTGATACAAACAATTAATGCAATTGCAGGTCAACTGTAGGTCATTGCAGGTCTTGACATTATGTCTTATCTGCCAAATATCAACTTCTTTAGCTTGAAACCACCCTCCAAGTTGCTCCACAGCCTTCTTCACTTCCTGCAATCCCAAATTCTCACTTTTATTAAGAAAAAGTGCAGTCTATGGTTTGATTTTTAGTTGCAGACCTGTACAGACCCAAAATGAAGGTGCTAGACTCTAGAGACAGAGCAATTTTGCAAATAATTAACATCTTCACCAAAATACAATTATCCAACCTGCAATACAATGCAACTGATGTTAACCAGATAGGAATCAAACTTGGGTAACCCATCACTGAAAAACCTCACGCCAAGCCACTGGAAACCCTTCAATGGTACGACCCCTTCACACAGAAAAAAACCCACTGCAACCCCTTCAAATTCACATGCAATTTTGTCGCCTAAACTCAAGGAGAATAAATGTAACACGCTTTGTTGATTCTAACCTCTTGTCACAGTCCCACAAGCTTGCAATGATGGTACAGTCTGTCAAGGGTTTCACAAGCAACCATACATATACAGCCAAAACAAAGAACACTTGAAACACCTCCAAACACTACAAAAACCTCTACAATCAAAATGCCTTGAATATTTTCATATTTTCTAAAAACCTGAACTGTGAAAACAACGACAATTCCTATGAGAAATCACACCAACCAACCAGGGACTGTCTCTGAGATCCGAAACCAGTGATTTGATGAGGGCTTTCATCCTTGATCAATTCTTAAAAGAATTATCTATTTAAAAAGACAACATCCTATTATGTGTACTCTTTGAATAGCTAAAATGAGAACTCAATCCTCTTTTTATAGAGTTGGAGGGAAAAAATGCCAATTTTAAATTCAAAAATAATTTATCTTCCCTCAAATGTCCTTTTTGACAATTTAAAACTAACATATGTCCAAGTCCCCCTTCACTGGGCATTCACTTGAGGGACATAAAGTTATTATATAAAAATAAAACTAAAGTGAAATATTATAACATTAATGTTAGAACTTCAGTGCATCATTTAAAAATTCTCATCCAAGTTGCAGAAACCACTGCCAAGGCCCTGAAAACCAAAACTGATCACATTAGGAGTAATTAAACCTGAGGGAAGATGTCAAGTGCCAAAATGAGAACTTCTATAAATACACATGCTCTCCAACAAGTTTGGAGAACAAACCAAGAGTCCAAAAATGCTTCAGAAAGCCTCACATCAAACCAAATCAACAATTGAGCTCAATGCTCCATCAAATGACAAGAAAAATTGAACCCAAGCTCTCCAAGAAGTTTGGGGTTCTCCCTAGCAAACCCAAAGGCTTATGGGAAAACTTGGAAACTAGCTGAACATTCACAGAAAAACATTGCATAAAAATGGGGACATTACAAGGCCATACTATATGTTCATCTCCAACATCAATTCAGGAAGCACACTCATATTTCTCACTATCAATAAATTTGGAGAACTTGTAAATCATGTTCAATGATATGAGAATAATCATATTTCCTTATGTTTTGCATCTACAACATTATCTTTGTTAGGAATTCATGTTAGCATTCACATGGGTTAGAATAATAATATATTAAGTTAGAGTGAATTAATATTATATTATAATGTATGAGCATAAAAATATAAGTGAGTTGTTTACACAACACACAGATTTAGTAATGAAAATAGGAGAAAGAGAATAAGGTGGTTGAACAACCCACCTAGATTCAGTGTGAATGTTTGGTGGAGTTGTTATAGAAGTATTATATGTGCACAAATTCTTTTTTGCTACTATAATTTATGCCCAATTTTTTTTAAATGGTAAATTCTTTTTTGCTACTATAATTTATGCCCAAATTTTCTTATATGGTAAATTCTTTTTTGCTACTATAATTTATGCCCAAATTTTCTTATATGGTATCAAAGTTGGGCATGCAGAAATCTCTTTCACTGTTAGTTCAGTAAAATTACAGATTCTCTCTCAATTCTAAACGAAAAATTTTAATCCAAAATCTTCTAAAAAACTTAGACAGGGGAACAAAACCCAAAAATATTTTTTGTATTGCATGATGAAAGAGCAGTTTGCATGAAAAATGATGGACATGAATGTGATTTCAGCGTGCAGGAACAGACAAAAACAAAGGTAGAGAAGTGATGAGAATTCTTTTCTTTTCTATTCACATTTGATAGTGATCTGGTGTATTAGTTAATAGCTAGCCATAAGGGAGGAAACACCATATAAAAGTCACCATCAAAATTGTTCAAGCATAATTGAGAGATCATAGCAAATTCCCCTTCTTAAATTCATCAAAAGTATTCTATGTAAAGGTTGAATTACAGTTGTTTTAATATTTATATATAGTTGAAAGATTTATTGAAAGGTGGAAGGTTAATTTTATTATTTGTATATACAATCATTTTACGAAGCATTATCAATGGAGCCTGACACCTTCGATTTTCTTTTGATAAGGGGGTAGTCATGGATAAATTAAGTTTCATTGAGAAATTTGAACGTAGAGATTTTCATAGATGGCAAATCCAGATGCAGTAACACCTGAATAGAGAAAGATATTTAGCATGTTGTCAAACCAAACTCAGTCTCACCAATTGCTACAAATGAACTTGCTAAATGGACTATAAAGAATCAAAAAGAATTGGGGACTATTGGCCTCAGCTTGTCAAAAGCATACCTACATAATGTGAATTTCACAAAATCTGCAAGCGAGTTTTGGGAGTCAGTGAACAAGCTTTTCGGATCTGAAGGAGAAAGTGCCAAGACAACATTGAAACAAAGATTGTAAGGATTGAAGATGGATAAAACTACAAAAATGGCAGATCGTATAAGTAAGTTTCACTCCCTACTAAATCAATTAGCTGGCATTAATGAAAAAGTAAAAGATGATGATGCAAAAGCAATACTTTTGAATAGTATGCCTAGAGTATGTCTGGCATGGTGTTTACATTAAGCAAGGTAAAAATTAGTCTCGAAGAAGGGTGATCTCTACTCTACTTGATCCAGATGAATGCTCAGAACTTGAAGAAGTATTATATGTACAAAAAAGGTAAAGTATAAATCAAAGCATCTTTATCCAAGACAAAAAATCAAGTTTTACTATTGTAAAAAAGTAAGACATGTAGTTTTGAATTGTATGAAGAGGGCACAAGATCTACTAGATGATAAACTAGAACAAAATGCTTATTTGGCTAAACAAACAAATTGGGAAGAATATGCAAAAGATGAAGAATTATCTCCCTAGTGATGAAGCATACCCACTTTAGATAAATTCAATATGGAGGTTGGCGGCATTGGAGGAAGGAGTTTAAATAGCGTCTCTCACTAGCCACTTAACAATGAGGTCGCATACTATATTAGTGGCATTTTGTTTCATTTCATTATTGTATGCAAAATAAAATATTGTAAACATTCCCTTGCTAAGTTAGCAAGGAGGAGAATGTAGATACCATTGATTTTGTAAATAATTGGAAAGAAGAGCAGCTGGCTAAGAGATCCTCTGACTATTAGACTTCTTCAAAGTGTGGTTGGATGGTGATAAGTTCACCAGAAGTGAAAGATGGATAAGTTCTCGTATGTAGTGATCATGTGTAACAAGATTCATATAGCAATATGCAGACCTAAAATTAAGCATAGGCATATGATTCTATTTCTAGTTCATGGATGTACATTCTCTCCAAGTTCACACTAAGGGAGGGTGTTAGGAATTCATGTCATTGTTCACAGGGTGAGAATAATAATGTGTTAAGTTAGAATGAAAAAGGTGACATAAGTTGTAGTAACAACTCACATAGCTATTTTAGGTATGAGAAGAATTGGTAGGGATTGTATTTAAAATAAATTAATATTATAGTATAGTATCTGAGCATAAAAATAGAAGTGAGTTGTTAACAGGGAACACAACTCATCTAGCGATTTAGGAGTGAAAATAGGAGAAAGAGAATAAAGGTGGTTGAACAATCCACCTAGATTTAGTGTGAGAGTTTGATGGAGTTGTTATAGGAGTTAGACAACTCTTCATACATATATGCAATTTGTATTATTGAATAAAAAGTATGTGATAGAAGCGTAGTATCATATGTGTGCAAATATTTTTTAGCTTCTATAATTTATGCCCAGATTTTCTTATAATCTTATGGTTGTAAATGGCATCTATTGTGTTCTGTATGTGAATTGTTTGTTATGTTCATAATGGTACTATCTTGACATTTGACCATACAAAAGTACATTTACAATCCTTGCAACAAAAGAAGCAATGCCACTCATAACAAGCCAAAGCTAATACTAAGGTAATGTTTTTTAACTGCTACTACACCATCACTAATGGTTGTCTACAAATTCCAAATCAAAATTGAATTGTAGCAACTGAATTGGCATACCTACAAATCTTAATAAGGCCATTCCATAAATTCAATATGCATGATCAGCAATTGCACATCTGGGCAATGAGGCAACACAAAATCGAGTATGGAATAGATCTTAATGCCAGCCAATGCCAAGGTGATATGCAGAACACAATCAGAGTCAGATGAGTCCCCCACACAAATAAGGACTGAGACACTTCTTCATTTGTGGTGCATAGAAGAGGAGATTAATAATAGCCAGGTTTTGCAACCTCCCACAGGATGTAGACATCCTAAATAGAGCTTGAGAGAGAGAGAGAGAGAGAGAGAGAGAGAGAGAAATTCAAATCCACTTCTTATTTTCCTCTGTGCTGATCAAATTCATACATTTTAGTTGTTTTGCATCATAGCATAACAATCTTTTTTCTGTGATTTTTTTAACAAGGTTTATCTTCTATTAAAGTTTTGATAGTGTAGTTGACCTAGAGTGTGTGATTATGCAACCTATGTTATATTATGATGCATAATATAATGTAAATATTTTAAATTAAGTAAAAGGTATTCTTGCAATTTCAAAACAACATTCAAAAATTAAAAATTAAAAAACCAGGCAGTTGCACAGCCTACAGGTCAAACACCTGTGTCCATATTAAAATTAACGTCCATAAATTATAATACATCTTCAATAAGACAAAATCAGAGAGCAAACATGCTTTTATCATTCTCAAAGGCTAATTTTTGTTTTATTAATCTAAATAGTAATTTTGCAAATGGCAATACCTGAATCAGTACTTTATTTAGAGAGCATCTATTAAGCATCAGAATGCCTCTCTCACTTTGCATATTCTTTTCCCATTGCTTGAATAAAATAGAATCAAACGCTTTCCTGAAAAAAAAAAAAAAAACATTTTAAGTCTGAACCACAGTATTATTTTGCATTCTACTCATTAAGGGGTGTATTACAAACCTGACATGAGGAAGGAGAAAACATGAAGACTTATATTATACAAATTTCAAAAACCAAAGAATCTGTAGACTAGAGCATGAAAACATTTATTCACATTCAAAGCAATCCAGAACTGCATGTCAAGTGGGTAAGGAAACTTTAGGCAATATTAGCCATTCCATTTGAATCAAGTATGGGTGTTTTAAACAAATCAATAAATAACATATAGTGAATAATACTGGAAATCAAAATAAAACAAATGAAAAATCCTTTACATAGGCTTACCTTAACTCCGAATCTGTTACTCCAGGAGCTGCTACGACTTCAACTGAATTCCCATTAACTGTAAGATAGAGTGTTGATGGACTTGTTTCATCTGTGCTTAATGGTTCATGTGGAGGTTCTTGAGAGGCCATTCCTCTTACCAACTTACGTTCCTTAAAAAACAATGCTTGGAAAGTACTCAATACTTGGTTTTCAGACTTCTTGAAGCTAAGTCTGAGATCAAGTGACACAGGTGATGATCTCCAGTATGCACAAGTTGCAGAAGTATGTGAAAATTTTGTATTAGAAAGCTTTCCCTTCCTTGGATCCTGAAATGTTACAAAAACACAAGTGCGACTGGCAGAAACACCCAAGAACCTTCCCCAACTTGCTCTGTTTTATGGACAAATAGCACGTTGTAGTAAATGCACAGTAGTTGGGCAATATACAATGCCACAATCATCAACTGAAGGTACCATAAAAAATGAATACTTAATTCAGTTTCCTGGATTACTTACAGGCATGAAATAAAGAGAATAGAAAAACCAAACAGTCAGGGTTCTCAACACGAACAAATACAATAGGATAAATTAAAAAGTAAATTTTACAAAGGATTCATATCCTATGTCCAATATGTATGAATGGTAGGAATAATTAAATGGTAAAGAAATGTCCATATGCATAGGTTGAAACAAGCTTAAAATGCAAGTTGCTAAGTGGTTGCAGATTCACAAGCACTTGGCCACCTATCTGTTGATGTGTGTTTTATCCACATGCAAGTATCAGAATAAAATACCAAAGTACTTTACCCTCTCTTGAACAAAATCACCTCAGATGCTAAGGGTAAGATCAACTAAAATGATTCCAAGGTTTCTATAGTCAGGTCTAGACGAGTGGGTAACTCAATGGTCGATGTGAATTGTTGTTTTCACTTGGGGACTTACACAATTGTTCGAATCAACTTTACTTATCATGGATATGGAATGGGTGTGCTGATAACTTAGGATTTGGCAATGAAGCTCTGGATTCAATTCTAACAAGAATTTCTTAAAAAAAAAAAGGGATAGGGTTTAGGAATTCTATTCTAAAGGGTAGAATGCAAGAATTGAAGAACGAATTCAATGGAATCAAACTAGGCAAGGTCTCACCATCAAATCGAACAGATTTTGACACGAGCTTAGTGCAATCATCTAAGGTGTATTTCATAGATTTTCAAATTACTACCATCAAACATTGATACCATCCAAGTTGATGCATAACAATGGACGTATAATAATCAAAGTTAAGCTTGCATAAACTTCTAGTTGACCACGCACGGCGCACTTACAATCAGCAAGAGGCTAGTGGTATGGATAAATAGATTCCACACAAATACATTCAACAAATCTCTCATTCAATCTAACAAACTTGAAAGCAAATTCTAAATCTAAAATTCTAATCTAAATTGGAGGAATTGAGAACCTTGAATGCAAGACAACACTTAAACAAAAATTACCATCAATTCGAACAATAATTTATATTCAAATCTGCAGCATCTACCAACAATTCTCAAAAATCTCTCCCTTACAAATGAGAGGCAATGAGGTATATATATAGTCTCATACAAAATGGATGACCAAGATTAAATCCAAATCAAGGGCCAAGATCATGCCAACAAAGCCCTAGAGTTGCCCTAATTAGGGTTTACATCAAAAATGGAGCCACCAACATATGGTACAATAAAAAGACACCTAGTCATCAAATAGGGAATCTTCTAGAAGATTATGTTCTGCATCTCTTTCTCTCACAGCATAATCCAAGAATCTAGCCAATACAGAGTCTAACTCCTCCATGGAAATGCTGGGCAAAGTATTCTGTTGTAAATCAATCACGTCCAATGCATCTGAGCAAGCATCCAGAGTGTTCTCCCAATCTGGCATGAGCTTCTGCGAATTATGAACATGAATGAACAAAGACACTAAGTCATCCATCTAACTCTTCTTCAAAGAGTCTAACTAATTGAAGTACAGGAACTTCATCTTGTCTCTCAATTCTGCTAGGTGTAACCCACTGGCTTCACTGACATCAACTCCCAATACTTCCTCAATTGAGGCAAGGGTCTTCGACTGAATATCATGAATTGATCCTTCCATCTCTGCATAATCCTTTTGTGCGCTCTCATAAGTTGATTTCTTTATGGCCAATGAACAATACTAGCCATGGAAATCGTATATATCTCCATTCTGCACAATATTATCTCTAATCAATGTGGACATAGGAATTCTCTTCAAAGCTCTGAGGCGTGGAATAGTCTTCTCCTGAATGGGTCGAAATTCTTCCCAAACTCCTCCAAATACTATATCCTAAATATGAGCCATGTTATCCTGTCAAAAGCCTGGACAAAGTGAGTAAGGAAATTATCCACTTGTCTCTTTGTATCCTCAATCCATTTCTCCACTTCCGAGAGTGTATCTCTCACTACCTCATAATGTGTATGTAGTCCACGATCAACTGCAACAGGAGAAATAAGGGTGGGATTCTCACGCCTTATCCCTGCAATATACTCTCTAAGTATGATATTCTCTTCTTCATACTTCTCTCTCTTTTCAATCTCCGGTCCAATCTCGCACTGATTGCCCTGAGGGTATCACCAACTTCTTGGAATTCCTGCTCCTTTGTAGTACGGCCAAGGGCAACTGAAGTAATCTGGAAATCCATGGGAGTAGCAAAATCCTGCGTCACATCTCCAATAGGAACAGCCACCTGCGCAATCAGCATTCCTATCTCATCTCTAGCTATATGTGACAAAATCTCATCTTCTTAGGTTCTTTCTCCTTGTTGCTCCTAGCTAAGTAGCCATCAATGTCGTCAATAGGTTGCGCCTCTACCATCTTCTTACTTTTCTCCATACTCTTCATTAGCCAATCAGGAATAGTGGCCATCTCCATACCATCATCCAAACACATCTCTCGGTCAAGCTCTCTCAATGCTGAGATAACATCATCATCATCATCATCAGGATTATCCCTGGTCAAATCATATGCATTCTTCCCGAAACTAACCTCCAAGAGGACAGTAGGAGATCTCGGTTGATCATCATCTTCATTAGGTGGAGCAGATGTAGCTATGGCATGTAAATCCTGAACATTCTCTAGTAATATCACTGTATTGGAACATTGTTCAACCTCCTTATTCTGTTCTGGAACTTCAACTTCCTTGATTGATGAGACACTGATGGGGAGGTGAAGGAATGATAGGCGAAGGAATGATAGTCTTTTGCTTCTTCTTCTTAACCTCCTCAATCTTCTTCCCTCTAGCCTTGACTTCTCCTAGTGTGTTCTTCCTTCGTTTAGGAGCTTGACTCTCCTCATCCGTATAAATCCTTATGTCGTTGATAGTTCTTTGATCATCTTCGAAAGCGGATTCTTCCTATTTCATCTTTTCATAAGTAAAGATAACACCCATGTCAACTAACTTATTCATCTGACTATCTACCCATCCTCGGGAGAAACTCAAGACTTCTTTCATCAATACATTCAAATCTGTCACTTCTAATTCTGACCAATTAGGCAATAGAATAACCTTCTTCATTTCATTCTCATATCGTAGATGCGTATAATCCTTGTCATCTAATATCTGATCAGGAATGAAGAAAAGTCCACACTTCCTCATAAAATCCACGAACATTCTGGACCACATTCTTCTTTTCACTGCTTGCTCGTCCATCAGGTTGGCCCAATAATCTTCTATGTCTACCTTGTGGATGAACTTATCTCCCCTGATCCTTCCAACTTTCTTATTTGGATCACATCTTTCTCTTCTTTTGTATGTCACAAGGTGATAAAATGCAAGTTCTTCAACTGATGTGCTAGCTGCTGCAGCGGATTGGCAAACCTCCAATGTCTTCCCTACTAAAATAGGAAATGTCATCCCCATTCTATGTTTGTCCTTCTGGATAGAATCAAACTCCAGAAGCCGTTTCACCACCTCAAGTAATATCATTTTGTCTGTAGGATACCCAGGAAGCCTATAAGGTTCAGATTGACATCCATGAATCCTTAGGTATGTGAAAGTGGGAAACTGTATGTACCATGATCCATATTTCTCTTATCATCTCTGTTGCCTCCTTGGACAACCTCCTATGGATTCCGCCTTGCAACATTCGCGTTATGTACATAGTGAATGCATTATTCACTCTTTTACAATCTTCAATTCGATACATGTTCAGCTGTGGATAGCACTCATAACTTCTTAATTGCCCTTGTCCATTCCCAACTTCACCTCTACATATTAATCCTTTATAGGTAACAAATCGTGCAAAATACACCAGGTAAGAAGTCATGGCGAATGACCAGGATCTCTCCACATTCCTCAACTGAAAAATCAGATCATCACTTATGATTTTCGACTAATTGATTTCCTTTCAGACAATCCTGGATGAAATAGAACATCCATCCATCATATATCGCACCCTGTGGCATCCCCATCACTCGGTTAAGCAGGAATACCAAGTCGCTATATTCCTCTTTGAAATCTGTGCACATGAGTGTCTTAGGAGCCTTGGAATGATGAGACCTAGAGTCGATCATCTACTCCTTGTTCACTACGGTCTTGCACGCATCCATCTTCTTCTTATATCTTTCTTCATATTCATCCTTGGTTTTATCTTTCATGTCTGCTCCACGTGGAATTCCAGACACCTCAGCAATCGCATCCTCAACAAGGTAGGCAATGATGGCACCCTTAGGAGTCTTGATCACTCGAGAGCGAGGATCATAACATCGCGCACACTCCAGGATTAGCTCACTGCACTATATGGACTGTGGGAATCCAACGGCCTGATAAATACCACTCTTCATAATGTTTGCATAAGCTAGCGAAGGAATCTGGCTTCTAATTCCGAACATCCGCTGCCGCATCTAGTCCATGTTCAGGAAATGCATGTTCATGTCTGTAATCTCCTTCCATCTGGAGGACATCTTGGATTTTGGATAGAATCCCGTCTCAACAATCTTCTGTTGTTCCTTCCGAATGCTAATTCCCGACTTCGACATTGCACCTGTTCAAAGCTAGAAGTTAGCAACTCGGAAAATATTCTTGATAACAGTTCTGATTTCCTAATGATTAGACAATTTTAAGAATGGAAATCAGGAAATTTATCCACATTCTTAATGAATAGAAAGTAAATATGACAAGATTAGGGTATGAAACCCTTATGAAAACCATTAAAATCATCAATTTTCAGACTTAGCAAAGTCTAGAGACACCTCCTTATACTTAGAAATTTTATCAAAATTAGAGTGCAAAGGAGTACCGAATCAGGAATTGATCTAGGAAAGGTGTGAAAAATAGTGTTTTCACAAAAAAGTTGTCTGAGGACACCTTGCCGAGGTCAACAATGGCTGCTAGCAAATGCAAAGACACCCTTCAACTCTATAAATGAGTCATTAAAATCATGTTGCAATCGCGTGTTATGCGAAATCTATGATGAAAATAAATTTCCCAAGGCAAAAATGAACAAATCTGAGCACGTATGTAGGGCTGGAAGTGAATTTTCAGTTACTAGCACCTCTAGGAATGTAAGTAAACTCAGAAAATTGTCAAGAAATGGTGCAAAAATGTACTCCAAGTGAAATCGCCTAAATAGGTAAGTGGCTGGAAACGAATGTTTTTTGAGGACAGCCCCTTGACAATGAAGTTTCAGACCTGCAACAGCATTAAGAAGGTCTGAAAATGCTCTAAAACTTCTCAAGAAACTCCTCCAAACAAAATCGCTAAGGATGAGACAAGCTGGTTGGGGAAAAAATAATTCTGAAAATATGTTACCAGCTAACAATGGAGGGCAAGAAACTCAGCAAAAGGTGAAAATATCAGGTCTGAAAATGTTGATCAGCAATTTCCAGCTATGGCGCCACCAAACATGGAAAATACACCCAAAAATGGAGGTGAATGACCTCCAAAACAAAATCGTCTTCTCCCAAAAATGGCGCCACCTCTAGCAAAAATCGCCATCTGAAAAATGTCTTCAAATGCCCTCCAATGGCTGCCAAGTTAAATCGCCTAAGGCTGGAAATGAAGAAAAATGAGCAATAAAATTAACTTCGGCCACAATGGTGTCAACTTGACACTTCACCAAGTTCGCCAGTTGGAAGAAAATCGCCCAAATCAGCAACACACTTGGCAAATATAATAATATTTTAATGGTGGCCTCCCTCTTTTAAACTTGCTTTTGCCTTGAGTTTTCCCCACACAAGCAATGTGGGATAAAACTTTGATACTTATACTTGCCTAAGGAAAATCGATTTGTTTCTAGAAGGTGAAATTCATTAAATGCTCATTGCAAATCATTTATTAATTGTTTTTTATTTTTAAAATAATTGTTGGCATTTGTTAAAACAATTAAAGATGGGGTCAATTTATTAAAATATTTAAAAAATTAAATTGAAATTGACCATTAGGGGGAAAATCGATTTGAATTGGGATAAAAATCCCAATAAAAAACCATTAAGAAATTATTAAATGCCCAATTGGGGAAAATCGCCCAATGTTGGGATAAAAATCCCATCAAAATGTCATCAACTTTGCACACATTTGGTCTCCAGGGGAAAATCGATCTATGTATGGAGTGAAAATTCCAATTCAAACTTGCCACTTAGCACAAAAAATTGCCTTAGGGGAAAATTGACCCATCTAGATAGTTATCCGGACTCAAAATCATTAAAATCATCACTTGTGGAAATTCGCCCAAGGTCTGGAATCACTATCCGAATTAAAATCCCCAAAATCTCATCATAAAAGTCCTGGTGGAAAATCATGGGTTGTCAAGAAGAATTCCCATGGTCAAATTTTCATCTCTCTGGTGGAAAACCACCCCATGTCTGGATAATGAGTGGGGAAAATTGGGTTCATCAGGAATCCAATGGAAATTCACCACCAGTTTAGGATTTTGAATGGGGGAAAATCATGGGTCATCAGAAATGTGGGGGGAAGAGCACCTCCCATCAGGAATTTTGACATTTTGACCCTTAGAATATATGGATTTTCATCAGGAATTTAACCATTCAAAATCATCTGGACACTTTAAATTTTCAATAAAACGCAATGGGACTTAGGCAAATTTACCAAAATTTGAGCAAAAAAAAAGGAGACCTATCGAGATAAAGTGCAAAATCAACTTGAATAACTTCCTAGGAGCGAGAAAACAACTCCTAAAGGTCCTGAAACACCTTAGCACTTAAAAATCACCGACGAGGACGTTCGTTAATGCTCAAAAGGTCTACACTTAGACAAAATTAGGATCATTTAAAATCTCAACTTCTACGCATTTGATCCTATAACTTCAAAAACCCTAAAAGACAATTAGGCATGATCAAAAGTCCTAGACTCCGACACGGAAACTCAAAATTGCCCACTATGCTGCCAAAACCCTAAACTAACCAACGCAGAAAGCAGGAAAGACGGGGTCCCCGTTTGCAATGGGGCGATGTGTGAAAAGCTCACAACGCTATCTATGGACCATATTTTGGACATAAGGAAAGAGTCTCACCTCCAAGCTCTAGAGTGTAGTTCTGGAGCATTGCCTTGAACCTATGGTCCATGCAAGAAGCTAGTTACCCTTCATGAAGTCGGATTAGTATCTCAGAATAAATGCTTTTGCACAAAGCCAGCCAAGGGCTCTATGTAGAACATGGTGATCCTCTATTTCCTTTCTCAAATTATAAGGATGTTTTCTTGAAGAGCCTTTATATATTGAGAAAGTACTCTATATTATAAATGACACCTCACTTTTCTTTGGTAGGCAAGAAGTGTCAAGTAATTGTAGAATCTTGAAATAAGCAATAAAATGTAGTTTGATCTAGACTATTGAAAAACATAAAATGGTCTATTTTGCCTCAAACCTCAAGGCTTGAGGAAATTTGGGTAACGAGTATGAAATGTACTTGTTAATATAGCAACTAACCCTCCTTTAGTTGGTCAGACTTACCATCAAGGAATGATCAAGTCAAATGACATTTGGAAGCATTCGAAAGCCAAAATACAATTAGAGATTGACACTAAACATAGTAACAAATCCACAATTCATAAGTTACTTTGTCACTAACATCCAGGTAGCACAACACTAACAAATCAGCAAGCCCTGTGGTCACTAAATGAACACCTCTTCATAACTTTACGTTCTATCTAATGGAATTACACTAGCTAGCCATTTACCAAATCTAATGTTGTCTAAACCATTCAAGTAGCAGATCTACAGACACACACAATAACACGCATAAAAACCAATCTACTAACATCATCAAGCTACTTTGTTTGAACCACAAGACAAATTATGGATTGATACCATTCACAACTTTCAACCACAATTTAAGATCATTACATGCTATTGATTAAAAACTATGTTCTACAATGAGGAATAGGGGATGGCATGATACGTTTTGGGGATGGCAGCTGGGGGACCATTTTTTTAGGACTGTAGTGTGTGTGTGTAGGGATATTCAAAATTTCTATAAGTTTAACTATACATTACATCAAAATTTTTAAGTTTAGACATGTATATAACGTATTGAGATCAATGCTAAAAAAAAATATCATAGACATGGCTGAAAATCAATGATAGGCTGGTCAAATAGACGCAATTAAAAAATTAAAAGTAATATAGAAATTTTGCCATTTTTGAAAATATATCATCATTCATAGTCTATATCATAGTATATAAAATAGCAGCATTAATCGTTTGGGAAAAATTTGGCAAACCAAAAGTATAAGATTTTTTGAGAAAATCTAGAAAAAATCGACAAAAAGTCAGAAAAAAAATCGAATAATATAATATTGTTATTATTATTATATTATATTATTATTTCTATTATAATGACATATTATTAATATTATAAATAAAAAGATATGAAGCTCTGCAACTTCCCACTCGAAAGAATTCAAAATTCTGACCTGCACTTGGTGGCTGACAATGGAGGGGGCCCTGCCCCTCCACCTACGAACCCTCCCCCTGACACTGTTGTCGTTTCTTCTAAGGGCCCTAACTTAGTTTTACAAGGTGTTCAGCTTGAGGGCACTGCGGTGTCCTCCACTGCTGGTAATGATGGGGTTGGCAACATTGCAAACAAGGACGTGCATGAGCACCAAAAAGAAATCCCAAAACACAATAACTGGAAGGGTGCATTGGTGAATGGGAATCAGGAGGATTTAGCCCATCATATTATTCTGAGGTACCTCCTGAATGAAGAAGGTCCTGAAATTAAACTCCCAGACTTTGTGGTCGACCATATTGTCTCCTCAACGAACAATACACTTGTGGGGGAAATTTTTCTCGTTCCGACCAACGAATGATATGGTGAGAAGATGGGTTATTGCGAGGTGGAAATTGAAGGGAAGTGTGACTTCGAGCGCCATGCCTAGTGGTCTCTTCCTGTTCAAGTTTACTGTTGAGGAGGACCTTTTGACAGTGTTGTTTGGCTCATGGGCATATAGAAAGCATTACCTATCCATATGTAGATGGAAACCAGGGTTTGACCCTGTGGCTAACTTAAACAAGATAGCAACCGTGTGTAATGTCCCCTTCTCCTTAGTCCACAGACATTCACAGGAATAGCCTATCATTTGACCCTCGTAGGCCAAGGAGATTGATTAGGGGGTCGATTTGGTAGTGACTTGTGGCTTCACATTTGTGTCTACTTGATTCTATGATGAAATAAGGAGATTACATGTATGATGAGTCGTGTGCACTTTAATTATAATATTATAATATTTTTAAGTGTAATTAAATTAATTAATATGTGTAATAAAATAATAAAGTGTAATAAAAGGATATGAGAAGAATCTTCTAGAAGGAACCAATTGATTGGAGGAAAAAATAATAAATAGAGGAGGTTGGTTTATTGTTCATCATCGGTTGTTTGGATATCTTCTCTTGTGTAGACTTGTGGAACCAAGGGTTTCTGCTGACTAATCATTTAAGAACGAAAACTTCCTATGATTTGCATAACTCAGGAGGTGAAAGATCTTCCGAGGAGTTGCAGCTGAGAGTGGGAGATAACTCAGTCTTCCATATTGTGCCTATTGAATTTGCTACATTTTCATGGTGGTTGGAATTCATGGTATTTTCGGATTATCAAATTGGTTGCCCTTACTGTATCGATTTTCATTGGAAAGGGAGGTGATCTTATTGAGGAATAATTAGAGGCGGAAATTAGGAGTTGGCTGTAATATACCCTGTCCTATAATGACTGAGAAACAAGGAATATTTGCAAATAGTAGACAATCCAACCTGCTGTTATTAAGTTTGTGTCTTGCTGGTATGATGTCTCAGAAATTCCCATTTGATTTGGACACTGAACAATCACATATTCCTCATAGTAGACAACTACAAATGGCTGCAATGAAGGTATGATATCCCAATATGTAACACACAACTGATTTACAGTGATCTATATCAATTTAGACTCATAATTGTGAACTTTCAGCTAACTGACATTATGTCAAACAATTGCCATACTTCCTCAGTAAAGAACATGTATATAGATGCAACCAAAACTCCTTCCTTCCTTATTTCATATGATGAACAATAAGACATTACATTGACAGCACAATGAGCAAACACATTGACCACTTTCAGACTTTCTGAAGACAAGTATCAGCCATGGACTCGAGCATAAAAAACTGAAATTACAATGGATTATTAATTGCAAGTGAACCTGGATTACAACACCTTGAAGAAGCAAGCAATACCATTGTCAAAGAGGCCTCAAATCTGCTGTTCGAACATTTGCTTTAGGAATCGCCCCTGCTGTAGTATGGGTGATCTGATAATGATGAATGGACAGCAACTAGCTCTCAAACACTTCTCCAAAAATGTGCGACTTTCCTTCACAGATATAGCACTATCTTCATTGATAAGATTGGATGCCAATTGAGAGGGTTATGAATTAAATAGCAGTCTGATCTGCCTTATCTTCAGACCTGATATGACTGTAATTCTTTCCTGATTGCTCCCTCCAAATGCTCCAAATAGGGTTGCCTTGTGTTGCTATGTCCAGCGATGACTTCCAATATGAACTTTGATGCCAAAAATGTGAGACATGAGCAAGGTCGAAGGTGTAGGCTTCCTGCCACGATTTTCCCTCAGTCAGATATATCTTTGATTTCTTCACAAAAATCACCTCCAAGTAGCTTCAAGGGAAATCGCCTAATACTTTCAAATATATCCCTGACCTTGGTAGGAAGATTTGGTGTCTTCTTGATGAGATCTGACCCAAATCGTGGGTTTTGAGGTGAATTACAAATTTGTCTCAGACCTGCAAATTAACAACAGCAACTCACAAATCTTCTTCTAAAATGTCCTCTAATAGAATCGTCCTACTGCTCCACTCAGAGTTTGTTTGCTATGGCCTTTGATCTGAAAATCTGAATAATGGCATGAATACTAATCCACCATAACAAATGAAGTAACTCAATTAAGCTCAAGTGAAAGGACTGGTTTGTCCCTCCCAACCACCATAAACTCGTTTTGCACAATGTGGAAAACTAAGTATTTCCCACTCCCAAGAAAAAGAAACTAGGGTTTTTCGTCCAGCCCTTCTATCTATCTGCTGAAGGTTTGCGTCCTCAGAGATTTAACTAATGCAAAGCATTAGACAGTTCATCAAATCCATATTCCAAATCTCCAATGATCATACAATGAGGCTCAACCTCTTATCTTTTTTCTCCATACGTCTCATAAACTTTTAGAAGATTCTAGAAATAATATTATTTCATTTTAGTGACTTTATAATTAATTATTTTATTTTAAGTCACTAATTAATTAATTAATTGAATATAAAGTCACCCCTTTTAATTTTTAATTTATTTCATGACTTTATAGGAAATTAATTAATTAATTTCTCCTTATTTCTCCACTTAGCCAAAAGGCTAAAACCTCATAACAGGCTAGAAAAAATGGGGACATTACATTTGCTGATCGAATTGCAGGTCTGAGACAAAATCGGGTTTCCTCCTCCAAACCCACAATTTTGTTCCTATTTCATCATTTAAGCATCACAACACACATTGAATGACAGCGATATCACTGTGGACCTTAGGCGATTCATTTAGTTGCATTTGGGAGGAGAAATAAGAGGACCATCGATTTTTCTCAAAGACATTCATCTTTTGTATCGAATTTTATCCTTGAAGGAAGCGCTGTATTTGGAGAGTGGAATCAATCATTTGCAGAGGTTTAGTAAGAGCTTGGGAGCTGATCATCATTAATCATCAGACCTTCATTAGCAACGGGGGCGATTTTGAAGAACCATAAGATTTGGTGATGGTGAAGGCACAACAACTTGGATATTGACTGCTTCTTCAACTATCAAGCAAGGCGACTTTCTTTCAGGTTCATTTGTCATCATTCTATGTACCTTTTCATATAGCTGTAATGTTCATGGCAGCCATATGTACTCAGAATTACTGAGTCATGAATGTCAAGAGTTTTGGTCATTAGTAAGGACTTGTTAACCTTATTTGATCATGGTCTTTGAATGAAAGGAGGAATAAGGATTGCATTTTGATTGGTATGTTGATTGACGGGTTTCATGGCAATTGTTTGATGAAATGTCAGCTAGTTGTAGATATATGTTTTGTGTCCAAATGAATGTAATGGCTTTATAAATTAGCTGCATTACCATCCTAGGCAATCATTCTATCATTAGAAGCCATTTCTAGTTATTCATTAGTGGGAAATATGTGGTTAATAACTCCAACACAAGTCTGAAAATTCTGAGACAGCAAATCAGCATAACACGCAAACTACATAAACCGCATAACACGCAGTTGACAGCCAAATATTCCTTGCACATTCAGTCTATCTACTGCAGGGGACATTTCACCATGTGGGTGAGGATGCCAGGACTTCCATTGGAATTCTGGGATGAGAAAATCTTTAGATGGATTGGAAGTAGGTTCGAGCATTAGGTGGCTACAGATGACGTGACTAAGGCAAAATATAGGTTAGTTTATGCCCGGTTTTTTGTTATGTTGATGTTAAAAAAACTTTACCAAATTTTATAACATTACAATCAAAGCTAGGAAAATGGACCCAGGCTCTGGTATATGAAAATGCCACTGTTTATTGCCAAAAATGCTCCAAACCGAGACATTTTATCTCAGACTGCAGAGCCCCACCGGAGAAACAACTAAAACTCAAGGGGATATGCTCTTCCCCCTAAATGGAGGAACATAAAAGTGATGAGGAAGTCTTGGAGGATAGGACGAATGTTTACCCATTCCCTGATGAAATCCTGAAATTGAAGGAAACTCCTAATAAATTCAATCCACCTTCAGAGGACTTTGTTTCTCTCGCGAAGACTATCACGCCTGTGGTTGCGTAGCTCAAGTCCCCTGAAAAGCATTTAGAGGATGGAAAAATTGTCTCCACCCCAAATGTTGGAAAATCTAGTGAAGTGACCTCTAAGGTCCCTTATGGTGATGTGATGTTGGATAATATTGGCCCCTACTCGTTGAAGAATGAGACCCCAGATTCCAAGTGCTACTACAAGTAACCAAATGCCTAGAGATGATGAAGAATGGACAACTCAAAAAAGGAAAACCAAAGCTAAGACAATTGATGTGGAGGTGGAGAATAAGACTGGTCATCCATCACAAAGGCTTTCAAGGCAGAAAGAGGTAGCAAGGGAAATTGCCAATGGGGAGGCAGAGGACCCTTGACGTTCCATCCAAAAGTAAGAAATGAAGTTCCTCTCATGGAATATGAGGGGGTTGAACAACCCTCAGAAACAATTTATGCTAAGGGACTGCATTTTTGAGAAAAAGATCGAGATTCTTTTAATTCAGGAAGTGAAGATGACTATGGAAATCTTTTCCACTATTGCTGACACCATATGGCCAGGGTCTACCTTCTTCATTAGTGATGCTAATGGAGCTTCCAGGAGAGTGGTTACTATGTGGGACCCTAAAAAATTGATGGGGGATATCCTTTCAACTTCACCAAATTATCTACCAGTTTCATTCAATTCGAACAGCTGCTCATGGCACCTTTTCAATTTTTATGCCCCTAACACCTGCTCTAGCTGCAAACTGGTGTGGAAAGAGATTTCTACTTTTATTATAAATGACTACGGTTCTTTATGGATGGTGGCTGGAGACTTTAACTCACCTTTATTCCCCTCTAAAAATCTTGGTGGAGTCATAGATTACTCTGATAGTATGTCTGACCTGGCGGACTTCATTAGCAAGGCAGGCCTCTTTGACATTTAATTGACAGGACAGCCCTTCACTTGGTCTAACAACCATAAAGGGAATAGTCTTATACAGTTAGGCTTGATAGATTTCTTGTGTCTGCCAATTGGGATATTGGATGTAATGCCACACTTAATGCCCTCCGAAGGACTGTTTTAGACCATAATCCTGTCATTTTGCATTGGATAGACAGACCCCCAAGTGGACCTCACCCTTTCCGTTATTAGATTATGTGGGCTTCCCACCCGGATTTCAAGAGTTGTGTTCAAAGTTGGTGGGATACTCCTGTGTAGGGCTCAACTATGATTCGTGTTTATGTCCCCTTCCTAACTTGCCCTAAAATCACAATTGAACAAATTAGGGTTAGGGTTACATCTTACCAAGCAAATATTATCTTTAATAATGCGATCCTGGATTTGAATCTTGCAATCATGACATAGACAACATATGCAAATATATATACATAACCCTTCATTTAGTTGTCCCTTGAAAGAGACATTACCCAAACCAAATCAACAATCACAATTCCCCATAATGTAATTGCTACTTAATATGAAATGGTAATCGATTAATGATTAATCGCTGCTTTGGTATAATAATGATCACTGCATTAATTTAATGAGACCGATGCTTTAATATAATGATATCATCGTTGCCTTTGATACCAATGATAGTGTCAACATTATGATCTGTTCTTTTCCTTTGTGCCTAGATGTAGATACATAACGATGACTTCTTTAAGATCGATGTAGTAGCTGTAGGTGCCCAACATAGATGGCATCAGTGGCTAAGGAAATCGAACAATATGATAACCTTAAAACCCTCATTTATCTTCCATGCTAAAATTAAGATTTGTTTCCAATGCCTTGTCTCATCGAGTATGGGTATGGTAGGTTTCAGATTAATTAAATTGTGAAGTCTTACTGATAAGACAATTTTCTGAGAAACAATAATACTCAATCTTATTAGGAAAAGCACGTACAAGCTTGTTATTATTTGATGTCTTTTCGCTTAAGAGTGATTGAGAGACTATTCCATATCGGGGGCATGACATGAAACAACATGAGTTCTCCCTATTTGCTTAAGGGCAAAAACCCTTTGGTGAATCTGATTTCGAGGGCAAAAACCCTCCTAGCTAGTTGAGTGATTTCATCTAGAAACCATCATTGTGTCGAATGCTGAGTTTTTCCAATTTGTTATTGATAATGGAGATTTTGATGTGTTTTCAGAAATTTTAGGGTGCAAGTTTTAATTGTGTTTATTGTCCTGGTTCTAGCTTGAATTTAGGAGTGATTTTTGGCTCTTCAAGAGTGTTGTACTTCCTTATTTCAAGTTATGCTGTTTTCTGCAGCAATAATTAAAGTCATTTCAAAGAGATTTTCTCTACATATTGAGTTGTATCCTACAGTTAAATGGTGTTTATATAGTATTTAGTACGATGGACTGAAGGCATTTTCCAAACCCAAACAATCTGATATGACAGTTTTGAGTAATGTTTAGTGAGTTTGGAGGTCTACAATCAGCATTCTACATCATCCTTTAGCCCACTTTGGTAGTGCACTTTATTTTATTGAGGCAACATGAATTATATAACATCAACCTATGATTTTATGGACTAACTTATGTATATGCAGCAGTGTTTTCATTATTTTGAATAACATTATTAATGTGTGCATCTAGTTTCTCTTATCAATATCATTCTCAATTGTACTTAGTGCATTCCATGCTCATATTATCGTAACTTTGGATGGTAGTACTGCCAAATTGTCGTTCATTTCATGTTCAACATATTGTAAAACCGGATGGTATACCACCAGTTTTAACATTTATCATTGAAGGTCTTGGTCAGTTCACCACTAGACAAACCCCTCTTCTTTTCAAGCCTGTTTTGGCATTTTGATCGAATCCACATGTAATCAGCCATTTCGGCTTGATCAGATAATGTTGTAATCTGCCAGTGGATCTGCATTCTCTATGCATGCTTGTCCACCGAAGAGATGTTGATTTGGATTGACTCTACCAATCGTATACTTTGGTCATCTTGTCATCTTTACAATTCAGCAATATGCATTCATCTAGATAGAGTGTGTGTTGTCCAAACACCATATGCTCTCACCTCGGCCACACTAAGAACTTGGTGATCAAAAAGTGCATGGACTTGTATTTGCATTTTCTATATGATGAGCACATGCTTATACGAAGAGGGGGGGTGAATCACTATAAGACAATCCTTCACTTTTTCAAACTAACAACCACAACAATATCAATTACACAATATCATTCACATAAGATCTAACAATTATGCACCACAAGGAGAACACACAATTTACGTGGAAACTCTTATGAGAGAAAACCATGGAAAAATATTGCTCATATAAAACTTCTCTCAAAAACTTTGCAGGCACCAACGTACTAAAGACACCAATTCCCACAATTCGCAGGCACCAACCCCCACTACTAAGCATCAACTTAGCAAGAGACACCGTTTCTCCTTTAGGAAGCACCAACTTCCAAATGAGTAAGTATTCTCCTTTTTGAAATATTTCTTATTCAATGGATGACAAAGCCTTCATCAAATCTGATTGCAAATATCTTTTATCTCACAAATCTGCTCTTGAGTGATGCGCCATTTATTGCTTCCTCAATAAATTAACTCATTGATGATATATCATTTTTCCCAATATTTTCTTTCAAATATTCTGCTCTAAGTCTGCTCATAACTTTAATATACTTTCCTTCAAAAGTTTCTCACAATCACGTATATCTGCTCCATTACTTTCAATATTTTTCTTCCTACTTGATTGGTCATCTCTTATTGTTCCATCTCTTTATTCCATACTGGCATATTTTCCTGCATATATTTCTGCTTAATGTCTGCACAATATCTGCTTTTATTTATAATATATGTGATATTACATTTATTCCACGCTCCCTTTTAAAAACTACACATCTTATTCTAATTTTATATCTTTATGCCACTTAAGAAAGGCATCTCTTTGAATAGAGACAAACTTCTAAAAGGACATGACTTTATATCAACCTTGATCGCTGCCCTTAACTTCTTAATCACTGACTATATAAAATTAATTGTTGCCTTTATTAAAAGTAATCACTGCCTTGGAAACACTACTCATTAATCATCGCTGCTCCTCGAACTATATTCGCTGCTCCTCAAATCATATTTGCTGCTCCATACTATAATCATATTCACTGGTCCATATGAATTGCTTTTAATTCCTTGATCACAGCTCTTCTAACAAACATTATCACTGCATATATTAATCCTTCATACTTCACTTCTTTGGGCAATTATCTTATCATTGATTTATATGGGTTTCATTGTCATATTCAAAGGGGTTCGGCCTCCTTAATTATGTAATTTTAATTTATTTAACTTCTTCATAAGGGCCACAAGACTAGGAGGGTCGGCCATTTAGAGAAGTGGCCTAGTTAATACTATTTCAATTTCTCCCATTAGAAATAAAGACTTTGCTGCAATATCTCCTAGTCCGCCAGCATGTGCATAGGAAAAATACTATCTCATGGGTTGGTCCATTAATGATCTTAATGATTACCTTGAATTGCTATTAGTGGCCTTTGGCCTTTGGCAATTTTCCTCTTCAATGACAGTTCTTTCCTTTGACATCAATGACAACAATATGACTACAATATTTCCAACACTATATTGAAAAATAAAAATAAAAGTTGTGTGGGGCTACTACAAAAAGTCGAAGAACTTTTCAAATGATAATGATATGGAGGAAAATGTGAATCAGCTTGCTACTACTTCTTTTCTTTCTTTTAAACAAAATGCTCCTCAGAAGTTTAGGAAACTTCAAGAATATTTGGATGATGTACTTCAAAGTCCATTGAGTGCTAACCTAATTACAATTCCTCTTGTCTGTCCATTAGATCCCAACAAAACACCCCCTAAACCATATAACAATCTTGCAACTATTATAGAGTTAAAGGTTACTGCAGACAAAAGAATAAAACACAATATCTTATCAATAACAACACAATTAAGGTTGAAGGGGTAAATGATAATGGAAATCCATCGGTTGTACCCCCAAATAGTAGATTACACTTGCTACTACTTCTTTTCTTTCTTTTAAACAAAATGCTCCTCAGAAGTTTAGGAAACTTCAAGAATATTTGGATGATGTACTTCAAAGTCCATTGAGTGCTAACCTAATTACAATTCCTCTTGTCTGTCCATTAGATCCCAACAAAACACCCCCTAAACCATATAACAATCTTGCAACTATTATAGAGTTAAAGGTTACTGCAGACAAAAGAATAAAACACAATATCTTATCAATAACAACACAATTAAGGTTGAAGGGGTAAATGATAATGGAAATCCATCGGTTGTACCCCCAAATAGTAGATTACACTTGCTACTACTTCTTTTCTTTCTTTTAAACAAAATGCTCCTCAGAAGTTTAGGAAACTTCAAGAATATTTGGATGATGTACTTCAAAGTCCATTGAGTGCTAACCTAATTACAATTCCTCTTGTCTGTCCATTAGATCCCAACAAAACACCCCCTAAACCATATAACAATCTTGCAACTATTATAGAGTTAAAGGTTACTGCAGACAAAAGAATAAAACACAATATCTTATCAATAACAACACAATTAAGGTTGAAGGGGTAAATGATAATGGAAATCCATCGGTTGTACCCCCAAATAGTAGATTACACTTGCTACTACTTCTTTTCTTTCTTTTAAACAAAATGCTCCTCAGAAGTTTAGGAAACTTCAAGAATATTTGGATGATGTACTTCAAAGTCCATTGAGTGCTAACCTAATTACAATTCCTCTTGTCTGTCCATTAGATCCCAACAAAACACCCCCTAAACCATATAACAATCTTGCAACTATTATAGAGTTAAAGGTTACTGCAGACAAAAGAATAAAACACAATATCTTATCAATAACAACACAATTAAGGTTGAAGGGTAAATGATAATGGAAATCCATCGGTTGTACCCCCAAATAGTAGATTACACATGTATTCAAATCTATTTCCAAATCATTCACATAATGTTGAGGCACATGATATGGAAATTAATGATGATAATGTAGAATACGAGGATGTATCATGAGTAAGTCTTTGTCAGAAATATTGAGTCTAATGCTAAATGTTTTTTATTAAGGCAAAAACATGTTTTGAAGGGACCCGAAGCCTTTAACAGTATCAAAGCTCAGTGAAGTCTTAACAAGAAATTAAGCCAACAATGAGCACAAAAACTGAACAGCCCCATAATAGAAATAAACAACATTACATCAAAGGGGCAAAGACCAAATAGAGCAAAAAACAAACACAGGAGAAAGCAAAGAGCACAAAACACAGAAAAGCCAGAAGAGAACCAGCACTAGAACAGCAGCCCTAGTCCAGCAATTTCATGCTAAATGCTAAATGTTCTCCTCCTATGCATCCGCCAATTTCAATTTATGTTGAAATCCTACAAATTAGATTTTACTATGGACCTTTGTGCATTAGGCATACATGAAGGAATGGGAAATTCAAAACATTCTAATTGATCCAACTAACTAATACAGCATATGCATAAAAGATATATTGGTTTGTACAATTGGAAAAACAACCTCATATGCTCATTCAAGAGTTTCTTTAAAGATGATGAATGGAATGTTACTTAAGACTTTCAGTTGTGTCATTTTGCCACTTGAGTTTGGACCAAACATGGTCCAAATTTTCTGCCAGTCATCCCTCCTACAAATTGATTTTCTATTTTATTTGTAAGACAATTGCTAGAACATTTAGAAGCAATTCCTTCAATGGTGCATCAATCTATTAATCTGTTCGTGAAGGAAGAGTTATTGAAGATCAAAAGAGATAGGTCTAAACCAATCACGAAGTTGAGTCACCTCACCATAGGCTCATATATTCCAACCCAAAAAGAAACTCCATATGAAGATGACGTAGGTATTCACAAAGAATTTCAAGATGTGTCTCAAGAACAAATATAACAAGAAAGGAGAAACAACAAACAAAACAAAACGAGCATCAAGTTGAAAATCATGTGCAAAAATAGAATAAGGTAAGAGTCAAAGAAAGAAAACATCAAACAAGAACAA
This sequence comes from Cryptomeria japonica, assembly GCF_030272615.1. NCBI lineage: Eukaryota > Viridiplantae > Streptophyta > Pinopsida > Cupressales > Cupressaceae > Cryptomeria > Cryptomeria japonica. Next base: position 462,587,486 of record NC_081405.1, on the reverse strand, counting down.
GAAAGGTACAAAAGAAGTAATTGTGACACCACCACTAGAGTTTCATACACAAAAGACTATATAGAAACCAAAGAAAGAGGTTGTGGTGCATCAAATGCCTATCATTCCAGCACAATTGCAAGTTCAAACACAAGAATATATAAGAACCAAATTACCTAATGTTTAACCTATTAAACATGTGTTTTTACCTACCTCAAAGAAATATCAAGAAGAAACACATGTACTTGAAACAATAAGTAAAGAAGAAAAAGCAAAACAACAAGGGGACATGTTGGATGATGCCTTTTGGTACAATGATGATCTAATGGATAAGACACAACTAGAGGTTCCAAAGGTGGTACAAAAGAAGAAATTCTCAATAATTTGAGCACCCCTATAAGCACATATTCATGTATACCTATAGGTCAAATATCATTTGTTGTCTCCTTCTCATTTTCGTATTTGATTTTATGCCTTGTTTATTGCATCTTTCATGTTCATTTCATCTTCTATATTTCTTTTACATGTTTATCATCCACCATTTGAGGGGCATATTCCTTCTAATCACTTTGCCCTCTTTTACAATTAGCCTTAATTAATCTTGCTTTCACACTTGCCTTCATTACCCACTTGGGTTGCCCACTTGCTTATGTTTATGCTTTGTCACCTGATTTTACATTTGCCTTTGTTGTTTCATCCACTCGTTTTTTTCTTAACGTGTTACATTGATCTTCTATTATGATATAATGCTTCTTAGAGCTTATCTATCAATCCTATATTGTTATGTCATGCTTGCAAGAGCTTGTATATTGATCCTACTTTACATCATGATATACATTGATCTTGCATTGGCATATTATGCTTATTACATTGAACTTATAATAATACATTACACTTTTAGAGTCACCTTTGGTCTACCATTTGTACCCCTCTTACCATATCCTTAGCATTTATCCTTTACATTGGAAGGCATCAAACCTTCGCTAACTATATGTTACACACTTGTGGTTACATCTTTACAATGAGAAGCATCGCACCTTCCCAAAAAGGGATAGTGTGCCTTCCCCCTTTACATTGCATCTTCACAGACATATCTTTAGAAGTGGAAGCATCATGCTTCCCCTACACACATCATTGCAGCTTCGTACCTTTATTGTGGCTTCATGCATTTATTCCTATCCCCAACCCGTGTGCTTACCATGCCTATCTTCCAAGACATTTATATGATTGTTACACAATGCAATATTTTACAATCAAAACTATATATGCTTACATGATTATTTTCTTGCATGCTTCATTTGCATTTCCTTTTCAAGTATCATTTTATCCTTCCTACAATTCCTTGTATCTTTCAAAGGAAACCAATCATAGGGTACATATATCATCACTAACATTTCTATGCTCGTGATTTTAGGCAGTGATAGGTGCTACAAAGGCTCGATACCACAATCAAGCAGGATTTTATTGCATTACTACAATTGAGCAAATTACATTTTACAACAATTAAGTGGAGTCACATTACTACAATCAAGCTGAGTATTTCGTTCCAAACAATGGAATCTTTCTTACTTTACTTATTTCCTAGTATTCCTATTTCATACACAATTGACAAAGCTCCAATTCTGTATAAGATTTTTCATTTTTGAGACAATACACTTTTTCTCAATTATGCTGGATTCATGAAGAGCACCGACCAAAGAACACATTTACAAGATCAAAACTTGCAGGGTCCATTACTTTTTATGGATCACCTTGCATATCCTTAGTATTTTAAATATTTATTTTACATGAATGTTTGTGAGTGATACATACTTTGAGATACATGATCATTTTGGGGTTCACATGCAGCTCAAAGAGGAGGCAAAATGTAATGGTGAAATTTGCATACCCATGTCAAATATGATTTTATTTTGTGCTCATTTCTTAGAAAATGTCTCGACACATGTACATCTCAACAAATGGCAAAATCTTATGGGAAGTTGGATCACTCTCCTAACCTTATATCCATCCATACACAAATATGCTACACATGTATTCCTCTCCTATCCTTATATAGACACACTTTTATATGTTTGTCTTATCCACCCAGTTGTCACAACGACCTATGCACATGCCTCGATTTATCTATTAGTTGCTCGGATATAACTATTTACCCACACTGGAACCCTATAATCATTGACTTGTCCCTTTTCTTTTCAAATTTCAAATTTGGCTAACTAAGCCCATTCATGCTCCCACCTTGACCCGACTTAATACACTTTTTCCAAATCTAATAATACGTGCTTGTATTTAAATACATTTTGACTTGATGCATTCATGTTAATCATCCCATGAACATCCCAATATTTAAATTCTTCTCACTCTAGAGCTTTTATAAGGAGAAGTCAATAGTTTTGATGCACTAAAAAGGAGCAACAAATCTGCATACTAGGGCCCTTGCCTACTATCTCTCATCTTCGTACACTGTCTAGGACTTGATCTAGGAGAAGTTGTCTCCTTGCAATGTCTAGGAGAAGTTGTCTCCTTGCAATGACTAGACAGTTCTTTAAGGTATTTCTAAATACTATCTCCCCAACTCTTTAGGAAGAGTAAAGCAAAAATTTAATCATCAAGCGCACAAAAGAGAAAAATATCAGTATGTACAAGGATGAGTCCAGACATGGAGGCTTAGTTTGCAAATATGACTTAGTCCAATATCAACAAACTTGTACTCTAACAAAGTGCAGCTCGAGTGCAAACACTAAGGCATTTCACTAATAGAAAGGCATGGTTTCTTAATTCTTGTCTGATTCCAGAATCTATCTCCTTGACATTCATTCTTCAGACATCAAACTAAATACAGCTATTATCACAATATTTTACCAAATTAATTGTTGCAAAATATCAAATTATCATATCCCACCTGTTTTTAATAAATCTAGACAGATTATGTTTAATTAATTACATTTATTTAATTAAACAATACTATCCTAAAGAAGTGTATTTTACTTTACAAATACAAATCCATGTTTGAGCCAGAGCATCTAAGCCAATGAACAAACAGCAAAGAAAATTTACCAATTAAAACACATTACTATACGATAACCTTACAGGTCAAGAGATAAAAACTTCGAAATAAAGAAAAATAGATATGCTTGTTAAAAATATTCAACCAAATTATCTCAAAATACTCTTAAGTCTAAGTTCTTAACATCCGCCTGTTTACTTCTCGTGAACTCTTCGACTATGGAAGAAGCATTCATGTCAAAAGCCTATCTGTATCTAAACTGTCTTGATAAAAGCAAATATAAAATTTTAAAAATTTGAATTATAAAATTAGTTTTACTACATAAATTAATTAAGCAGAATTGTCACAAATCCTTGTCCAAGCTAAAGCTAAAATCACTCAATTGAATAAATTGGTAAACGTATTAATTTAATTAAAGAATAACAAAGCATTTCGTTTTTTTTTCCAAAACATCCCAATTAACCACCAGCATGACGCTCCGAAGTTTCTCCATGAAACCGTGTATCGTGCGGTTTGTAAAAATGCCTAAAGTTTAAACGCAACTATTGAAAACTGCCTACTAAAATTCCATCTTGCTCGAATCAATGTTGCTTCGCAAATATGAACAGTAGCAGCCACCAAACACATAAATTTTGCCAAACTGTAATTTCTGAATAACCCCCGTGTCAGGGAAAAGAATGACAACAATATAACTAAACTCGTAAAACTAAAGATAAGCAAATAAAATACCTGGAAAAAGGCGGAAGAGAACAAGCTGAAAACATTCCCTTCCTTCTACGCAGATAGTTTCTGCAGTTCACACATTCCCTCTTTTTCTTGGGCTCTGTGAACTTTAAAAGCCAACAAAATGATATTTTAACGAAACAACATGCCCACCTGGCTTCCGTTCCCGTCTTTATCTAGAACAAGTTCGTTTTAAAACGAAGTGTTGAGTTTATATATATATATATAGGGGAAGAGCACCAGTAGCCGTCATATCTAACTTTGTGCACTCACAGATTCTAAACGGTACATCGGATTTTGATTATTTTTTTTTAGTTGTCTTCGTATGCGACTTAACTGCTTATAGCTATTGATCTGGCTTCTGGGTAGTAACGATGCACGCCATGGAATCAGTTATGTGCACAAAGGTCAAAAAGTACACATTTCAAAATGTCGCCTGATACCCAACTAAAGATGTTTTAGTAACCGTCAACTCAAAATCACTAGTACTTGTTGAAAAATGTCTCAATAGTGGTGCACAAATGTTCCAATAGTGGTACACAAATGGGCCAATTAATTACAAAAAATGATCAGCTATTGGTACAAAACAAATTTATTAATGGTGTTTTCACTATGACAACTAATGGGGGGTCAACATGACAATAAGGTGACGATTATTGGAACTATGTTATCTATTGGTACTCTTCCCCTAGTTTTTATCTAAACCTCGGGAATTAGTGGGTGGTTAAGTAAAACTCATACCTACCTTCTCTTGTTTTGTTGATTTGAAGACATTTGACATGGTTCTTAAGGATAAACTATGGCAGAGAATGGAAGAACTTGAGATTCTTTTGCATTTTAGGACGGTTGTCTATAAGTTTTATGATGAGGTTAAAGTTAAAATCAAAACTTCAACTGGCATTTCATAAAGTTTTCAGAGTGACATTGGTGTTAAACAAGGGTGTCCCTTATCCCCTACTCTTTTTGGTCTTTGTATTGACAAGCTTGAGGAATGGTTAAATGCTTAAGAATGGGGTTCATTTAGGGGAGTTTGTGATAAGGCTTCTTCTTTATGTCGATGACCTTATTTTGATTGCAAATTTTGCTCAAGGGTTGTAAGAACACTTATTTGCACTTGAATGCTTTTGTAATGTTGTGGGGATGCAAGTTAATATTAGCAAGACTAAAATCATGATTTTCTCTAACAAAAGAAAGCCAAGTCAGCATAAGTTCTATTTCGGATGCAATATTCTTGAAGAAGTCAAGGAGTACAAATATTTTGGATCTGACTTTAACAACAACCTAAGTTGGGAAGGCTACAGAAATACGAGAACTTTAGGAGGTTGGAAAGCATTGTATGCTCTCCAAAATAGATGTAGAGAGGCAGAACTTTGGCACTAGAAAACTACTCGGGTTCTTTTTGGTCTTCTTGTGATTCCAATTGTGTTATATGGTGTGTGAGTTATGGGCTAGCAGCACCTCTATCTCAAAGTGGAAATAAATTGAGAAAATTCAAAAGCGCATGATCACAAGCAAGTTTAAAATTAAAAGCTCAGTTAACTATGATATCTTGTAAGTGAAGTTGGGGTATTCTGTATTGAAGCAATAGCTATGATGTGTCTCATAGGATATTTAAAGAAGAATTGAAAAAATGGAGGCAGATAGATGGCCTAAGTTGGTTTTTGGAGATAGCTTGAGCAAAAGAAAAATGACATGAATGAGATGAAACAACAAATGGCTGAGTAAATGGGATATTTATTTAAAAGTGTGTCCCATAGGCAAAAAAGAGATTAAGGCTTTTGTTATAGATAAGTTTAACAGGCATATTTTGAATAAAGGGCTAGGGAGAAAAAAGAGCTATTATATTGAAGAGTTCAATCCCACATATGATCCTTTTCAAAAAGTGTACATACAGTCTTGTATCCCTTGGAGGGCCAAAATCTGTATTGCTCAACTAAGAACCAACTCTCATCAACTTCGATGTGAAACCTGACGGTGAAAGAGGCCAAAAGAAATTTGGGAAGAAAGGGTTTGCATCTTTTGTACCTCTAGGGCAATTGAATTTGAAAGAAACTTCATTTTAGAATGTGATGCCTACAATGACATTAGGAACAGCTATGAAAATGTTTTGATTGTCGGCTCTCAGTTCAGTCTTTTCAATCCAGGGTATGTTGAGAAATTGGGAGAGCTCATCATCAGATTATACAGAAAAAGAACCGAACTACAAAAGACAGTGATGGCAAGGATGATTGTCCTATAAGCTTTGATTGTTTAGCCTCATGGACGTTAAAAGTTCTTCTTCTTCTTAACCTTTGAGTGCAAAAATGATAGAAGAAGAAGAAGAAAATACGATATAAGATGTTTTACATTAATTTGACAAAATGTGCATATAAAGATTTATTTGACTACCTTTTCCATATCTAAATCTTTTAAGGTGATGTTTAGAGAAATTATTAAGGAGTTTGCCAATTCAATAGATGAATATATTATTTTAGGTCAAACTTCCTAGTGGATGGTCAAATCAATAGTGATGAGAACCAAAGACAACATACATAGACATATACATGGTCCATATGATGATATAGATTCAAATTTTATAATGTCCTTTAGAATTGAAATGTGCTTTGATTATTGCTCTCATTTCTTTAACATTCTCATCTATGTGTTTTTGGTGTACAATAAAAGTTTTTAAATACTACGGCATTGCAAAATATCATGTGAAATGTGTACTTGGTTAACATAATTGCCAATATATATGACCCCCCAAAATTTCTTGTTGGCCCCTTGCTGTCCTTTTCTCTGCTGCTGGTTTTTTTGCTGGTCTTTTGCAGCTGTCTTGTTTTGTTTCCTTCTTGAATATCTTTTGAATGTAACCGGGTTTTGGGCCCCTTAAAACCTATTTTTACTTAATCAAAAACATAATTGCCAATATATAGGACCCCCCAAATGTTGAAATTTAAATTTGAAGTTATGAATTTCAAGATTCATTTCCAAGTTGTTTGGGATTGACCTAGACCAATCCCATACCCTCAAAAGTGAACTTAAATAATAAAGTGTCGATATCAAGGTGGGGAATGAATATATGGAAATTAGTGCAAATGGGTGTGAAATAGAGGTGAATAAAAATAGGATTGTGAGTCAAGTCTAACACAAGAGTATGTCGCTTAAAGACGTGGAATTTTCACAAGTGACATACTAGCTTGAAATATTTTTGGATTTGATTGCATGACATACTTTCTTCATCCTAATGATGGATCATGGAGTGTGCTCTAAAATGATGACAAAAAACCTTCCCCGATCAAATCCAAAAATATTTCAAGTTAGTATGTCACTCATTGATATTGCATCACGACATTGCTATCAAGGTGAGCACAAAACTAAATGGAAAACATCATGGGAACACTAATTTCACCATTATGTTTCCCTCCACTTTGATGTTCATCGACGTGTTATTACAATAAGACATTCCCATTAAGACGGGCACAAAACTAAAAGGAAAGTAGCATGGATATGATAATTTTACTATTAATTTTTTTCCCAATTTGATGTGCATGTGAATCTAATATAAACATGCATTTCACATTATATGTAAATTCTTAACCAACATAGATAAGAGTTTAAACTACATCTAAAGATGAATATTGTAGAGTAGGAAAATTGTTGCAAAATCTTTAAGAAATAGAGTGCATGTTCATAAATGAAGGAATTAAAATAAAATCTATCAATGGAACCTTAATTATAAGTGTTGCAAATTGGTGGAAGACTCATGAAGACAAAATATCTTCCTGGAAGGCATTCACAGTCTTGATAAAAAATTTAAATGAAATATTCCCCTTAATTTTTTCCCAATTTTTTCCAATTACAAGCACCCATCAAGGTTAGAAAATGATAATCAACAACACTGTTGAAAGTAACCCTTCCACTTTATGATCACCAAGAGCCCAATGTGGGAAGGTGAGAGCATCCGATGATAAGGGGATCGTTAGCTTCCAAAATCAACTGGAAATTACAATACTAGACGGCAAGCTAGCTCCTTTCGCTTGTCCAGCGGGTAGTAGAAATTTTAACAACAATTTGGCAGTATGACCAGCCAATCACAATGCCAATGAAACTGAAGTAAATAACAATCACTCAACCACTTATTTAGTGGGAGGACTGAAAATGATAAATACAATCTACTCAACCACTTATTCAATGAGATGACAACATTACAATAAGAAAGATAGGCGGCAAGGCCAGCCTCTTCCACTTATTCAGTGGGTCTTGTATTATAATTCCAAAAAGAAATAGCTATTAGTACTACTAATCAACTTTACAATACATAGAATGAGATTTCATAATAAGAACATCATTGTCCATTGTTGCAAATGATAAGATATGCACTCCAAAACCTCTAATGACTAACCACTCCAAAAAACACACTTCTCACTATCAATTTCAAAATCTGATATGTTACAGCAAGTTGGAAATACGCAGACTAGCAACTACAAAACTCACAAAATCGCTAACTTTGCCCACACACAACGAAATGACACCAAATCAGATGCAATTGAAAGCTAGGAAATAGGTGATTAAGTTAGAACTGACAAAACATGTCAAATAGACCCAAAACTATTTTGTACACATCCCAAGGCAAATCCAGCATGGTATGACTAGGGCAAAAAATTGATTTGCAATTATAAAATTTAAGACTCCAAGATAAGTGCTAAAATTTTATAGAAATAATCACTTAGAGCATAGAGAAATAATGAGCCAATACCTAGAACCAGTAGAAGACCACATAGAGACTTATGATCAAAACACACCTACAACACACTAAAAACCAGCAACCTGGAACTCACACACAACACTCCAAAATCAGAAAACTTTGAACACAAACTTCGCAATGAATTTCATTTGTACTCTTGAGTGAAGAACAATCCCAAGTCTCAATTAGTTGCTATCTTTCAAGCGAGAAGCCAAGCATTCAATCTAGGAGGAGATGATCCTCAAAGCATTCAATCAACATTCCGACAGCACTTTGTTATAATATTCATGGATAGTCTCAAATGAAGGCCAAGGCACTTATTTATAACTTCCTCTCCAAATCGAACTTCCTTTCCCTCCAATATGGGATTAAATAGCAACATTCAAATTTCCTTTAATTAGTGTTTCATTTCACTTCATTTCATTCCCTCATCAAATTGTCCAAGGAATAATAATATTTAATTTGGCAACAAATACATTATTCCCGCAAGTGGACACCAACTTTACCCAATGCTAAAATAACACTAAGAATAAACCTTTTTAATGAGAATTTCCTCCAAAGGCGTCCAATCACAAGTTATAAAATTAAACTGCATTTTGGCGCCCCATTATGAAGGTAGAATATTTTGCCAAATAGACAGGATATAAAATATTATTTCTCCTCCAAGTCATCCAAGTCTAAATAAAATAAATATAAGGCTTAACCTTTAAAATATACCTTCTTCAATTACTGACAACTACCAATGTTGAGCTGAGGCCAAAGTACTGAACTGCATTGCTAAAAATAGCCATCTGAGTTGGAACACAAGAACCTGCCAAAAATAGTACTTACTATAAATAGAATACTGCTAACAATAGTAAGTTCTTCCAAAGTGATTATAACCACATTCTGAGTAGTCGTCGCAACTTACTAAAAATAGTAAGTCCGGAAAAAGTCTTCAAATTGATTTGAATGTTATACCATCGCGAAGTTCTTAGAAAACCCAGAGAAATAAGCTACCCTCGCCTCCACTTACTAAAAAATAGTAATTCTACCAAACTCCACTGCTTGTTATGCATGTACCATCATTTCAAAGCTTTCTGAAAACCTAGAAGGAATCTAGAACCCAAACTAACAAACTCCAACATGCAAGCCATAAAAAATGCTAAAACATCCTCCCAGAGGTAGGAAACCCTAATTTATGTTTTCCGACAAGCCTACGAGTCTCCGGAATAGGCTAACAGTCAACTGAGTTTATTACTACTGAGAAGGGGACATTACAGTCTGCCCTCCCCAAATTGCTTGTCCTCAAGAAATCGCAAGTCTAGATGTTGCAAAATCTCCTCACTTTCCCCAGTAGCATCCCCCATAGGCAAATTCTTCCACTTCACCAAATATTCCTTGATTGTCCTTCTCCTCAAAGAGTGCACTCTGAAATCGATGATCTCCTCTAGAACCAACACCAATTGCCCTTCCTCATCCAAGGAGGCAAATCAGAAGAGACAACTACATTGTGTCCAAGTGCCTTATGCTACTCTGAAACATATTTTTTGAAATAGCCCTCCAACCAGTTGTTCACAATCTATGTTTTCCCAACTAAGAAACAAACATCAACAACCATACTAAAAATCCTCAGACAATTGGAATCAATGTCATGCAACATATCATGCCAAGGCAACTCTTTAAAATTCACATCAGCAAACTCACTAACAATCACAATCTTGGGTAAAAAAATGAATAATTTACTCGACCATAAAAACATAAAACCAAGAATCACTTCTCATGATGTCCTTAAAATGAAGAAGATCAATCATTGTTACTACTCTAAAATCTACCAACCAAGGAATGCCTCTACTATCACCAATTGAAATCATATCACCAACCCCTAATATCTATGTCTCAAGGGAAGAAACTCAAATACCCCAACAATCCAAACTCACTGTAGTCAACCAACCATCATCAAGAAGTATGCATACTATCATTATGAAGCGACTATAGTGACCCAAACTTTCCCATGTGGAAGTGGGGAATAACACAGCCATATTCAAAGGATCTCCTGCAGCTGGTTGCATAATCATTTGCAAGTGCTCAAAATCAAACTTCCCAAAGTTAGAGGTCACCATAAACAGTGTGGAACAACTTGGACAGCTATAAACAATCTGAAATATCACTAAATGCATAGGAGACATGAGTGTTGGAGTAGCTGAAAAGCCAACTCCTCTATTTAATTCATCTCTACCATCAATCCTCAACCATGAACAACTCATCTGGTTCCCTGAAGGAACCATCCAACACATTTGCTAATCTGAATCTAAGCTGATCAAATTATGGACAATAGTGCAAACGCTCATTGCCACAACTCCAAGGCTCTCTAAAATGTGAGCCATAACATAAAGAAGTTCACTGTCCCGGACCAGCTTTGGAGGTAAATTGTTAAAGTTTACAACACAAACCTTTGTGAAGAGAACTCCATGAGTTTGGAAGGTCTAAAATAAACGATAACTACTTATGTAAATGATTGAAATCAATGAAGTGCAATCTGATTGAAGTGATCTACATAGAGGACAACAATAGTACCAATGAAATTCCCAAGTATAAGCATGAAAGTTGAGCATTCAAATGCTCAAAAATAAATGAAAAGTGGTTGGAAAACACCTCCGAGCAATCTCCAATTGATAACCATTACTTACATGACCAAAGAAATTGCACCAAATCCCCTGAATGAGAGAAAACTATAAAATGAAGTGACTAATCTGCAACCAATCAGCAAGCCCAATTCCGAAAAATATGATCCATTGTTTTCCAAAGAAGATGCCCAAGAGTATGCATTTGATTAATGTTCCAACCCTTACTTAAGATCTCTCTCCAATCCACCTGTAGGTGGAAAAATGAAAACACACAGTGGCTGGTAAAGAAAGGAACAACACCTTTAAGTCTAAAATCTTGATCCTTATAACTCCAAAAGTCACTCCTATGACTCCCAATAATCTCTATCAATTCTTGTTGAAAATCCCAAGAAAGGATATCCAACAAAGAATAATCTCTTGCATACCTAGAAAGGTGCACACTAGAACCCCAAATACCATCCAAATCAACATGCACATTAATAGAATATGTAACTTCTTCTGTAACCTCGTATAAGTCATCAATGGAAGCATTAATGACTAGGTACAAGGAGTAATTGTTGACTTCAAAACCAACCCCAAAGAAGGACTAATATATGCTGAAACATCACTCAATCCGAGGGATGGATTGTCAAGAATATAGATTTCATATTTATAAAGAAACAAACTGGAAACTACCTTCCTTATTGTTGTTCTGAAAATTACAACATGCTTAAGAACAATGTTTGGAAACCTTTCAAAATATAAAGTGTAGAAGTCTCTATGAATTAATTCATCCCATGAAGAAGCAACATCTCCAACTTCATATGAAAGGCATGCAAGACTACTCATCAATTATGATTTGGTATGAAATGTCCCACTTGTTGGCCAATTCCAAAACTCAAGACCATACTTACAATTCATCATGTTATAAGGAACAATGATGCCTCTTACTTTCACATCACTCCAAATGCATCCTCCATCTATCTCTTCATTTGCATATGTCATATCTAATGGATTCCCAAGAGGGTAGCCAATCACCTCATAAAGTGAACATGAATCAAAACCAAGCTGGAATGCACACTCCAACTAAAGTCCCAGATCCCACACCTTGCTATTTTCACCAAGTGCAATGCTACAATCGTGAGTTGTTCCATCATCCAACTCAAAAAGAGGATTGTCAATTATCTTTTCAACACCCATGTCAAATAATGGGTTTTCAATGGCAACCACAAACTAATTTTGTAAAGAAAGTGAATTGCTGCTATGATGAATACCAAAATCAAAACTATCATACCTATCATTAATGATTTCATAGCTTTCCAAAATCTCCTGTGCATTTTATTATTATTTTTAGTGGTATGTTGTGGATCCAAATCTTTTAAATCCCTAAACTTTGCAAAGATAAAGTAGACTTTGTATCACATATTTAGGAGCTAACACACTTAGATCCCACATTTCAAGGAGTTGATCACCTTGTTTAGAGGAAATGTACTCACCGAACTCCTCATGAGCAGTAGGCTCTGTGAAAGAGTCGTTCCCAACTCACTAGCACTCATGTCATCACAAGCATCACTCTTTAGAAGTTCTGTTTGGACATCCAATTTGTATCCATCTAGACTGACATCATTGGAAATGTCTAATCTCAAACTCAAGTTTGTTGTTTTGTTCTATTCTTCATGCAAATCCTCAACCACAGTAGTTGCGTGGATCACCAAAGAGTCTTCATGAAGCACTATCTCAAAGTTATGTGTCAAAGCACCAACTCCATCATTGGTCTTTGTATTAAATATATTATTTTTAGACTCTTCCTTATGTTTGGATTTTGCAACAACCTTTACCAACCCCCTTTTAATATTTGGATCCTTCATCAAATTAATCAATCCTTCAATTAACTCAAACATAGACTTATCCATTGTAGACATTCTTCCAAACTCTGATCTGCAACCCAAAAAAACCATGACCCAACAGGATGGTAGGGAGAACTTGTGCACTGATCAACTGAACACACAAGCTGGCAGGAAAACCAACTCCGATGCCACTGAAATATTCCCCTTAATTTTTTCCCATTTTTTTCTAGTTACAAGCACCATAAGCACCCATTAGGGTTAGAAAATAATAATCAACAACGCTATTGAAAGTAACCCTTCCACTTTCTGATCACCAAAAGCCCAATGTGGGAAGGTGAGAGCATACGGTGATAAGGGGATCGTTAGCTTCCAAAATCAATTGGAAATTACAATACTGGACGGCAAGCCAACCCCTTCTGCTTGTCCAGTGGGTAGTATAAATTTTAACAATAATTTGGCGATATGACTAGCCAATCACAATGCCAATGAAACTGAAGTAAATAACAATCACTCAACCACTTATTCAACGAGAGGACTAAAAATGATAAATACATTATACTCAATCACTTATTCAGTGGGAGGACAACATTACAATAAGAAAAATAGGTGGCAAGGCTAGCCTCTTCCACTTATTCAGTGGGTCTTGTGTTACAATTCCAGAAAGAAATAGTTGTTAGTACTACTAATCATCTTTACAATATATAGCATGAGATTTCAAAATAAGAACATCACTATCCATTGTTGTAAATGATAAGATATGCACTCGAAAACCACCAATGACTAACCACTCCAGAAAACACACTTCTCACTATCAATTTCAAAATCTGATATGTAAACAAGCTGGAAATACACAGACCAACAACTACAAAACTCACAAAATCGCTCACAACTTTGCCCACACACAACAAAATGACCCCAAATCAAATGCAGTTGAAAGCTAGGAGATAGGCGATTAAGCTAGAACTGACAAAGCACATCAAACAAGCCCAAAACTATTTTGCACACATCCCAAGGCAACTACAACATGGTACGACTAGGGAAGAAAATTGATTTGCAATTATAAAATTAAAGACTCCAAGATAAGCACTAAAAACTTAAAGGAATGATCGCCTAGAGCATAGAGAAATAACGAGCCAATACCCAGAACCGACAGAAGACCACATAGAGACTTATGAGAAAAACACACCTACAACACACTAAAAATCAGCAACTTGGAACTCACACACAACACTCCAAAATCAGAAAACTTTGAACACAAACATTGCAATGAATTCCATATGTTCTCCTAAGTGAAGAATAATCCCAAGTCTCAACTAGTCGCTATCTTTCAAGCGAGAAGCCAAGCATTCAATGTAGGAGGAGATAATCCTCGAAGCATTCAATTAGTCAACAATACTTCGTTATAATATGTTGGCAATTTGGAGGAATTGATTATGTGTTGCATTGATGTTTTGTCATTGATGGCAACACCGACAGTTTTGGTTTTTTACCGGTTTCTGGTTGGTTCCGGTAGAGTGGTTGGTTTATGGTATTGATCTAGTATGTTCTGGTATGCTTTGGTTTGTGGATTTGGTTTGGATCTGTCATTAATGCTACTCAAATGTGTATCATGATCAGTTGTTTCAGGATTTGATGACTTAGAGCCATCATTTGTTCTAGTAAGCCTTTTGGTCACCGGTAAGGGTTTTACTGGCAGAGCTTTGTTGAATATCTTTTGATGCACATGATAAGTGGTGTTGTTGAGGCTTCTAGATGGCTATCAGGATGTTGTTGGTTATCTTGATCATGTTCCTGTTGATTGGTGGCATTGGATTTGGTTTATGGCGACCTATTTTGGGTCTGGTGTTATCTAGGTTATGGATCAGTTTATGTAACGTGTTGGTGGATGTTCTTGATGCATTACCGACAGGATTTAATGATTGGTTTACTTTTTTTTCGGCCTGAGCCGACTTGGTTGATCATTGGATTGTGGGTTTATGTTATGAATTTATTGTATTATTTTTTAGGTGGCCGACCTAATTGTTTAGGTCCCGGGTTGGTATAAATATGATGTAAGATCTCTTTGTAGATCATGTATGGATGTATGGGCTTAAGGGATTATGGCATATAGGATTATCTGTGTGCGAATAATGTTGTAATCATATGCAGAGGTTTTGGTTGATCATAAGTGATCGAATTGGGTTTGTAAGAGAGGTTTAAGGCCTTTGGTATTGAGCTTAACCAGAACTGTACTCAGGCATAGGAGATGTTATACTTGCAATTCAATCTTCATTCCAGATTGTAGTCCGATGTATTTTGTAGTTAGTGAGGCTCCTTTAGTGATGAGCAGTGCGCTCTAGGTTGTTGGTCTTCCCGCATGTGCAGGCCCCTTCATATTGTAATCACATACTACAGAAATATATCTGACTGTGGGTAGGCTTCCCATCGTGGTTTTTCCCTTTACCGGGTTTTCCACGTACAAATCCTGGTGTCATGTGTTATGCACGGATGGTAACTGTTTTCTGATTTATGTTTATGTTTAATTGCTACATCTGTTATTCTGGTATTTGGTTTATGCATTCCGGTATTGAGTTTATGTGTTCCGGTAATAAGGATTTAAATACTTAAAGTTATATAATCTAGTGACAACTGATTCACCCCCCCTCTCAGTTGTCCTCTGGTTATCTGAGTTGTCTAACAATTGGTATCAGAGCTTGGTCCTCTCTGTAGAATCTTAACTGCTTGAGGAAGATTCTATGGCGTCTAACAATGCAAGTTCATCAAGTTCATCTACAGTTGTTTTCTAGAGAGAAATTCCTAGGCTTGATGGAACAAATTACAGGGTATGGAAGATTTGGATGGAGACTCATCTGAGATGTCTTGGAAAATATATTTGGGAGATCATTGAGAATGGTGTTACACTTTTTAATCCGACATCTGACAATCCTCCTCTGACAGGTCTACATAAAGAGCTTGGGAATGATTATAGAGCTAGAGAATTCCTTTTGTGTGTACTCTTTGATCAACAAATTATGGGACTAACTGACAAATCAACTGCAAAGGCTATATGGGATAAATTGGAGACTCTGGATGAAGGTGACCCTACTGTTAAGATTGCTAAACTTGATGGTTACCAGGTGAGGTACGAGAACCTAGAGATGGAAGAAGATGAAAGGATTACTGCTTTTATGGGGAGAGTTAATGAGATTGTTTAGGAAATTCAATGTTGTGGTGGATCTCTGAGCGAAGATGAAATAGTTTCTAAAGTACTGAGAGCTTTGTCATCGACTTATAAGATGAAGGCTACTGCAATTAATGAATTGAGAACTATGGCAAACACTTCTGTTAATAGGGATACCTTGGTTGGGAAGTTATCTGCTTTTGAGCTTAAGGAATTTGGACCTTCTAGAGCTATAAAATTTGAACCTACTTTTTATGCATCTACATTTGTTGGCATTTACATGAAGATTACATTAATGATATGTTATGTTGTCATTGATGTCAATTAATCGGTAATGATATTTTTGATATTTTTGTAATATTGTTACTGTAACCAGTAGGAAGAATTTGTGGAGTGAACTGGTAATTGGTGTAAACCTTATCTATTGATGTAACCGGTAAACCCTACCTGTTGTTTTTGATAAACCCTAACCGATTAAGTTTGGTGAATTGGTTATATTGGTTTATGATATGATGATGAGCAGTAATGATTATGACACGTATGATTATTGTATGAACACAATTTCAAGAAATTTTGACGAGTTGTTGTAACAGTTTTTGTCTAGGGAATGAGAAAATGTATTGCATCTAATGCAAAGTGCGTGATGAGTTACTAAGTTCGATGAAGCGGTGATCAAGGAGCGATCAAGGTTTTCTTGATTTATGTGTAGAGATTGCTATGTAATCCAACGGTCATACTTGAACTGATTTGTTTGTAATCTCTATGAGAATTAGGTTTTTGTTGTGTTACCGACCTGATTGATTTGTTTATAAGGTCGATGAAGTTGTTTAGTTTAATGAGTTGGCAAAGAGTGAACACAGATCTGTTGAGTGTGTGGTTGCTGAACCAGATGATGTATCTATAGTTTGAGTAAAGGCAGATAGGAGCATGAAACGGACCTGATCAAGCAAGTGCAGTGCTATTCAGATAGATCAACAAACTCTTGTTGTTTTCTAACAATTACAGCAGAATTAAAATCCCCTAACCGGGTAAGCTCTAACAAGCTATTCAAATCCTCTAACAAGGTGATCCATTAGCTTAGATTTTCAAATCCTCTACCGAGGTTACTCCTTACAGGGTATTGCTTCTAACAAGGCATTTGTAGTCAATCCCTTAACAGGGTGATTCCTAACAAGATCAGTTCTTAACAGGACTTTTTATAAAGCTTTAACATGCCAGGCTCCTAACAGGGCAAACTTCAGAAGAGTTCAGATAGTTATCTTGTGAGTCTCATCTCACCGTGGTTTTACCTATTTGGGTTTCCACGTCAAAAAAGATTTGTGTCAAGTGGTGAATGTTTTTGTGGTTATGTTTTCATGGTCGATTTACTTAACTACTTAATTACTTTGATAAGTCATGATAACCGAAACCATTGAGATATGAAGAAGTTGTTTACTGTTAATTTGTTATAACAGATAATCAGTTTATCTTATGAGTTTTTATCTTCACAGAGGTATTACATTTATAGTTCTAAGTTTACTTTGAGAGATTAATTTTTGAGATTGGTGAAGTTTGTATTACTTTTTCTATCTATTGATTCAACCCCCCCCCCCCCACCCCTCTTAGTAGTTGATTAGATACTTATTCTTTCATTATACCATCAATTGGTATCAGAGCATATCAGGTCCTCTAAGGTCTAAGCCTAACAACTTGAGGTAAAGATCTTGCAGATCATGATGAAGAAGGAAGGTCTGAATTTTAATAGAGAGAACTACAGGATATGGAGTGATAGAATGAAAATTTATATCAAGAGTATGGGAAGCTAGTATTGGGAACATGTTGATACTAAGTATGTTGCATGTACTGGGATGTTGACTAATGATCAGAAGAAAGAGCAACAAGAAAATCATCAAGCACTGGAGGCTATTATCAGTTCTTTGTCTGATGCATAGTATGTAGATGTTCATGGTCTTGAAACTACATATGAGGTATGGAAAAAACTTGAAGAGATTTATAGCAGTTATGAACATGTTAAGATTTCTAAAGAAGAGAGTCTAAGAGGAAATTTTGATGACATGCAGATGGCTGAAGGTGAGAATATCCAGCAATATGGTCAAAGGATAAAAGAGATAGTCGGTGAAATTAAGAGTGCAGGAGGTAAAGTGGAAGATTCCACAGTGATCAGTAAGGTACTGAGAACCCTGCTACCGGTCTACGCTATCCGAGTTGCAGCTATTCAGGAGCTAAAATCCATTGACAAAACTAAGGTAACTCTTGACTCCATCATTGGCAAGCTTATTGCTTTTGAATTAAATGGTTATGATGGTAGTGTACAGAAATCCGATTCTGCATTTAGAGCTTCTGTTTATAACCCATCTATGAGGAAAAGTAGAGATGCCAGTCACAGTTATGAATCCAGATCCAGCAAAGAAGATGATGATGAAGACAATTTAGTTGAGTTTGAAGCATTGTTGGCCAAGCGGTTGCCTAGAGGTACAGGTAAATATAGAGGCAAATTACCTTTGAAATGTTTTGCATGCAACAAGATTGGACACATTGTTGCTAACTATCCTAATGGTGATAATGAGCACAAACGAGAGAAATTCAAGAAGTACAAGGGTAAAGGCAAAAGAGATTGTCTTATTGTTGTTGATGGTGGTATCACTGATGAGAAATCTAATGGTGATGCTAACGAAGACATTGTGTTTGTAGCCATTAAAGAAGAGATGTCAGACCAGAAGGCATTGGTATCTAGGATGGATAACTCTAATGATTGGATCATTGATAGTGGTTTTTCACATCACATGACCGGTGATCAGAGCAAATTTCTTTCTCTAAAGGAATTTGATGGCGGAGTTGTAAGATTCGACAATGACCCACCCTGCATGGTTAAAGGGAAGGGAACTATTTCTCTTAATGGAAAGAGTAGTGCAGATGATGTCTATTGAGTTGAAGTTTTAAAGCACAATCTTTTGAGTGTGGCACAACTCAATGACAAAGGATACCCATTAGAGTTTAAAAATGGTATGTGCAAAATCTATGACAGTAAAGGTGAACTGATTGCAACCGGGAAGCAAACTAAAGGTAACTTGTTTCACCTTAATCCTAAAGTCAACAACTGTTTAATTGCAAAGATAGATGATAGTTGCCTTTGGCATAGGAGATTTTATCATATAAACTTTGATAACATTATTAAAGTGAGTAAGTCCAAGACAGTGAGAGGTTTGCCTCGACTAGACAAACCAGTTAATGCTCTGTGCAAAGAATGTCAGTTAGGAAAGATGACATCCTCAACTTTCAAGAGCAAATCCTTTTCAGCGGAACATTTGTTATATTTGGTTCATACGGACCTTTGTGGACCAATAAGAACAAAAAGTATTCAAGGTGACAGATATTTTATGATCTTCATTGATGATTGCTCAAGGATGATGTGGGTCACATTCTTGAAGGATAAGACTGAAGCTTTTGGTAAGTTCAAGGCATTTAGGGCCTTAGTTGAGAAGGAGAGAGGTAAAAAGATAAAGTGTCTGAGGACATCATAGGGCAGTGAATTTACTTCTGAGTAATTCACTAGGCATTGTGAAGAAAATGGTATCAAACGATAACTTTCTACACCAAGGACACCACAGCAGAATGGTATTGCAGAGAGAAACAACCGGTCAGTTGTTGAAGCTGCTAGGACAATGTTGATACAAGGAGGTGTAGTAAAAACTTTCTGGAGAGAAGCTGTTAGCATAGCTGTCTACACTATGAACCGAATTTTGGTAAACAGAGGAAAGGACAAGACTCCTTATGAATATTGGTATGGTAGATCACCTCATGTTAGTTATTTTGGAATATTTGGAAGCAAATGTTTCATTAAGAGAGGTGATTATATTAGCAAATTTGAGGCTAAAAGTGATGAAGGTATATTTCTTGGCTATTCCACCAAGAGTAAGGCCTACAAGTGTTTTAACAATCGGACACAAAGAATTATTGAGAGTGTTGATGTTCGAGTGGATGAATATCCTGAAGTCTCAGAGGAAACTAGTTCAGAGAAAAAGGATGAAGATCCTTGCATTTAGTTTTTGGAACCAAAAACTGTGAAATCTGAAACCGGCAAAGCAAATATTGATGTACCAGTTCAACCGAAAGAAATAAATTTAGAAGAAGATGATGATAATGAAGAAGCTGAACCTAAAGATAATGATCATGTTATTCCAAGATATGTGAGACTGAATCACAATCCTAAACAGATTATTGGGGATAAGGATCCTAGAGTACTAACCAGAAGAAGAATCAGAGAGAATTCTTGCATGATCTCCAATATTGAATTAATAAATGCTAATGAAGCATTTGGTGATGATCATTGGGTTAAAGATATGGAGGAGGAATTAGATCAAATTGAGAAGAACAACACATGGACCCTAGTACCCCGACCAGTAAATAAAAATGTGATAGGTACTAAGTGGGTATTCAGGAACAAGTTGAATGAAGATGGTGTTGTAGTTCGCAACAAAGCTAGGTTGGTTTGCAAAGGTTATGCACAAGAGGAAGGAGAAGACTATGGTGAGATTTTGCACCAGTGGCAAGACTGGAAGGTGTCAGAACTTTACTTGTATTTGCAACACACAAGAAATTCAAGGTATACCAGATGGATGTTAAGTCAACATTTTTGAATGGGATACTGGAAGAAGAAGTATACATTGAGAAACCAGATGGTTATGCTCTGACTGATAAGAAAGACATGGTATGCAGATTGCATAAAGATTTATATGGATTAAAGCAGGCACCGAGAGCATGGTATGAAAGGCTTCATACACATCTGATGAAGATAGGCTTTCTGAGAACCAGTGATGATAGTAACATATACCTCAAATCTGAAGGAGATAAAATACTAGTCATCGAAGTATTTGTTGATGATATCATATTTGGAGGTAATGATGACATGAGAAACAGTTTTGCAGATGAGATGACAAATGAGTTTGAAATGTCTTTAGTGGGAGAAATACAAATTTTCATAGGCTTCCAAATACAACAAATGAAGAATGGTATTTTCATCACACAGTCTAAGTATGTGAAAGAGGTCTTGAAGATATTTGGCATGAGTGACTGTAATTCAGTTTGGACACCTATGGTTACAAACTGTAAGTTGTCTAAGGAAGATGAGTCCAAATCTGTTGATGAGAAGGAATACAGGTCAATGATTGGAAAATTGCATTATGTTGTTCACAGCAGATCGGACATAGCTCTGATGGTATGATGAAAGAATAAGTATCCGGTCAATTATTGAGAGGGGAGGTGAATCAATAGATAGAAAAACTGATACAAACTTCACCAATCTCGAAAATCAATCTCTCAAAGTACACTTAGAACTAACAATGTAAGACCTTTGTCAAGATAAAAAATCATAAGATAAACCAGTTATCTGTTACAACAAATTAACAGTAAACAAATTCTTCATATCTTAATGCTTCCGGTTATCATGACTTATCAAAGTAATTAAGTAGTTAAGTAAATCAACCATGAAAACATAACCATAAAAACATTCACCACTTGACACAAATGTTTTTGACGTGGAAACCCAAATAGGTAAAAACCACGGTGAGATGAGACTCACAAGATAATTATCTGAACTCTTCTGAAGTTCACCCTGTTAGGAGCCTAACCTGTTAAAGCTTTACAAAAAGTCATGTTAAGAATTGATCCTATTAAGAATCACCTGGTTAAGGGATTGACTACAAATGCCTTGTTAGAAGCAATACCCTGTAAGGAGTAACCCCGATAGAGGATTTGAAAATCTAAGCTAATGGATCACCTTGTTAGAGGATTTGAATAACACCAAGCTTGTTAGAGCTTACCCGGTTAGGGGATTTCAATTCTGCTGTAATTGTTAGAAAACAACAAGAGTTTGTTGATCTATATGAATAGCACTACACTTGCTTGATCAGATCCATTTCATGCTCCTATCTTCCTTTACTCAAACTGCAGATACATCATCTGGTTCGGTAACCACACACTCAATTGATCTGTGTTCACTCTTTGTCAACTCATTAAACTAAATAACTTCATCGACCTTATAAACAAATCAATCAGGTCGGTAACACAACAACAACTTAATTATCATAGAGATTACAAACAAATTGGTTCAAGTATGACCATTGGATTACATAGCAATCTTTGCACATTAATCAAGAAAACCTTGATAGCTCCTTGATCACCGCTTCATCGAACTTAGTAACTCATCACGCGCTTTGCATTAGATGCAATACATTTGCTCATTCCTTAGACAAAAACCGTTACAACAACTCGCCAAAATCTCTTGGAATTGTATTCATACAATAATCATACGTGTCATAATCATTACCACTCATCATCAGATCATAAACCAATATAACCAATTCACCAAACTTAATCAGTTAGGGTTTATAAAAAACAATAGGTAGGGTTTACCGGTTACATCAATAGATAAGGTTTACACCGGTTACCGGTTCACTCCACAAATTCTTTCTACCAGTTACAATAATAATATTAACAACAATATTAACAATATCATTACCAATTAATTGACATCAATGACAACATAACATATCATTAATGCAATCTTCATGCAAATACCAACAAGCTCATGCAGTTGGCATAGTTGCTAGATTCCAGAAGAATCCTAAGGAAACACATTTGATAGAAACCAAGAGAATTTTTAGATATCTGAAAGGTACTATTGATTATAGGTTATGGTATCCATATGGAGGAAATTTTGACTTGAAGGTGTACACAAATGCAGATTGGGCAGGAAATGTTGATGACCAGAAAAGGACAACCGGTGGAGCATTTTTTCTTGGAGGAAGACTTTGTTTCATGGAGTAGTAAGAAGCAGAGTTGTACTTCACAATCTACAGCTGAAGCTAAGTATGTTGTAGGTTACATGAATTGTACATAGGCTATATGGATGAGGCACATTTTGGAAGGTGTTAAGATGAAGATTTCAGAACCTATAAAGATTTTATGTGATTATACAAGTGCCATAAATATTTCCAAGAACCCTGTTTTGCACGCACGAACCAAGCATATTGAATTGAAGTATCATTTCTTGAGGGAAAAAGTATAGAGTAAAGATGTGATCTTGGAGCATGTTTCTACCAAGGAACAACTTGCAAATATTTTTACTAAACCTCTACCTAAGACTACTTTTGAGCATTTTAGAAGTCAGTTAGGGGTTTTCCCTCTTCATGAAGTCAGTTAAGAATGATGTAGATTACATCAGTCCTGGAGCTACTTGCAGAATTTTATAGAAGGATTGGTGTAGAAGTGGATTTATTCCACATGGGGAGCATCAAGTTGCAGATTATTGATGATGCACAGTGAATTTTGACATTACATGTTTTACTTTCAATTTGGCATTGTTGTCAAAGGGGGAGAAGAATGATGTGATTATGGGAAGGAGAACCAGCGACAAGCTGAAGAGATAGAGAGCATGGTGAATACTTGGTAATGTAAACCATGATTCCTATTCACAATCACACAACAATCAATGGTATTGATATTTGTATTGCCATCAATGCCAAAGGGGGAGATTGTTGGCATTTGCATGAAGATTGCATTAATGATATGTTATGTTGTCATTGATGTCAATTAACCGGTAATGATATTGTTGTAATATTGTTATTGTAACCGATAGGAAGAATTTGTGGAGTGAACCGGTAACCAGTGTAAACCTTATCTATTTATCTAACCAATAAACTCTACATGTTGTGTTTGATAAACCCTCATCGATTAAGTTTGGTGAATTGGTTATATTGGTTTATGATCTGATGATGAGCGGTAATGATTATGACACGTATGATTATTGTATGAAGACAATTTCAAGAGGTTTTGGCAAGTTGTTGCAATGGTTTTTGTCTAGTGAATGAGCCAATGCATTGCATCTAATGCAAAGTGCATGATGAGTTATTAAGTTCGATGAAGCGGTGATAAAGGAGCGATCAAGGTTTTCTTGATTGATGTGCAAAGATTTCTATGTAATCCAACGGTCATACTTGAATTGATTTGTTTGTAATCTCTATGAGAATTAGGTTTTTGTTGTGTTACTGACCTGATTGATTTGTTTATAAGGTCGATGAAGTTGTTTAGTTTAATGAGTTGGCAAAGAGTGAACACAGATCAGTTGAGTGTGTGGTTGTTGAACTAGATGATGTATCTGTAGTTTGAGTAAAGGAAAATAGGAGCATGAAAGGGATCTGATCAAGCAAGTGTAGTGCTATTCAAACATATCAGCAAACTCCTATTATTTTCTAACAATTCCAACAGAATTGAAATCCCCTAACTAGGTAAGCTCTAACAAGCTTGGTGTTATTCAAATCCTCTAACAAGGTGATTCATTAGCTTCGATTTTCAAATCCTCTACTAAGGTTACTCCTTATAGGATATTGCTTCTAATAATGCATTTGTAGTCAATCCCTTAATCGGGTGATTACTAATAGGATCAGTTCTTAACAGGACTTTTTGTAAAGCTTTAACAGGCTAGGCTCCTAACAGGGCGAACTTCATAAGAGTTCAGATAATTATCTTGTGAGTCTCATCTCACCGTGGTTTTTACCTATTTGGGTTTCCATGTCAAAAAATATTTGTGTCAAGTGGTGAATGTTTTTGTGGTTACGTTTTCATGGTTGATTTACTTAACTACTTAATTACTTTGATAAGTCATGATAACCAGAAGCATTGAGATATGAAGAAGTTGTTTACTATTAATTTGTTGTAACAAATAACCGGTTTATCTTATGAGTTTTTATCTTGACAGAGGTATTACATTTTTAGTTCTAAGTTTACTTTGAGAGATTATTTTTGAGATTGGTGAAGTTTGTATGAGTTTTTCTATCTATTGATTCACCCCTCCCTCTTAGTAGTTGATCAAATACTTATTCTTTCATCATACCATCAACATCATCTATCGACAAGAGTGATTGGAAAGCTTTATATGCAAAGGAACTAGAGGATATGAAGAAATAAGATGAAGAGTTTGAGCAAATTGAAGCTTTATTTGCTAGGAATGACAGGAAACAAGTATGAAGGAAAATCACCTTTTAAATGCTTTGCATGTAATAAGATATGTCATTTTGCATCTAGATGTCCTGAAATAAGTTCAAGATTTGAGGAAAGAGCTAGAAGATATTTTAGGCCTAACCATGATTATCAAAACAAGCATAAGTACATGAGAAACAGAGACAAATCATACTACTATGATGACGAGGAAGGTGTGACTGATTCTGATGATGAACCGACACAAGATTCAACTAGTGGATCTGACAATGGAAAGGAATGGGTATTTTTTGCTATCGAAGAAAATGATCCAGTACCTAAAGAGAAGGCCCTTGCTGCTAAAATTGAAGACAAGGATGAATGGGTAATTGACAGTGGATGTTCACATCATATGACTGGAGATAAAAGGAAGTTCTTATCTTTGCAAGAATTTGATGGTGGTCTAGTTAGATTTGGAGATGACAAAGCATGTATGATCAAGGGAAAATGAAAAATATCATTGGATGGTAAGCATAAAACTGATAATGCTTATTATGTTAAAGGTTTAAGGCATAATATTTTGAGTGTAGGATAGTTGGTGGGTAAGGGATTTCAGTTACAATTCAAGGATGGAAAATGCAAGATTATCAATAGATCTTGATTGGAGATAGAAACTAGTACATAAACTAAAGGTAATATCTTTCATTTGAACTCCAGTGAGAAGACATGCTTGATTGCACAAAATGATGAGAGTTGCCTATGGCATAAGAGGTTGTGTCATGTGAATTTTGATTGCATTGTGAAGATCGGTTCTACTAAGGCAGTTAGAGATATAGATTGTAAAGCCCTATAATCCAGTATGTAAGGAATGTCAAATGGGAAAGCAAGTCAGAACTACTTTTAAGAGTATACAAGATAAATCTAATTATGTTCTTGATCTTATTCATACTGATTTGTGTGGTCCTGCTAGAATCAAAAGTTTTCAGGGTGATAGATATTTCATGCTAATCATTGATGACTATTCAAGAATGATGTGGGTTACTTTTTTAAGGGAGAAGTCTGAAGCATTTAAAAATTTTAAAATCTTTAAAGCTAAAGTTGAGACAGAGACATGATTGAAGATTAAATTCTTAAGGTCAGATCAGGGTGGAGAATTCACATCCAATGAATTTAACAACTATTGTGAGAAGAATGGGATAAGGAGATAGTTGTCTGCACCCCAGACACCTTAGCAGAATGGAGTTGTTGAAAAGAAGAACAAAACTATCTTGGATGCAACTAGAATCATGATGATGGAAGCTAATCTGCTTCATGTCTACTGGAGAGAAGTTGTAAGCATGACGATGTACACATTCAACAAAGTTCATATTAAAGGAGACACCAGTAAGACACCTTATGAGTTATGGTTTGGTCATACACCGACAACTAAGTATTTCAGAATCTTTGGTAGTAAATGCTATATCAAAAGAGATGATTCCATTGGAAAGTTTGATCCTAGATGCGATGAAGGAATATTTATTGGTTATTCTAATGAAAGCAAAGCATATAGATGTTATAACAAAAGATTGTAGAGAATTGTGGAGAGTACAAATGTCAAGGCGGATGAGCATAACAGAAGTCAAATCAAAGCTTATGAGTAGGAACCGACAGTGGAAATGATCATAACTGAACTAGTAGCACCTACACTAGAACAGAATGTTGAACCAGTTACTCCAGCAGTATCAAAAAATTCAACAGTAATCGAAGATTAGGATAGAGGAATAGAAAGTCAAAAGACTCCTAGGTATGTAAGGTTGAATCATTGAGAAGATCAGATCATTGGAGACAAAAACAAAGGAGTGATGACAAGAAGAAGGTTGACAGCTAGTGAGGTATATTTAATTTCTCAAGTTCAACCGGCATCAATAATTGAAGCTTGTAAAGATGAATATAGGATGGAAGCTATGGAAGAAGAATTAGACCAGATAGAAAAGAATAACACATGGATTTTAGTTCCCCGACCTAAAAATAAGAATGTTATTGGAACTAAATGGGTTTTTAGGAATAATCTGAATGAAGATGGTCAAGTTGTGAGGAATAAAGCAAGATTGGTTTGTAAAGGATATTCTCAAAAGGAAGGAATTGATTATGATGAAACCTTTGCACCGGTAGCTAAGATTGAAGCTGTGAGATTATTTCTTGCTTGTGCTACACATAAGAGCTACAAGGTTTATCAGATGGATGTCAAATGTGCATTTCTAAATGGAGATCTTGAAGAGGAAGTTTATATTGAGCAACCTGATGGATTTTCACTTTCAGATGACAAAAACATGGTTTGGAGGTTAAAGAAATCTTTATATGGATTGAAACAAGCCCCTAGAGCTTGGTATGCAAGACTGGATAAATATATTTTGAAGCTTGGTTTCACTAAAGGTAATGCTGACAATAATTTATATTATAAAATAACAGATGATGACATATTGATTATTGAAGTCTTTGTTGATGATATCATTTTTGGAGGTGAAGATAAGTTATGTATGGAATTCTCTAATAATATGAAGAACGAATTTGAGATTTCTATGATTGGGGAGATGAGATTTTTCTTAGGTTTGCATATTACTCAAACTGATAAAGGTATTTTCATCTGTCAAACTAAGTATGCTAGAGAGTTATTGAATAAATTTGGGTTGGAAAATTCTAAACTGGTTGGTACACCTATGGTTACAAGTGAGAAAGTGACAAAGAATGATGCATATACACCGGTAAATCCTACACCGTACAAGTCCATGATTGGAGGTTTGTTATATCTGACTCTGACTAGACTGGATATAATGAATGTAGTTTGTATTGTATCAAGATATCAGAGTGATCCTAGAGAAAATCATGTGAGTGCAGTGAAAATGATTTTTCAGGTATTTGCAGGGAACAACTTAATATGGTTTGTGGCATCCTAAGAATGATGACTTTACATTAAGTGCATATACAGATGCAGATTGGGTTGGAGATGTTGATGACCAAAAGAGCACATCCGGTGGAGCTTTCTTTCTTGGAAAGAAACTTGTTTCATGGATCAGCAAAAAACAATCATGTACATCTTTATCTGTTGTTGAAGCTGAGTATGTTGTTGCTGCTACTAATTGTACACAAGTTCTATGGATATATCAAATGTTGAAGGATATAAAGGTAGATTGTAATAAACTAGTAGTTATTCACTGTGATAACTTTGCTTCTATTGATATATCAAAGAATCTGGTATTTCATTCTAAGAAAAAGCACATATCTATCAAGTATAACTTTTTGAAGGAAAAGGTGGAAGCAAATTGATGGGGAGGGGTTCTCAAAGAGAGTCACACCTTGCTCAATAGGTAGTTGAATGATGTTTTAGTGGGCTCCTATCACTCTTCACTTGTCCATTAACAAGTCAAACACTCAAACTCTCTTGGAGTACTCCTTATCAATTTGTGCTCGATAGTTGCTTCAAGCATGGTTGAGATTCACAAGGGTAAACCCAACCACTAAACTATCCAAACCTCCAACATGTACTTGTTAGGCCCAATATGGAAAGCTAATGTACTGAGAGGGGAGGGGTGAATCAGTACTTCAAAACTTTTCTTCAATAAGAACTTTACTGTTATGCATAAACCGAATAGTGTAGTAACATAATATAAAGCTAAAACAAATAGATAACAATCATACATGATTCACTCCATAACACATATATTTTGGTTACGCAGAAACTCTTGGTTAGAGAGAAAAACTGCGGTGGGGATGGCACCCACAACTTCACTACTACAATAATAAAGAGTGCTCGGTTAGAGCTGCATGTTTAGCTATTTCTGATAGCTTACCCTATTAGAAGTAATAAGATCTATTAGATCTACCTTGCTAAAGGATTTTACAACACTTAAACTAAATGTTGCACCTGGTTAGAGGCTTTACAATTTATAGACTTGATTAGAGTCTTTTACCCTGTTAAAGATTTCTCTTACAACTTCAAAATATTACAATAAAATCATTACAAATATCTGCAACTTTACATCTGGAATGTTATAGCAGATTCTATGTGCTTAGAATATGATTACCTTGCTTATAGCATACCTCGGTACCCCATATAGTAACTCGATAAACCCTTCTGTTTACTCTGTTCTTTAACTGTTCTCTGAAAACCTTCTCGGTGACCTTTGTGTCTCTGTAACAGTCTTCTTACACTCGTGCACACACCTGGTTAATTCTTAACTCATGCTGTATAAATAGATCTCTTATGTCGGTGATCCATTCATTGCTTCGATCTTACAAATATAATTTATCGAATGAATAACCATGCAAGATATTTCATTGGTTAGATGACCTCAAAATCATACACAATCTTTAAGTGCAATTTCCAATGTGATAACGGTTAGATGTTCCTCGATCTTGTAACACGTTTTCATATGTATGTCCAGGTTCAATGAATCTGGTAACACGTTTAACTCGGTGTATATTAACTCAGTGTGTCATCTTTGCTGCTCGGTAGACATGGAATGATACTCGATAGACAGCTCGGTGTAAACTACGCTCTGAGACTACTTTCTTTTGTAACTGACTAGACTGTGCATACCGATTGAATATTTCGGTAGTAGTAACTGACTAGAGTATATAGTATAACTTTGACATGAAACTAATGGCAACTTGATAAGTAGTAACTGTATGCGGGAAAAGTGGGCGAATAAAACTTAATATATGAAAATATGTTAGAATACTAGTCCACACACACACACAGGACTTCTTGATGCAAGCTATGGAGTAACGTAGTGTTACTCAGCTTCCCAAGGAGGGTCCCATGGTTCTCTATCTCACAATGTCCCTCAAACCAACGTTTTTGCTCTCAGATCACTGAGCAAAATGGTTTAGGGATGGCAAATATGAGAACGAGAGATGCTTTTGATTGATTAAGTCATGTATGATTACTTATGGTTGTTAATTTTTGCTTATCATATCTCCTAAGCACCTCCAGGATGTCTTACGACTAGAGAAGCATGGATGCTAAGTGGATGCATGCTAAGTGGATGCATGCTATTGGATTAAGTGGTTGAAGATTGGAAGCCTTTAATGGTTTTCAAAGACTTTAAGGGTTTTAGTGGTTGAAGGTTGAAAACCTTCAATGGTTATCAAAGACTTTAAGGTTTTGAGAAGTGACTTCCCTTTGCTTCTCTAGTCGTAAGACATCCTGGAGGTGCTCAGGAGATATGATAAGCAAAAATTAACAACCATAAAACTTAATATATGAAAATATGTTAGAATACTAGTCCACACACACACACAGGACTTCTTGATGCAAGCTATGGAGTAACGTAGTGTTACTCAACTTCCCAAGGAGGGTCCCATGGTTCTCTATCTCACAATGTCCCTCAAACCAATGTTTTTGCTCTCAGATCACTGAGCAAAATGGTTTAGGGATGGCAAATATGAGAACGAGAGATGCTTTTGATTGATTTTAGTATGAGATGTGTTATAAGCTATGTATGATGCTAAAATGCAATAAACTAAATGATAAGATGACAAGATTAGTATGAATACTATCCTAGCATACTATATTTAGTCTATAATTGAACTAAAATGATAAAGAAAGTAATCTAAGCATGCATATTAGTCTAATTTATGATCTAAAAGAGGCTAAATGAAGAGCATATATGAAATGAGAAAGCTTGAAAGAATTTGAGCATAAGTGTAATACTTCAAATTTGAAAGATGATTGTTTAGAATGGAGGAATGAGAGCTCTATTTATAGCAAAAACAGGGCAATGGATGGTCAGGATTGAAAGGTTTAATCAAGGGCCAGGTTTGAAAGTTGGGGATCCATGTGCACAATTGGCACCAATGAAATGGTGATAAGTGTCAACATAGGGTTGGGTTGAGAGAAGAGGTTGGAGGCATTAAAGGCCTGAGAAGACCTCATGGTTATCTAAAGGATAAGGGTCAAGTCTAAGTTAGGCTTACCCACTGGATTAAGAGTTAATCCAAGGATAAACCTTTGTGCAAATGATTAAGAGATAATCATGGTCAAAGCATTAATGGCCTGATGAGACCCTTGGGTTGGATAGAGGTTGAGTCAAAACAAATGTTTTAACCATGTGGGAAGGTTTGAATTAACCATTAATGGTTATTGGAGACTTTAGGGATTAAGTGGTTGAAGGTTGGAAGCCTTTAATGGTTGTCAAAGACTTTAAGGGTTTTAGTGGTTGAAGGTTGAAAACCTTCAATGGTTATCAAAGACTTTAAGCCATTTGAGAAGTGACTTCCCTTTGCTTAGGGATGTGACAAAATTTAGGGGAGGGTTAGGTTAATTAGAAGCGATTAGAAGTTTCTAGAAGGGTTTAGAAAGGGTTTTGGGATTTTGCAAGTGGATGGAGAGATAATAGGATTTAATTGAATTAAATGATTTTTATTCAATTTGGTTGTAATTTGGAGAAATTAAATAAATTAGATTTATTCAATTTGGGATAACTATTTAATTAAATTTGAATTTAATTAAAAGTGGATAGGGGGGTTTTAATTGAATAAAATGATTTATTCATTAAATGGTATAGTGAATTTAATTCAAATAAATTGAATAATTTATTTAATTAAATAGAAGAATGTGGATAATTTAATTAAATTGGATTTAATTAAATAGAGAAATGAACATAAAATATTCATTTAGGAATATGGTCATTTTTATACGTCTACATTTTGCCCCTCTTTGAAGTGACGTGTGTGCACATGTTATTTCAAAGAAAATGATGCTTTATCATGATTTATGATCAAATGCAATTTTTGTGTCGCTCTTTTGATTTGCCAGTCATGCCCTAGATTTGATTTGATGCGTGATGCCAGATTCGATATTTGATGGTGATGCCAGATTCGATATTTGATGGTGATGCCAAATTTGATTTGATGTGTGATGCCCCAGATTTGATATTTGTTGTGCTTTGCCTGTCGTGATGTGATGGATTTATCCAATATGAGTGTTGGTATAACTTGTTTTGATTTGCGAATTTCCAAGTTATGTATAGATATCAATCTGTTGTATTGATCAGAATATGATTTATTTGTGTGGTCTGTTTTCAAGTTCAATGTGTGTGAAAGCCTGAGTTGTGTTACAAGCCGATATGGGTTGGAAACTTGAGTTGTTTTACAAGCTGATATGGGTGAGAAACTTGAGTTGTTTTACAAGTTTATGTGATTTTGGTATTTGAGTTGTTTTACAAGTTTTGATATGGTTTTTGAGAACTTGAGTTGTTTTACAAGTTGATATGAAATGATAGGATTTTGAACTTGATGTAGATGAGCAAATTTGTTTCATGTTGTTGATGTAAGTTTGATTTTGATATCTTTATTTTGATGTGGAAACTGATATTGGATTTGTTTTGAGATTTGATATGATAATGCCCCCTCGGGAGATCGTTCGTGCACACAAAGCATGAATGATCTCTCGAAAGAAGAAGAATGTTGTTTGAAAGATAGAAGAGTAGATAGTGATGGCATGCATGGGTTTGATAAGATTGATTAGATTGATTGGAATGAGAGCAAGTTTTGTTTCAGGTATGACACCTCCTGTATAAGACATGGATGATCGAGCGTCTGGTTTCAAGAATGATACCACCTGTATAAGATATGGATGATCGAGCGTCTGGTTTCAGGAATGATACATCCTGTATAAGACATGATAGAAGATAGTTTGGAAGAATGATGAAGATAGTTTAGAAGAATGATAGAAGATAGGCTGGAAGAATGATAGAAGATAGTTTTGAAGAATGATGAAGATAGTTTGGAAGAATGATGAAGATAGTTTAGAAGAATGATGAAGATAGTTGGGAAGAATGATGAAGATAGTTTAGAAGAATGATAGAAGATAGTTTGGAAGAATGATAGAAGATAGTTTGGAAGAATGATGAAGATAGTTTAGAAAAATGATAGAAGATAGTTGGGAAGAATGATGAAGATAGTTTGGAAGAATGATGAAGATAGTTTAGAAGAATGATAGAAGATAGTTTAGAAGAATGATGAAGATAGTTTAGAAGAATGATAGAAGATAGGTTGGAAGAATGATAGAAGATATGAAAGTGAAGAAAGATTCCATGATGATGTGATAGATATGCATGCGAGGGATGCAATGATGAATGATATTTTGAAAATGAGATGTATGATATGATATGCAACTAATTGTAAAATGATATGCAACTATTTTTTTTATTTTTTATTTTTTATTTGGTAGCATCCTCATTCTGTATTTGCCATCCGATATAGCCATTTGTTTGCTTTCTTTGTAGATATCATCATTGAGCATTGATTTGTTTAGGATATGTTGAAAATTTATACAAGCATAATGGTATAATTGAACCATAATGACCTGAGAAAAATTTACATGATATTTGATTTTGCAAGATAGCACAAGCGTCAAGGTATAATTGAACCAGGACGACCTGAGTGCGTATTGCGTAAACATACAAGAGTTAACCTTTGTCCCATACAAATCTGAAATGTCCTCAGCGATATGCCACCGGATTTCTTCATAGGACAAATTTGCATGGTAAAAGACTTCACTCATAGATAGAAGACAAATAAAACATCACATTCCTTCCTTGCTTCTCTAGTCGTAAGACATCCTGGAGGTGCTCAGGAGATATGATAAGCAAAAATTAACAACCATAAGTAATCATGCATGCTATTGGAGTAACGTATCCTATTATCTCTCAAAACCATTTATTGAATCATGGATTGTGACTTAATTGAATCCCCAAAGTCATGGATAGAGGTTGAGTCAAAACAAATGTTTTAACCATGTGGGAAGGTTTGAATTAACCATTAATGGTTATTGGAGACTTTGGGGATTAAGTGGTTGAAGATTGGAAGCCTTTAATGGTTTTCAAAGACTTTAAGGGTTTTAGTGATTGAAGGTTGGTTATCAAAGACTTTAAGGTTTTTGAGAAGTGACTTCCCTTTGCTTAGGGATGTGACAAAATTTAGAGGAGGGTTAGGTTAATTAGAAGCGATTAGAAGATTCTAGAAGAGATTAGAAAGGGTTTTGGGATTTTGCAAGTGGATGGAGAGATAATAGGATTTAATTGAATTAAATGATTATCATATCAAATCTCAAAACAAATCCAATATCAGTTTCCACATCAAAACAAAGATATCAAAATCAAACTCACATCAACAACATGAAACAAATTTGCTCATCTACATCAAGTTCAAAAACCTATCATTTCATATCAACTTGTAAAACAACTCAAGTTCTCAAAAACCATATCAAAACTTGTAAAACAACTCAAGTACCAAAATCACATAAACTTGTAACACAACTCAAGTTTCCCACCCATATCAGCTTGTAACACAACTCAAGTTTCCAACCCATATCGGCTTGTAATACACATCAGGCTTCATACATCGAACTTGAAATAGAACACGCAAATAAATCATATTTTGATCAAAACAACACATTGATATCTACATAACTTGAAATATCTCACATCAAAACAAGTTATACCGACACTCATATTGGACAACTACATAAAATCATGACAGCACGATACAAATATCGAATCTGGGGCATCACACATCAAATATCAAATCTAGGGCATCACACATCAAATATCGAATCTGGGGCATGACTTGCAAATAAAAGAGCGACACAACAAAAATTGCATTAGATCATAAATCATGATAAAGCATTATTTTCTTTGAAATAACATGTGCACACACGTCACTTCAAAGAGGGGCAAAATGTAGACGTATAAAAATGACCATATTCCTAAATGAATATTTTATGTTCATTTCTCTATTTGATTAAATCCAATTTAATTAAATTATCCACATTCTTCTATTTTATTAAGTAAATTACTCAATTTATTTAAATAAAATTCACTATATCCATTTAATGAATAAATCATTTTATTCAATTAACTCCCCCCTATCCACTTTTAATTAAATCCAAATTTAATTAAATAGTTATCCCAAATTGAATAAATCAAATTTATTTAATTACAACCAAATTGAATGAAAATCATTTAATTCAATTAAATCCTATTATCTCTCCATCCACTTGCAAAATCCCAAAACCCTTTCTAATCTCTTCTAGAATCTTCTAATCGCTTCTAATTAACCTAACCCTCCTCTAAATTTTGTCACATCCCTAAGCAAAGGGAAGTCACTTCTCAAAAACCTTAAAGTCTTTGATAACCATTGAAGGTTTTCAACCTTCAACCACTAAAACCCTTAAAGTCTTTGAAAACCATTAAAGGCTTCCAATCTTCAACCACTTAATCCCCAAAGTCTCCAATAACCATTAATGGTTAATTCAAACCTTCCCACATGGTTAAAACATTTGTTTTGACTCAACCTCTATCCAACCCAAGGGTCTCATCAGGCCTTTAATGCTTTGACCATGATTATCTCTTAATCATTTGCACAAAGGTTTATCCTTGGATTAACTCTTAATCTAGTGGGTAAGCCTAACTTAGACTTGACCCTTAGCCTTTAGATAACCATGAGGTCTTCTCAGGCCTTTAATGCCTCCAACCTCTTCTCTCAACCCTATCTTATGTTGACATTTGTCACCATGTCATTGGTGCAAATTGTGCACATGGATCCCCAACTTTCAAACTTGGCCCTTGATAAAACCATTCAATCTTGACCATCCATTGCCCTGTTTGTCCTATAAATAGAGCTCTCATTCCTCCATTCAAAACAATCATCTTTCAAATTTGAAGCATTACACTTATGCTCAAATACTTTCAAGCTTTCATATCATTTTTATGCTCATCATTTAGCCTCCTTTAGATCATAAATTAGACTAATATGCATGCTTAGATTATTTTCTTTATCATTTTAGTTCAATTATAGACTAAATATAGTATGCTAGGATAGTTTATTTACTAACCTTGTCATCTTATAGTTAGTTTATTGCATTTTAGCATCATACATAGCTTACAACACATCTCATACTAAAATCAATCAAAAGCATCTCTCGTTCTCATATTTGCCATCCCTAAACCATTTTGCTCAGTGATCTGAGAGCAAAAACGTTGGTTTGAGGGACATTGTGAGATAGAGAACCATGGGACCCTCCTTGGGAAGCTGAGTAACACTACGTTACTCCATAGCTTGCATCAAGAAGTCCTGTGTGTGTGTGTGGACTAGTATTCTAACATATTTTCATATATTAAGTTTTATTCACCCACTTTTCCCACATACAGTAACAATACTTGCAGGGGTTTTAGCGGGTTTCCTATAGGTGTTTTCATTCCATTCAAGTGGTTCTTCAATTGGATTCCCATCATTTTCCAATCACTCCCTCTTTCTCCTATTTTCTAGGCCTAGTAGACCTAGAGCCCCAATTAGCCCTACCTTGCCGATTTTTGGGCAAATGCTCAAAAATCACTCAAAGAACCTTCCAACACCTTTGGTGATCTGAGTACCCTTTTGGAAAAACTTTTGGATCCACTAGGGTAGACAGTCTGGTTTGTCCGTACTGGTATGAATCCCAAAAATGGCACTTTTGAGAGTTTAGGAGTTAGCAGTCTTCTCCAAAAGGTTTTAATGGTTTTTGCACCTTGTCACACCTCCACCTCTTCACTTAGACTTTTTCCTACATCACACTTCCATTCCAAACACTTGGCACATTCACAACTACTCATCCCTTCAAACAAATACAAAATTTTCAATCATTTTCCCAACAACTTCCAGGCCATTAAAAAGAATATATGCAATGTACAAGGTTTCCATGACTTTATTCCCAAGGGTCATTGAGAAAAACTCAATGGATTTCAAGTTGGAACCATGATTGGGCTCTTAAACCCTTGCTCAGACCGAGAGCATTACAATAAGAGACAATTTATAAATACACCTCAAACCTGCACAAATAGAAGATATAAACACTTCCAGAGCAATAAAATATAATTCACTAACACTTCATGGAATCACAGTAACAAAATCAATCCATTGTATACGGACTACTGTTACAAAAATTACAAGATATATGGCAAAATCTGGAAATTATCTTCAAAATCTATTCAAACTTGCTCAAGGATTTTCCAACCCATGTACAATCATTATCAGAGCATTTTATATTCCATTTTTGTCATAACAAACTCTTCATCAGTTTCCTAACCATCGATTTTCTCAAAAAATGCAAATTTGTTTAAAAAGTTGCAAAAAGTTGTCAAGCAACAATGACAACTTTTGCTCAAATGTGCATTTTTGTCTTTTATGTCTTTCTACTCATACTAAACCTCCTAAGATGACCCCTAACATGAAAATGACATGAATAAATGCCTAATGAGGCTTTACAAGACATTTTACATCATAATGCAAATTTATATGCCATTTAGGCTTACAAGGGCTCATAGGCCAAATTTGTGAAAACAAACAACCTAGGTGACAATCATCCTTCAAATGACTATCAAACACACACGTGGACCTTTAAGTAGTCCATTATTCAAACACTAATCCAAAAGATGGACTATCACACCAAAATTTTGAAAATACATCAACAAACTGGTTAAAAGCTAGGTGCTCCTGCACCAGAAATGAAGTCAGACTGGTTTATGTGAACACTAAAGAGCAGATTGTAGACATCTTCACTAAACCTTTTCCTAAAGAATAATTTGAGTACTTCAGAGATAGATTAGGGGTTTCTACCCCTCTGATAGAAACCTGAATGATGTTGATTGGCATTAGTCCAACATGCATTTACAGAGCTATTATTCATTCTGGATTGATGTGGTGGTGCTACTACTCAGGGGGAGTAGTCAACTGTGTGGTTCACTGGATTTATGATCTTTATTTGATATTTATGCCAAATATTTGGCATTGATGTCAAAGGGGGAGAGATATATGTGAAAAACAAAGCTTAACAGAATATCAGTCATAGGGAGAGTTTGGTTCAGAGCTTCATTGTAATATCATCTTATGGGAGATTGTTGGCTATCTTCCTTTGGGGGAGACTTGTTTGGCATTTCTTGGCACTTGGATGTTTTTTACATCTAGTGTTGCCATCAATGCCAAAGGGGGAGATTTCTGGCAATTTGAAGGAATTGATTATATGTTGCATTGATGTTTTGTCATTGATGGCAACACCTACAGTTTTGGTTGTTTACC
The DNA here is from genome assembly GCF_030272615.1 of Cryptomeria japonica. Classification (NCBI taxonomy): domain Eukaryota; kingdom Viridiplantae; phylum Streptophyta; class Pinopsida; order Cupressales; family Cupressaceae; genus Cryptomeria; species Cryptomeria japonica. Next base: position 462,549,391 of record NC_081405.1, on the reverse strand, counting down.
GGTTTCCGGTTGGTTCTGGTAGAGTGGTTGGTTTATGGTATTGATCCGATATGCTCCGATATGCTTTGGTTTGTGGATTTGGTTTGGATCTATCATTCATGCTACTCAAATGTGTATCACGATCAGTTGGTTCAGGATTTGATGACTTAGAGCTATCATTTGTTCTAGTAAGCCTTTTGGTCACCGGTAAGGGTTTTACCGATAGAGCTTTGTTGAAGATCTTTTGATGCACGTGATAAGTGGTGTTGGTGTGGCTTCTAAATGGATATCAAAATTTTGTTGGTTATCTTGTTTGTGTTCCTGTTGATCAGTGGTATTGGATTTGGTTTATGACGACCTATTTTGGGTCTAGTGCTATCTAGGTTAAGGACCGATTTATGTAACGTGTTGGTGGATGTTCCTGATGCGTTACCGATGAGATTTAATGATTCATTTACATTGTTTTTTCTGCCTAAGATGACTTGCTTGATCATTGGATTGTGGGTTTATATTATGAATTTATTGTATTATCTTTTAGGTGGCCGACCTAATTGTCTAGGTCCTGGGTTGGTATAAATATGATGTAAGATCTCCTTGTAGATCATGTATGGATGTATGGGCTTAAGTGATTATGGGATATAGGATTATCTGTGTGGGAATAATGTTGTAATCATATGCAAAGGTTTTGGTCAATCATAAGTGATCAAATTGGGTTTGTAAGAGAGGTTTAAGGCCTCTGGTATTGAGCTTAACCGAAACAGTACTCAGACATAGGAGATGTTATACTTGCAGTTTAATCTTCATTCTAGATTGTAGTCCGATGTATTTTGTAGTCAATGAGGCTCCTTTTGTGATGATCAATACACTCTAGGTTGTTGGTCTTCCTGCATGTGCAGGCCCCTTCATATTGTAATCACATACTTACTGCAGAAGTATTATCTGACTGTGGGTAGGCTTCCCATCGTGGGTTTTTCCTTTACTGGGTTTTCCATGTACAAATCTTGGTGTCATGTGTTATGGATGGATGGTAACTGATCTGTGATTTATGTTTATGTTAAATTGCTACATCTACTATTCTGGTATTTGGTTTATGCATTCCGATATTGAGTTTATGTGTTCCCGTAATAAGGATTTAAATACTTAAAGTTCTATAATCTGGTGACAACTGATTCACACCCCCCCCCTCTCAGTTGTCCTCTAGTTATCTGAGTTGTCTAACATAATATTCATGGATAGTCTCAAATGAAGGCCAAGGCACTTATTTATAAGTTCCTCTTCGAATTGACTTCCTTTCCCTCCAATATGGGATTAAATAGCAATGTTCAAATTTCCTTCAATTTGTGTTTCATTTCATTCCCTCATCAAATCGGCCAAGGAATAATAATATTTAATTTGGCAACAAATACATTATTCTCGCAAGTGGATGTCAACTTTAGCCAATGCTGAAAACACACTAAGTATAAACCTTTTTAATGAGAATTTCCTCCAAAGGCATCCAACCATAAATTATAAAATTAAACTGCATTTTGGCACCCCATTATGAAGGCAAAATATTTCTCCAAATAGACTTAGGATAAATTTTTCATTTCTCCTCTCCAAGTCGTCCAATTTTAAATAAAATAAATATAAGGCTTAACCATTTAAATATACCTTCTTCAATTACTGACAACTGCCAATGTTAATCCTGAGGCCAAAGTACTGAAATGTATTGCTAAAAATAACCATCTAAGCTGGAACACAAGAACCTGCCAAAAATAGTACTTACTATAAATAGCATATTGCTAAAAATAGTAAGTGTTTCCAAAGTGATTTAAAGCACATTTTGAGCAGCCATCGCAACTTACTAAAAATAGTAAGTCCAAAAAAAGTCTTCAAATTGATTTGTATGTTATACCATCACGAAGCTCTAAAAAAACCCAGAAAAACCCAGAGAAATAAGCTGCCCTCGCCTCCACTTACTAAAAATAGTAAGTTTGCCAAACTCCACTGCTTGTTATGCATGTACCATTATTACGAAGCTTTCTGAAAACCCAGAAAGAATCCAGAACCCAAACTGACAAACTTCAACATGCAAGCCACCAAAAATGTTGAAACATCCTCCCAGAGGTAGGAAACCCTAATTTTTGTTTTCCAACAAGCCTACAAGCTTTCAGAATAGGCTAACGGTCAACCGAGTTGATTAATATAATGAAACACGAGGTCCATCTAATCACATAGAAATTTGTGAATATTTATGGGATGACATGGAGGAATTTTATAAAAGGTTAAGAGAAGAAATTTTCTATTAGGCTTTAACACATACCATAAGAGCTTCATATTTAATATTAAGAGTTAAGAAGATAGACCAAACAATGGGACATAATCAAGGTAGATTTATGTATAACCTTTGAATTTCTGGGATCTAAATCATCGAAGATAAAAAGTAATCCAATTAATTAATGAAATAACACTATTAAAAGAGAAAAAAAATGGAAATAAAAGAGATAATATAAGATGAAATTAAATAGTTGTAATATTTATCACAAAATATTTGCTAATTAATAAAGCTAGATAATAAAAACTATATTATAATCTTGGGAGTCTTTAAGGAATCACTAAATAAAAGAATAATAGGAAATTTGAATGGACATCACAATGTTATACATCATCCAATGTACTCAAGAGCAAGATAGAAAAGACTTAATATTAATCTTCTTGAATTCTAGATGCAGCTTGTAGATGCTCATGTCAATGCATCTAGTACGATATAATTGTTGTAGTACTAGTACAAACTTGCAGGAGGAAGGATCATTTAGTTGGGTTCACAAGTAGGAAATTATTATTAGGTGAGAAGAATTACATGACTACAAAAAGAGAGGCCTTGGCATGGTCTTGAACCTACATAAGTTTAGATATTATTATCTAGTGATTTCAATGCTTCATTCTTTTTTATACAAAGCATGAACCATTGAAATATATCATAAACAAACTTGTAATATGTGGTTGGATATGTAGATGTTAAAAAAAAATCAAGAATTTGATTTTAAAATTATAGTTAATATCTGTAAAAAATTCAAACACCAAACTATCTCTCTAGAAGTGATAATAGAGAAGGAGATCCAGTCAAAGATGATTTCCTTCGTACACACTTGTTCTGTACCTAATCATTTTTAAGATATTTTTCAACTACTATCTACCAATAACTTATAAGAGAATCATAATAAAGCATATTTATAAGGGGATTAATCATAAAATATCTCCCCTCTATCTATGGAGCACTCTATATTCTTAAAAGATATAGAGTATTATGAAGAATAATTAAGGATCATGAATAAGATAAGGTTCTAAAGAAGCATACGAACATATGTCTAGAGGTCACAATTCAAGAGCAAAAACTACATGAAAATTTTTATTTGTTGTGTGTTGGTGGTCAATATTTTTTTATTCAAACATCTATTACCACAAGCGATATTTTTCAATGAATAGGTAGACCAACCACGTGATATAAAATGCCACATCAACTAGTATTAGCAATGAAACCACTCGAAAAATGGGCTATTGACTTTATCAATCATATAAATCTCCTTTCCTAAAAGTCTAAGGCATGGATCATTACAACCAATATAGAATATCTAACAAGATGAATGAAAACAAAACCAACAAGAGATTACACTAAAAAGATATGACTAAATTCATCTACAACAATGCCATTAGTAGATTTTGGTTCCCTCTAAACATTACCAATGGTCAAGAGAATCATATTATCAATCTAACTATTTAATAAATCTTAGGTATATTCATGAAAATTCATAGTAAGATTATACCATATCAACCTCAAGCCAATAAAGTAAGTCAAACCTATTGTACTTGTTTTCCTTTTGTGTAAAAAACAAGACAACCCCTACGAATTTTTCATAATTCTTCCTCTTTTCTTTCAAAGTCAAGAAAATGAGACATTTTGGCCACCTTGTTTGTCACTGAATACACATTGTTCAATGTTGAATTTCCCTCATTAAGTTAAAATTTCAAAATTTTAACTTAAAAAGTGAACTTCCCTGTTTTGATGCATAATCGGGTTTTAGCTTTGATTTTGCATTCATTTTTATTAAGTGTAAAATCAGATTCTAAGTAAATTGGACCCATAAGTTTGATTCACACTTTAAATACCCACGATTTGGTAATTAATGATTCACAGTTTGTTTTAAATTGGGTTTCTTCACCCATTTATTTTCTAATTTGGCCTTAATATTCTCATTATCGTTTTCTTGGTGGATTGGATAGCTCGATTTCTCAATCTCATTTCATTATTTTTGGTATGGATTTCTTAATCTTTTTTATTTCATTTTTACTGTGCCCTAGTTTTTGTGTGAAAACGTATTTGAAAACTCAATTCATATCACAATATGTATCGAGTTACAAACCTGATTTCATGATTTTTGAAATGTATTTCATGGTAAACGACGAGACTATGTGTCTTTCACACATCATGATGCATTTCATGGTGTGTGGCAAGCACACACCCCCGCCGTTTGTTTTTTCCTTTCCCTCATTTTATTTTTGCAGTGATGTTAGTCGGTTATATTACCTCGACCCACACCGCAATCATTAACTATGGTGGTGATCGGGGTTGTATACCTGATCACCCCTTTTTAATACTTCCTTCTTCGCAATAGTGGTGGTGAGTTCGTACCCCCAACACCCACCATTGTGTAGTGGCGGTGGTCAGGGTTACAAACCCGACCACCACTTTTTCTATCATGTGCTTGTTATGAATGTCGATCGGGGTTTTATCCCCACCCGACACTTTGATTCGTTCTTCTTGAGATGAAGATGTCAAGCGGGGTTATAACCCCGCTGGACATTCTTTTGATTTTTCTTTGTAGATGTATATTGGGGTAGTATCCCCGCTCGACATCAAATCATGACTTTAATTTTTAAAGTGTAGATTAGGGTTTTGAACCCGATATACACTTGATTGGTTTACATTTTATACAATGTAAATCGGAGTTATAACTTTGATTTACATTTCATTGTGAGTTTTTCCCAAAATGCAAATCGGAGTTATAACTCCGATTTGCATCGTCTTTGATTATCTTTTATTAGATGCAAATTAGACTTATAAGTCCGATATGAATTTGCCTTGTTTTTTCATCGGACTTATAAGTCTGATTTGCATCTAAAGCACACACATACAAATTGATAAATTTTGATCAATTTGTGATCGATCGATGAACTTTTCTTATCAAATTAAGATTTCTATGTTGTCTAATCATGTCAAATGGTGATATTTTCATATTGCAGTGCACCTATTGTAAATGTCAGAACCTTCTTCCAACAATAAATCTATGAAGTTCAAAAAGAAAGAAATCTATCCAGTGTTTCCTCCTTCATCCGTGTCTTCTAATATCGACAATATTAGGGATACGGAGATCGGTCATGTGGATCTTGAAGAATTTTTAAAGAGAGTAAGAGATCTACTACTGTCATACCTAATAGAACCTATTATTAATGGTCAGATACATTTAGTAGTTTCTTTTCCCATGTCTGCACATAATCTAGAGTTTGTGTTGGATTTAGCCAATAGATATGATTCTACCACCAAATTTGTTAAGGATGCAGACGGAAAGAAAACACTCATCAAACTAGATGAGGATTTATTTGATACCATCTTCAAATGTTTAGCTATAGATCAATATGCAGATATTGATATGCAATTAGCAGTGGCATACTTTGATAAGAATTCAGAGAAGTGTCAGAGGAATATAAACGATAATTGGCTGAAGACCCCTAGGCCTACAATCTCAAGGTGGCCTAAAACTTTTCCTCACAGTGACTTTATTGAGGAAGTCAATGATCTCATTACTCTTCTTAGTAGATTAAAGGGTCTTCCAACATCAAATACTTATCACAAATGGATATATCAGTATATCCATATCATTAGGTAGAATAAGAAGAAGATTTATTGGGGTAAACAAATTGTGGATGCCCTATGTGAGCAAGTTGATGAAGGTGCCCAACACCTTGAAATTATACATAATTTCTTATTTGGTCTATGCAGCTACCTCTATAAGGCATTTTCCAGGATTGTCTACCACAGGTGATAGGAGCAAGGTTCCTATTTATGAATATTTCACTCAATTGAATCTCAAGGAGAGTATCTTTTATTCTAGAAGGGTTAATGATGTTTTCTTCGCTCACTATATGTGCTTGTTCGACAAACATATTTAGAACAAGAGACTGTCAGATGAAGCTTGGAAGGTTGTGAGTAAGTATGGTTGTATTTTCTCGTAGTTCCCTACATTCACTTATATCAGAATTGGTTGTTTTGACGAAGAACCCTTCATGTTGCCAAGGTACCCATCTGACAAGATTATCCTTATGGAGATGACACGCCAAATTATTTACATTCATGAGTGCCAATCAAGGGCTCATAAGATAGGTTTCAAGTTCTTTATTGCCATAGGGAGATACTCTATCAACTCTATCTACAAAGCCCATGCTCTGGAGGAGGAAATGAGGAGAGTTACCATGAGGTTCTTCAAGGCCAAAAAGTATTTTGACTATAGAGGTATGAAGAATAAGATATGAAAGAATTACACCCATGTACATTGAATTGAAGATGTATGGATAGATTGTAGGACAAAGGAAGATATCCGAAGAGTGGATTATTGTCATCTTACGGTTGAGCAGATTGAGAATTTTGATCTTGTTGAAGTTCCAGAAGATCTTGAGGAAGATGGAGATATTCTTAATCTTACATATGAAAAGGAAAACATTGTTGGATTACCTTTGCCTCTCATTCAATGGTCCAAAAAGTAAAATATTTTGGTAATGGCTATGTTTCAAACAATTCTCGACAACACGAGTGTTTGGTTGAATCTACATGGTGTGTAGTTGAAGCCCTTCCAAGCTGAATATTTTGAAGAAGAAGATGCGGGACCTAAAGGGAAATTTTTTGAACTCAAGACCAAGAATAGACAAGAACGTATAGCTTCTAAGGGTCCTAGGTTCAAAATCATTGTTGGAAAAGGAAAGATCAAGGTGAGTCTTCATACCAGGCGACTCAGTTGATGATGCTAAATGAGAAGAAGATGAAGCTGGATTACTTCAAGAACAAGATGAACTAGCAAATGAAAAAGAGAAAGTTGAAGGAGATTTTGATGAGGGAGACTTACCTAAAATCCCAAGTATTTCCCAGTTTCAAGAGACATGTGAAGGTGGTCCTCCTACATCAGGTGATGTTCCAGTTACGTCTTCAGTTCTTGTTATTGATACTGTTCCTTTGGTTTCCATTGTGACATTACCACCCCAGGCTCTTGTAGTTCACAATATTTTTTCCACTTCTACAAGTCAGTCTACCTTGGATACACCTCATGACAGCCTTGATACTATTTTTCTCTCCAATTTATCTAAGGTTACTTCTTCTATGTTAGAAGAATTTGATAATTTCATGATGGATACCCAAGTTCCTCCTAAGGATCCTATCATTTCTAATCCACCTATTGTTGTCACCTCAACTCCATCTATTGTTACTACTAGTGTTCAATCTTAGGAGTTGGCAACACACATCTTAACAACTAGAGTTGATGAATATTCTTCATTGCCACCTTGGTTAGTATCTAACACTCCCAAGAGGAAAAAGAAAATGTGTCACTAGATGACTTTGATTTTAATTAGTTGATATCTGTCAAGCCTAAGGGTGAGAAGAAGGCCAAAACTCTTTCTAGAGTTAGAGTGGATGAGTCAAAGAATAAATATGTGGAAATGGCTATTCCTCCTCCAAATACAGATCTTGATAAAGTGCAACCCACTGATTATGTTATCAAGAAGATTGATCTAGAAAAACAAACACATGAGGGTACAATTGATGATGTTGAATCTTCCTTTGGGTATCTTGTGACAATTTACAATGAAGAGAAGGTGAAGAAAAATAGACTGAAGAAATAGGTTGATCAGTTGACTGAGGTTTTGATCAAAATTACTAAGTCCTCTGAGGTAATTGAGTCGGTCACTTCTTTAGTATATGAACAGGTGGTAAGTCAAGCTGAGAAGATAAATTCTCATGGGAGAACAGTTGGAGAATGGATGAATAGGTTGTTGAGTCAAGGGACTGATGTCTTGTGTTCAACAATTACCTTGGTAAGCAGTCTTGAGGAGGTAAAGGTTGAGATTGATAATACTTTGAATTTGTTCTCAATTGAACTGGAAATACATGAAAAGAATTTTGACTCTTGGTTGAAGTTAGAAGATTTGCAGTTAGATGTTTTGGTTGACAATGGTGTGGTCCCATCAAGGAGTATGTACATTGAACAAAGGGAAATTCTATAAAATCAAATGAATACCCTTGAGATGCTTATCAACGATTTGAGGACAACTCAAAGGGAATGCAATGATAAGGGTAAGGACATTACTAAGAAGATATAATCTCTTCCATGCACTTTCCTCGATGAAAATCAGAAACCTCTGCAACATGATGTTATTGTCAAAGAGTTCAGTTTGTTGATTGGTGAAGAGGTTGACAAGCAAGTTTTCTCATTATCCTCCATTGCAGGGATAACTTTAAGAAACCACCCCCCGGGCAAAAGTGTAAAATCCTGGCGAATCAAACATTATTTTTGGGGGGAAATTTTCATATTGATGGCGAATGTTTTTTTCAAAGTAGGAAAAAAAATTATTTTGTATTGGGGATTTTTTCCTAGGGTACGAAAATTACATAAAATTCTGGCGAATAATACCTTGTTCTGTGGGGAAAATATTTATTGTAGGAGGCAAATATTTTTCGTTTAAAGGAACAAATATATAATTGTATGGGGGAAAATTTTTAGTTCGAAGGAAAAATTATTTAAGCCTATTGGCGATTTTTATCCACCGCTTGAAAATTATTTAATTTGTTTGGCTAATTTTTTGTTATTTATGGAAAAATATATATTTTATTGGCGATTTCATGAATTCATTGCCATTAATAGACAAGGCACATCACATCACATTAGTACATCACATTGAGTCTGGACTCTGTACGATGTATCGATAAGCGTGACCTCTTTGAAATGTGAAGGGTGACACGTACCTAAAATCCATCAATGTTTTTAAACCATTCGATGATCGTAGATCAATGGCTGAAGTTTTATTTTGGCCCAAATTTCTGAAGAGAATGTAGTTCAACAGAAAGGGCCCGGAATGGAATTGGATTCAATAGACACATATCAAATGTCACGGTCGATAATATTGGTCATTTAATATATATCTAGTCACTAATTGTAATCCACCCTGTCCCCACGACTTCCAATGCGGTACTTGGTACTGGTTTATAGTTGTTTCCAATTAAGCACACTAGTGCATTTATGGGAAAGATTTGCACAGATATATGAAAGATTTAAAATTTTTTAAAGCAATTAATACGGTTAGAGAAGGAATTAATATAATCAAGAGCTTTCAACTTTTTATATACGATCTCTGCTTCTTTCATCTTCAATTAGCCTTTGGTAGATAAATCATCGGAGCTCACAGCATTTAAATTCTACCTTTGGTTTACGTCTATAGGCTCAGGCTATTTAATTTGTTAATCTGATTTCTCAAGATGGATACTCCTATCCGCTTGAGAAGCATTTCTACAAAGGACCAGAGGACCTTTTTGGGCTCCGTTAGAGACCCAACCCTCCAATTAGTCTACAAGGAGGTTGAGATGTTCACTAATGAGGTTGTGAGGATGGTGCTGGGCAAAGACTTTCTGTGTAATGAAAATAGATACCGTGTTAACATGGACGTTATGTCCTAGTTCTTAGCATCTCTTCTGGACCTTGGAGGAGACAAGGTGGATATGTTGATGTTGTTAAGGAAGGTGTTTAAAGAAGACTTCCTTGGAGATGAGATTGTTGTTGTCGCCTTTGCAGAAGTAGGGGTGGGGATCCCTTGGGCGAATGAATTAACCAAGCTTCTCCTTCCTGACCAAATAGTGCAAGTGGCCAAGAAACCGTTTCTTTTGAACCTGAATGCGGAGCAATTGATGCATCATAGGAAATGGGCGCGGATTGGTAGGGACTTTCTCCAGAAATGGTTCCTTCTGGATGACTTTTCAAACTACAGTTGGCTTGAATAATTCTCACAGCTTATAATGCCTGAAGAATTCTACACGGAGGGAGGCCGAGATTCTTAGGGTAAACCATGAATGTGTCCACTACCTATGCCCTAGCCCTGACCCCCTAGTAGTTTTGTTTTTTTGGCTATGTTGTCGTAACCTCATAGGCTCACTCATTTTGGCTTTAAAGTTTTTGAGGGACCCAGACATGTAAAAATTATAAATTTTCGAAACATAAATATTAATGATAATTTTGCAAATGCTTTTTGTCTATGAGCTACATTATTTCAATATTTTGTTAACCAATGAAAATAAATTTAATATTGTGATCTTTTTTATGTAATGTTTCTTCCTCTATATTTAATATATAAAAAAAATCCAGTTCATTCCATTAATTATTTGTACATTGATTATCATTGATTATAATTTTATAAATATATAAAAAAAGATGTTTATCTCGCGAAAAACAAGTGAATTAAAAGTCCAACTTAAGTGTTGTTGAAGTTTTGAACTAGTGCATGTAGAGGAACGATAAACATGTTTTGCAAACTTCTAACGGAAGACTTCCATAAATGATAAACATTTAATTAAGTATAGTTAAATTCTAAATTTGCAATTGTATACTTAATTAAATTTAATAAGCTCTATTTTGGCAGAAGTTGAAAAGGATTAAAAATTCTTCAAAACCATTCTCAAAAAGTGACTCGTGTCTGTTGACATGGCCGAAAAATGGCAAAAGTCCTGGGACCCATGACAACTAACAATAGATACCATCGATCAACATTTGGTGTCTTCAGGGAGGAAATGGGTTGAGAAGCAAGTTCACGAGCCTTAGCACGCTGCATGACATCTTTCATTGGTGTTCTGTTGTACAATGATTTCTTTTAGTTCTAGCTGAGGGTTGTGAAGGTTTAGGATCAATAGGCATAGGCTTCTTCTCTTCTTTTAAATGAGGATGAATAGGAGAAGGTCTACTAGGCTGAAAATAGGAGATGTTGGATGCTTTCCTTTGTAAGATGTAGGAGGCAGTATTACAACATATAAAAGAGGAATATAAGGTATAGGAAGGAGACTGGGTCCATCACGAGGAGGAGGAATATGTCTAGGATCTCTAGGCTTACTCAAAGATAAGACTATATCATTCTTCCATTTTTGATAAGATTGAAAAAGAGCATCACTTCAAGTCTTAAGAGGTTCAAATTATTTAGGCTAAAAGTAATCAAGATTAAAATCTCCATGCCTCATCGTGGGTTGGTACATGCTATGATTTATAATTACGATTTTGTCATTATGAAGAAATTTGAGACATTTATGAATGGTAGATGGGATCGCTTTCATGGAAGAGAACCAAGGATGTCCCAACTTCACACAAAATTGATCTAATGTAGGAATGATAGCAAAAATGGCATCTAAGCACTTAGTACCAACCTTAACGGGAAGAGTAATAGAACCTATAGTAGGACAAGAGAAACCATCAAAGATCTTAACCACTAAATCAAATTTATCATATGTTACTTCATGCAATTGTAAAGTATAAAGATATTCTTAAGTTATTACATTCACCATACATGTTGGATCAATGAGAACCCCTCATGAGAGTATGTCTTTGATCTTTGCATTGATATATAGTGGGCCATCAGGTGCTTCAATAGTCTCACTAGGATCAAAGGTAATGCATAGGTCCTTAGGAGGTGTAGGTTTATCAATAAGATTCACCACATTATTAGACTTAAGGCCAATGTCATTAGAAAAAAATTCAAGATTCTCAAACTCAATTAGAGACCGTTGGATGAGCACAAATCAATGACTTAGGGTGGATCTTGGCCCGAATGTGGGAAGTAAACACATTTGTGAGAACTTTGCCCGGAATTGAACGTTTTACATTTAATTAACTATAATTAAGTCAATAAAGCTCTGTTTTGGGCGGAAGTTGAAAAAGATTAAAAAGACTTCAAAAACAGTTTGAAAAAGTGACTCAAGTCTGGTGACGTGTCCGAAAAATGGTAAAAGTCATGGGACCCACGACAACTGACAACAGATACCATCGTCCATTGGAGGAGCACAGATCAACGACTTAGGGTGGATTTCAGCCCGAATGTGGGAAGTAAACACATTTGTGAGAACTTCGCCCAAAATTGAACATTTTACATTTAATTAACTACAATTAAGTCAACTCTATTTCAGGCGGAAGTTGAAACAGATTAAAAAGACTTCAAAAATAGTCCAGAAAAGTGACTCGAGTCTGATGACATGCCCAAAAAATGGAAAAAGTAATGGGACCCATGACAACTGACAATAGATACCATCGTCCATTGGATGAGCACAAATCAACGACTTAGGGTGGATTTCGGCCCAAATGTGGGAAGTAAACACATTTATGAGAACTTCATCTGGAATTGAACGTTTTATATTTAATTAACTATAATTAAGCATATAAAGCTCTATTTCGAGCGGAAGTTGAAAAGGATTAAAAAGACTTAAAAACAATCCGGAAAAGTGACTCGAGTATGGTGACGTGCCCAAAAAAATGGCAAGTCACGGGACCCACGACAACTGACAACATATACCATCATCCGTTGGATGAGCATAGATCAACGACTTAGGGTGGATTTTGGCCCGAACATGGGAAGTAAACACATTTTTGAGATCTTGACCTGGAATTGAACGTTTTACATTTAATTATCTATAATTAAGCTCTATTTCGGGTGAAAATTGAAAATGATTAAAAAGACTGCAAAAACAGTTCGAAAAAGTGACTCGTCACTCGAGTCTGGTGACGTGTTCACTATCCTCAAAATTTAGACCAAAGCAATGAATGTTTTGTCCTTCGGTGGCGAATAGATATTAATAATAATTTATAAAATTACAACAAGATTCTAGATATTTTACCCTTTAGGTATTACTTTTGTACTTTTCAGTGTTTTCAAAATAAGTGACTCATAAATTATAATCATATTTCATTTCATGGAAAAACCAATACATCGAGGGAGATTTAGAAACGACTACTAGATTGAGGAATGCAAGTTGCAACAAAGTCTATTTGCACCAATCTAGTGAAATAGAAATTTCAGGTGAAATCTAGAACACCTACATCCCGCATTTTTTAATTTTTTTAATCTCGTGGTTCAATTTGAGGGTTAGCATTTTCAGACTTGTATCTAGCATTATTTTGAATTATTAACAATAACAACGGTGGGAAAACTGGGAAGCAGTAGTTCAATAGGAAGCCAAGTGAATAAAAAATAGACCTAACCGAACTGGTTAAAACACCAGGTTTCACTGATGAATACCATGATATTTATGACCCTACTATCCATAGTGAAAATCATATCATAGATAATAGATATGCATTGTCTAATAAGGCGACAGATCCAAGCAGGGCAAAATTTACTATTTTCAACACAATATTAAAACAAAGAACAAATAAAATCGCATCGTGGGATGCTGGATTGGGAAGCATGGTGTTACCTAAAGTATTCCCTTGCCCTGAATTTGTCATGCTCTGCGTCAAAAATTATGATGAAGATAAAAAAACAATTGTCAATAAAAATACAAAAGAGGAAATTCTATCCATAAACGTGGGAGAATTTGCTCGTTTGTTGAACCTAGGGTTTGAAGCACAAAACTCAAACATCCACATTGACCTAGGAAAGTTGGCAAAGAATTATGAGAGTCTCGATCCAAGTCATAGAGATTCATTTATCAAAGCTCTAATAATGTGTGGTACTCCATTGGATCAGAATCATAAGCCTCCTTATGATTCTAACATTTTTGTTCCATGGGTTCGGGATACCATTTCCTTGCTGACATTTTGCCTGGGATTGGAAAATGATAGGAAAGTGGGTGCTAGCCTTCTTGAAATGATTTTTAATATCCATTGTGTAAATCAACCAGTAAGATATAATTTTGTTGAGCACATTGTTCAATCCATGCAAAAACAATTACTAATGATAAAAAAGGTTCTTGTAAGACATTTAGGTTCTCATCCTACTTGTGCTATCTTCTTCTATCCAAGTATCGTGCAATATTCGAGACCAACAATATTCACATTGTGAACTATAAGATTGATGAGAAGACTTAGAACATAATATAGTGTCCAATATATGAATGGACACGAAAGATAAGGATGCATGATAACATAAAGAACTACAACCATTTTGTAGACTTCTTTTTGGCACCAATGTATAATGAAATTATAAGCACTCCAATGCCTAGATTGCATGTGTCTTGTAGAAATTGCATTCCACTCGAAAGTCAAATATGATTGGCTGACTGGTTCTTCATGGAAGAAAACACCGTGTTAAGGTTTTATGGATCAACAGTAAAACCCTACAAACTTCTAATACATGTGATAGAGAGGGTATTTGCATTGGAATATGTACGACAGTTGGAGAGCACATATAGGCACTTCCATGGTCAGCAAAACAAGAGCATATTTCTTTCCTTGCCTTTCTCATGTGGAGGGTTCACATTTGAGAGAAAATCATTCAATGTGGCACATGGTTTTTTGACAGTTTTTAGCTTTGGTTATGAGGGTCTCTGACAGTATGTTCCAATCGGTGTAGTTCAAGAAAGGCTTAAGAAAAATAGGAACTCTTCAACGTTATGTCAACATGAAAGTAAACCATTGCTAGAAAAGCTTAGAAACGTGGACTCCTGGGATGAGGTAAAAAAAGAGATGGAGAAAATTGCTGCTGACAATAACATTTCAATAGAAGAATTGTCATCACAAATTATGACATTGCACACACAGAGGACAACAAGGGAGGGCATCCAAAATAGGAGGTCCTACAATTTCTACCAAAAATATGCTAATCCATCTAACAAATCTATTCCCAAAACAATTCTGCAAGAACATAAAGACAATTATTGGAATCAAACTGAAATAAATGATTTTTGGACTATGAGGAAGAATCTCGGTGAACCAAAGACCAATGCAGAATTTGAGTCCATTGACGAGGATGAAGAGTTTAGCAAATTATGAAATATGGAGCATCACATAACAACATATGATAGGAGTAAAGATGAAAATGAGTATGAGGTTGAGCCCACTCCAACAATTACTACAATCTCTAAAATATTAGGTGGAGTCAATGAGTCCATGAAAGAAAAATATAGCAAAGGGGCAAACATTGTGGCAAAAATGACTTTTGAAGGTGGTGGTCTAGGTCCCAGAGGAGAAGGCATTTGGTATCAACTTGAGGTACAACTTCCATCGGATTCAAAATCAAAAGCTCCTGTTAAACCAGTCATTGGACTTGATTCGTCAGATTCATCATGAAAAGGTACTACTCATTACCCTCAAGGTCCACCTGCATTTGTTACAGGTTCAAATCCACAACCACCACCACATCATGGTATTCCCATTCATGGTGAATCAAGTGCCACTGCCACTGGTGGGGAATCTGGGGATAGTATTCCTATTAGTGTTCAGTCAAGTACCACAGTGATTGGTGGGGTTGGAATGGGTACTACTATTGGTACTAGTTGTCTTGGTATTGGACAAATGCAACAACAAAATATCTCTCGCAAGAGGCCACTAGTGGTAGATACTCATACTATTCAGAATCCTATATCAAGTGCCACTAACACTACAAATCTACCATTTGTAGCTTCAGAACAAACCCCTCAAAAGACTATAAAAACTACACATGCAAGTGACAGTGGGACATGATCAGGAATGGTTGTTGGTACTCCTCATAATGCATTAGTGAAAACCACAAGTATAGGTGGAACTGGAGCCTCTGCTATTTCACCTTTACAACATTCAATTGCTTCAGCAAGCCCAGATTTTCAATTTCGTGACTATGAAAAATGTAAACACACAAAAAATGCAAATAAAGAAAAAAAGAGAGCATTGCATAGGGTTGCCCTGAGTGAAGTTTTAGACGAACAACTTGCAAGGAACAAGGTATTTCCAACATATGACCCACACAAAGATATGATGGAGTTCATGGTTGTTATGCCCCCAACTAAAGATAAAAATCCACCACATAGTCAAATAGATCCCTCCGAATTTCAAGTTAGCACCCTCCAAATGGATTTTTCCAAAGTACAAAATGTGGACAAAATTAGTATGTCAAAAAGGACTAATGAAGTGGTCTACACTTCACTGCTAAAGGTGGATAGAGACAAAAATAAAGTGGAGAAACAAATAGAAAAGTTACAGGCAAACCTAGAAAACAAAAAGTCAAAGAGGAAAGCAATAGATAATAAGTACAATGATTTACTAAAAAGGATAAAAAATTCGAGCTCTGCGGTAGAAATTGCAGAGCAGGAAAAGATGGATGCAGAATTGAAGGACCTGAGTGAAAAATTGGCTAAAAGCAGTAAAAAAAATGATGAGGAAAGAGCCAGTTTTCAAAAATTATACAAACGTTATGAGTCTGTTTCTGCCGAAATAAGAAAAATACAGGACCTATTGGATCATGAGAAGGAAAAAGGAAAACATTTGGAAGAGGAAGTAGAGGAAGAAAGAAAAAAATGTGCACAAATGAAAGAAGACTTGCACAATGCAAATGATAAAATTAAAACTTCGGAGGATAGATTGAAAGATAATATGAAAAATACAATGAAGTATATACAAGAAAGTATTTGGGGGCAAATAATGCAGAGGAGTGACAAGTTGTGTGAATGGTTTGAATTTAATGAAAGTCTAAGATTAATTTATATGAAAATCAAAGGGCACATTGAGAAGAGCATACATGTTTATTCAAAAGAGGATGTGGAAAAACAAATTTTGCAAGTAGTCTATAGTACCGGTGACAACTATTTGGCATCCAAGGGAATTGGTATCCGCATTGATGCCATAGTTAAGACATCATCTATCCTTCAAAAATGCCAGAAACTAAGGGAAACATTAGAAGTTATAGATAAATGTGGCAAAAAGATATTGAAGCTGCAAGAAAAGACAACTACTTTGATTAAACTTGGTTTGCCTAAGACTGTTGACCCATCAAAGAAATTCATTGGAAAAGAAGCTTACAAAAAAATATGGAGATAAAAATGAAGTCTGATTTAGACTTGCTTCCTAAGAACACAACTCCCCAAAGCTTACTGGAATTCATCAAACCATTTACAACTCTGAATGCGGTATTGGGTGAAACAGTGATGTCAAGTCACTCTTCTAAATATGGATTGTTGACGAAGTTGCAATTGACTTTCCATAGTTTAAAGAATATTGACCTTTCATCAGATGAAGAGTGGAGCACCCTACAAAAACTAGCACATAAATCTCAAGAATCATAGTATGTATTGCATAGTTTTATGCTTTTACTCTTACTTTCAAGGTTTTATGTTTTTTTTGTTTGGAATTTGGCATCACTTGAAATAACTCTGTTTTATGAACAGGAAAAAACCAACAATCACTATTGCTAATCCAACCTACGAATCTATGATGCACAATGCAAACCTTCAGCCTGTAAACTTGTATTCTCAAATTCTCCCAAGTTTTAACATTTCTGCATTTCTCTATTCCTGATTACTAGGTTTTGGGCACTGCTATTATCTGTATTTAATTTTTCATGGATTGAATTAATATTTAATTTTGAATTCTATTTTTTGAACAAGAGACATTAGACATGTAGCATTTGTTAAATTGCTAATTCGGCCTGTGATGGCCATGTAAATTTGTGTTGAGTTTGTGATACTGATGGCAGTCGGGATGATATATTCAATGTTTTGTCCCTTAGTAATTGATTTTGATGTTGAGTCTTCACATGTTGCAAATCGACTTGAAGCTATTGTTGCTCCCTTGTTTCTATAAAAGGGAATTCAAGGTCATTTGCAAAGGGTTCTGAAACTTTGTATTGACTTTTGCATGGAGAATCACACAGAGTGGTGTATTGAATGAATTATATCATATGGCTATATTTTGAAAGAACTAATGAAAATCTAAGTTCTCAACATGTCTAAATAAACATCTCTGTATCAATAAACACATTATGGTCTTTTATTATGCTATTTTAAATATGAAAATAGAAAGTTGAAAAATACAATTATAAATCATTATTAAATTTTAATTGCAAAAAGTTGACAGACTCATAAAATATCATCAAGTTATCAACCATAATAATATGCTTTTGTAATATGAATGATGAGATACAGTAATAAGATTAATAAATACCAATCTCTTACAGTTTCCATTCATCCTCATCAAATTCAGAGCTTTCTTGATTCTTGTCTGTGTTTTCTTCACTCTAAGTCTGCATACCTTCGTTGAACTGCATCTCAATGCTACCAATAGGTCCAGTACATGAGTCAATAGTCCCACTGGCACTTTGGTTTGAAGTGTTGCCCAAACCTCTTCTTTCACATTTGGACCTCCAGATTTGCAGTGCCCTATCGTAAGGAAAAGTGTGGACATCATACCTAGATGTATAGAGCCTCAAGCAATTTTCCAAATTTTTGTCTAGTTTGTTTCTTATCTTTGATTTTAAGAACCCCAAAGCACTGAAAACTCTCTCATCTTCCACACAACCCAATGTCATGGTAAGACATAAATCAACAAGCTTCTCAAATATTTTAGCATTGAATCACGCAACACTTCATTCTCAACTATATATTTCCAAAGCCTTGCTACTGATCCCTCTTTGCGGGGGTTCTCCATTCTACCATATTGTTCCCTCATAGTGTATGCAAAACAAGACGATTGCTCTCTAAGTCAAGTTTTGTCTAATATTCCATTTATAGTGATGAGCCTAAATAATGGTTCTATTTTGATAGATTTTTGATATAATACTCGTACCTAGGTCTTGTGATTAGATGACATTTGGATTATAATACTCTCCTAAGTTGATACCTTTTAAGTGTTTTTGAAACTGGTTTGACTTATACCTAAGGATGTCATATAATGGTTTTAAATGATTTATCTATGCAAATATCTAAAATCAATTTTAAATATGGTTTACATTATATCATGTTAGCATTAGTATATACACATGTTTGTTGTGCACCTTAATATCATGATGCAGGGTCAACAAAGGTGAAGTAAGGACTAAATGGCGGTTTAAAGGAGCACCAAGTATATAGCCGCAATGCAGACCCAGTTAGAGAAATGTAGTAATGATCAAAGCCACTTGACCAGTTCTTCAACATATTGATTTATGAAACATTTATAACTATTCTTAGTGGAGCTTAGATCCAAGATGTGAGTCATGCTATGTTTTCTCAGCTGGAGGACATATGTTGTTCTGTTTTTTTGCGCCGACTTCTTCTTCTTCTCTTGTTAATAAATCATGTTCACCTATTCCGTAGGAATTTCGTCGATCAATTAGAAGTTTTTTATAAGTTTTATTATAAATAAAGTGATCTCTCTCCTCTCGGGGATAGTAGAGAACGACCATAATATTTGTAATACACAGTCTTAAGGTATTTTATGTATTTCTCACAGTCAAGATGAAATAAAGAGATCGATATGATTTTGAATGCTTAAACAATTGTAGTCTGAAGTTCTGGAGATACTCACTCAAGGGGGCCCACTTGGTGAGTAATCCTTTGTATGTTCTAGTTAGTTTTCATACTTCTATAATAGTTGTTTTTGTAATTGTCTGTTCTTGTAGCCATTGGAAATAGTTCATGTGTCTGTTCCTATAGCCACAACAACAGAGTAGTTCTTGTTGCTTGCCATAACCTTATTGTAAAGCGGAAAATCGCGGTCGAACCCTAGTTGTTCTCCCCTCTTCTGACTCCGAGGAGAGAGAAGGGAGGTTCGCTAGGATTCGATGGGTTTTCACTTAGGGGGAAGACTTTACATTCAAAAGAGGGGTTGAAACTCATAAGATTCAATCCTACACAATGTAAGATTGGATGCTAAATGAATTTCAAGGGTTAGGAAAGCAAGGCTACCCTCTTTTGTAAAGAATGTGCATAGAAGAATTAAGCTAAGCATGCATAGAAAGTGACAAAGATTCTCTTATAAACTGAGTTTAGGTTATAGGATGAAGCTGCGGACCTAGAATTAGCAGTAGAATGTCGATACGGTGCTGTCCTGCAAATTTGAGCAAAAGTTGTTGGGACGATGGCGCCGGGCGCCACGGTCCTCCGAAAAATCCGTCAAACGAAGGGGGATCGGTTCGTCTCTGCACAAGGATTCCAGATCTTCAATTTCAGCAGCGTACCTGCAACCTACACACAGAAAAGCGAAGACGATGGGGGGTTAGGGATTAGGGGTTTGCCTTTAGGTCAAACCCCGATTTTGGAATTAACCAAGAAATGAGCAAGTGCTGTAAATGTAAATGACTGTAATGTAAAACAAGTACTAATACCTTGTTCTAAGGATGTTTGTATCCTTATGTGCAAAGGTTTAGATGTTGTATGTTGTAGTATGTAGCATGTAATAAGTGATCTCCTCTTCAATGGTTGAATCCTTGTCTTGAATGCAACACTTAGCCTTGAATGGAGACTTAGAAGGAATGCTTAAATGCTTGAATGCTTGAATGCTTGAATGTTTGAATCTTGCTTTCGCCTTTTTTTTTCATTTCCCCAAATGAGAGAGGAAAATGTAGTTTATATACTTGTCAATTAGGGCTGATAGACTGATTTTCCCGACCTTAGGCCGACCAGGGAAGTATATTTCCAAATTGCAATAAAAAAGACCCGATATCACTTAGGAAACCGGGCCCAAAATAGGACCCAGGGACCAGGGCGTTGGGCGCTCTGGTCCCACCTCCGGGACAGCGGGGTGCAAGGAGGTTCAGGCCAATGGTGCTTGAAAAATGCAGTTTTTGGTGTCGTGAGCAAGTTTTGGGGTCTCCATTCAGGTTGCGTGTTGCGTCGCCATCGTGAAGACCAAAATGCAGTCGAAATTGCAAGTGTCGCAATTTTAGGACGCTACATTTAGCCCCCACTTTAGCGGGAGTATGTATGCTCATACTTCCGGTAAAGTACAAGGAAACAACATTGAAAGACTTTCACCACGTCAAGGAGGCAAGACACACCAAGCCCCCAGTGGACTAAGGATCTTACGACTTCGATTGACAAAGTAAAAGGGAAGATCACGAGGGAGAACCATGACTGTCAGTAGTAAGGTTCCCTCACTATGAGTCATGTAAGAGAAATACCGAAAATTTTCAAGGCAAAGCTAAGTTCTCCAAGAAATTTTCAAGTATCGTGAAGGGATAGTCAGGGTGTATGCCCCCCTACGTTAAAGTGATCGCACGCGCCTCAACGGGGGTGATTGTTTTAATGTAGTGATACACATAAGAAATGAGAAAGGAAAGGAGCGCGTTATCGCAAGGATTTAGCCCCCAAGTGTGAGATAAACCCAAGGATAATA
This sequence comes from Cryptomeria japonica, assembly GCF_030272615.1. Lineage (NCBI taxonomy): Eukaryota > Viridiplantae > Streptophyta > Pinopsida > Cupressales > Cupressaceae > Cryptomeria > Cryptomeria japonica. The sequence continues at coordinate 462,528,083 of NC_081405.1, read as the reverse complement.
GACACAAAACACGAGGTGACTTCGCTTTCCTCGGGGTCAGTATGCTGTATGATAAGTCATGTATATATCATATGTATGTATGCATAATTGTTCTTCATTCCCCAATCAAGGAAGGTCACCTAGAAGAAGGGAACACATGTGTCTTTTGAGTCAACATGAGAGAGATCGAGAGATCTCAATGCTTTGCATCGTCCTCAAGTAGACAACACTAAGGACGACAAATAGAAGAATGAGAATAACATATAGAAGAAGTAACAAAAGGGAGGGGGAGAGAATCTGCCATGCTAATGTAACTAGTCTAGCATGTCATCTACCCCCCGATCTTGCTGATCAATGTTTCGGGAAGGCAGGGAACACGCTAGAGGAGGAACATCCAACACAGCAGATGGAGCTATCACAAGGTCCAAACAAGGGCTATGTTCATGTTCCAAGCCACATTGTTCTTGTCTAGGAGCTAGGATAAGTGCTTTAGAAAATTCATTAGATAAATGGTTATCAACATCAACAAGTTCATATTCGCTATCAGAAGCAAGAGGAGTAACATTTTCATCATGAATAACATTTTCATCTATATCAGCATCAAGATTTATAAAAATAGGATCTTTAACTCGCATAGGATCAAGACCATCATGCATCTTATGTTTAGGAGATTTAGGCTCAATATCCGGCTGAGGAGAAAATGGAATAATGCTTGTTGAAGGTGTTTTTGGAGATTGTAAATTTTGAGAAGCGGCTGCTTGAGCCCTAAGATGACGTTTTCGTCGGCGTTCGCGTGCAAAACGATTACGTCTAGTCTTAGTAGGAAGTGGAGAAGATTGAGGAGGAGGAATGTTCTCATCCTTAGCACTTGGGTGTTTAGGTTGTGGTCTCTTAGGCTGGATAATAGGAGAAGAAGAAGGTCTCTTTTCTCTATAAAAGGCAGGAGGAGGAACTGCTCCATATAAAGGAGGAATTTTTGGTTTAGGGAGAAGACCAAGTCCATCATGACGAGGAGGTATAGATCTACTCTTAGAAGATTTATCAGGCATAGACATAGTCACATCCATGGGGACGGGTTGGGAATCTTCTTGAGGAAAGACATTAGTTTTATCTTTCAAAGGAAGAATTTCCTTCTCAAGAATGATAGGAATGTCAAGTTTAGGTGTTCTAGGTTCACTTAAAGATAGGATCATATCTGTTTTCCACTTTTGATAAGATTTGAAAAGATGATCACTTCGCGGGGGAAGAGATTGGAATTGTTTAGGCCAAAAGTAATCAATAGGAACACTAGAGGTTCTTTCAGCTGGTTTAAAGAGACTATGATTGACAGTAACAACTTCACCATTATGGGGAAATTTCAAACACTTATGTATAGGAGAAGCAATAGCCTTCATGGAAGATAGCCAAGGATAGCCAAGCTTCACACGAAATTGTTCGGAAGAAGGAATAATAGCAAAGTTCACATCAAGAGATTTATTATGGACCTCAATAGGCAATGTAATAGAACCAATTGCAGGAGAAGAAAATGCATCAAATAGTTTCACAATCACATCTGTTTTGTCATAGATCACTTGATTCAATTGCAAAGTAAAAAGAAATTCTTCAGTAATAACATTAACCATGCACGAAGGATCAATAAGCACTCCACGGCAAGGTGTATTCTTGACTTTTGCAACTATGTATAAAGGACCATCAGGTGCTCTAATGGTTTCACTAGAATCAAATGTGATGGAAGGTTCTTTAGGGATTTCTTGCTACTCTACAAAGTTAATCACATTCAGAGTCATAGACACAAGACCATCAGATGAAAGAGAGGAATCATTAGCCTCAATTGCATTAGAGGTATGAGAAGGCAATGGATCAGTGAAAATCTGAAGATTTTGGTTAGGAGGAGCTACAGATGTGTTGCCTTTATCATTCACTCCAGAAACAGAAATAGTATTATTATCAATCAAATCCTGAATTTTACCCTTTAAAGAAAAACATTTTTCAGTATCATGACCAGGCTGACGATGAAAATGACAAAAAGCTTTGTGATCAAAATAAGGTGAAGTAATCTTTGCAGGATCAATTTGTCGTACAGGAGGAAGAGTAAGCACATTTTGTCCCAATAACTTATTCATAATATCATGCAATGATTCATTCAAAGGAGTATACTTTCTTTCTTTCTTGAAAAATTTAGAAATAGGAGGCACACCTGATGCTGCATTCACATTGTTGTTGATGATGTTTTCATTGAATTTGATGAAATCTTTGTTCGGTTTAATCTTCCCAAATGGTTGTTGATTGCTATCACCCTTATCACTCGGAGCCATAGGATGTGATTGTTCCATTTGACTCACAGTCAGTTGATAATTGTGAAGAGTGGCACACAACTGTTGGAAAGAAGTAAACTCAGAAAACAGAAGTTTGTCTCGAATATCTTTTTGTAAATTAGAAATAAAGATTCTTTGAATATCATTATCAGGCACTGGAAAAGAAATTTGAGCATACAAATGCTTATATCTACCAATAAAATCAGTCACTTTTTCTTTAACACCTTGTTTACAATGCATTAAATCAATCAAAGTAACTTTAGGACTTATATTGTTTTGAAATTGTTGAATGAAAGCATTTGCAAGTTGTTCGAAAGAAGTAATAGAATAAGAAGGCAACGAGCAATACCATTGTAGGGCTTTGTCTCTTAATGTTCTAGTGAACAGTTTTGCAAGCAACCTTTGGTCATAAGCAAAATCGGTACATATTGTTTGAAAAGTCTTAACATGTGTTAGAGGATCTCCTTTACCATTATAAAGCTCCAAATGCGGAATTTCAACATGTTTAGGGGGAATAGCTCGAACAATATCAAGAGAAAGTGGGCTCGCAACGTCAAATGTGGGCACACTAAACTTAGATTGATTCATAGAGGCAATTTGTTGCTGTAAAGAAGAGACAGTTTGTGCAAGATTGTTAATGGTCGCTTCAGTCGAAGAATTCATATTGGATGTGTTAGATTGAGATTGAAGTGTGATGTTATTGAAAGAAGGTAAAGAGTAAGGTGGTGGGACCCTATGATAGTCAACCATAGGGGATGATTGGATAGGAGGAACACTACAAGGAGGAATGGAATGGTTAAATGAATTGCCCCCTTGCGTCATGTTCATTTGTGAAGATGTAATAGGAACATTCATTGAAGGAATGTACGAAGAAGTTGGATTTAATGAAGGAAGAGGATTAATTGAAGAAGAGGGAGGATTGCCCCCATGACTAGTGATCACAGGAGGAATGTCTTGTATAGAGGTAGCCATGATGTTTGATGTAAAGGTAGGTATACTAGCAATAGGAGTAGTCAAAGGAATAGAATGATTGACTTGTGTAGGAGGTTGTGTATAACCTAAAGATTCAGCACAACTCTTCATAGGCATCATATTCGAATCCACAATATGTGCGATACCACGTAAAACATCAATTCCATTCTTATCACTTTGAAGCATGCGTTTTAGACCCTCAATTAAAGGAAGAGCTTGACTATCGGGATACTCATGAGACATCCATTGGTGAAAATCGTCAAATTGGTTATCCAATTTGGAAAGTTGTTCAACGGAAACTTCATGGGGAGCTTCTTCATCATTAGGAGGATTAGAGGAATTACCCATATCCTCGTTAAAAAGGCTACTCAAATTAGGTTCCATCTCCTCGGTAGTTAAACCTCGGAAGGACTTAATTCTACGGCTTCGTCTAACGGGAATAGTGTAAGTAGGGCTTACTGTTGTAAAACTCATGCACTAGAGAGAGAGAAAAGATTTTGATCTTAGAGGTAGCAATTTTCAGTAAAACCAGCCAATCTTCCAGATTTAAGCTGTTAAATACAATCACAACAGTCTCCCGAAATTTCGGAAAAAATGTCCGGGACCGTGGCGCTTGGAGTGCAACACGGTCCTTGCAACTTTTTTCGAAATTTGCAGGGATGAAAGGTATGATGATTTTAGAGCTAATCTGAAAAAATTGAGGGATTTTACGATCTGTAGATAGGCCAAATTAAAGTTGCAATCTCAAAATTGAACCCTATCAAGATTGTCGAAAAATGCAAAATTTGAATTTTTGAAAAAGAGAGGGAAACTGAAATTTTGAATTTTATGATTTTAGAGGGAATGTCAAAAGCAATGCAAATTTTGAAAATTAAAAATTGACTCAATTTCACGCAAAATTCAATTTTGAAAGCGGAAATCAAAGTTGTTGTAATTAAGCACTTAATTTCAAAAGTCATAAATTGCAAGAATTTGAATAAAGCACTGAAATTTCGAATGAATGTAGACACACTTTTCAGATTTATGATAATAAAAACGCAATTTTGACACAAAATTTTAATTTCGACAATTTTTGAATGATTAGGAGCCTTAGACCAAGCAATCGCAAGACCAACTTTGACTGTAATTTTGAAGGTGTTATAATTGATAAAATCAGCCAAAATTCTGGATTTTAGCAGAAAAACACAGTAAGATGTCGCTCCCGAAATTTTGGAAAAAATGTCGGGGACGATGGCGCTCGGAGTGCAACACGGTCCTCGCAACTTTTTTCCAAATTTTCAGGGATGAAGGATAATGTGATTTTATTGCAGAATCCAAAGTTACAGCTGATTTGGCGATGTTTTGATTAGTGAAATTGTCGGACAAAGGTTGAATCAAGAGGGTTTCAAAAATTAGGGTTTTGACTTTTAACCACTTAATTTTCAAAATTAAAGTACAGACATGAATTGATAATTTGTAATAGAAAAGCAGATCTGAAGCAAGCATTAACAATTAAACATTTCGCAAGTTCAATGTTCAAAAAGAAAATTTAGGGTTTTTATGCAATCACCTCTAAAATTTTGCAAAAGATCAAACATGGAAATGTAATCAACTTTTTAGATCTAAGCATGAAAAATCAGAAAGGATGTTCACGTCGGGTTCACCAAAATGTAAAGCGGAAAATCGCGGTCGAACCCTAGTTGTTCTCCCCTCTTCTGACTCCGAGGAGAGAGAAGGGAGGTTCGCTAGGATTCGATGGGTTTTCACTTAGGGGGAAGACTTTACATTCAAAAGAGGGGTTGAAACTCATAAGATTCAATCCTACACAATGTAAGATTGGATGCTAAATGAATTTCAAGGGTTAGGAAAGCAAGGCTACCCTCTTTTGTAAAGAATGTGCATAGAAGAATTAAGCTAAGCATGCATAGAAAGTGACAAAGATTCGCTTATAAACTGAGTTTAGGTTATAGGATGAAGTTGCGGACCTGGAATTAGCAGTAGAATGTCGATACGGCACTGTCCTGCAAATTTGAGCAAAAGTTGTTGGGACGATGGCGCCCAGCGCCACGATCCTCCAAAAAATCCGTCAAACGAAGGGGGATCGGTTCGTCTCTGCACAAGGATTCCAGATCTTCAATTTCAGCAGCGTACCTGCAACCTACACACAGAAAAGCAAAGACGATGGGGGGTTAGGGATTAGGGGTTTGCCTTTAGGTCAAACCCCGGTTTTGGAATTAACCAAGAAATGAGCAAGTGTTGTAAATGTAAATGACTGTAATGTAAAACAAGTACTAATACCTTGTTCTAAGGATGTTTGTATCCTTATGTGCAAAGGTTTAGATGTTGTATGTTGTAGTATGTAGCATGTAATAAGTGATCTCCTCTTCAATGGTTGAATCCTTGTCTTGAATGCAACACTTAGCCTTGAATGGAGACTTAGAAGGAATGCTTAAATGCTTGAATGCTTGAATGCTTGAATGTTTGAATCTTGCTTTCGCCTTTTTTTTTCATTTCCCCAAATGAGAGAGGAAAATGTAGTTTATATACTTGTCAATTAGGGCTGATAGACTGATTTTCCCGACCTTAGGCCGACCAGGGAAGTATATTTCCAAATTGCAATCAAAAAGACCCGATATCACTTAGGAAACCGGGCCCAAAATAGGACCCAGGGACCAGGGCGCTGGGCGCTCTGGTCCCACCTCCGGGACAACGGGGTGCAAGGAGGTTCAGGCCAATGGTGCTTGAAAAATGCAGTTTTTGGTGTCGTGAGCAAGTTTTGGGGTCTCCATTCAGGTTGCGTGTTGCGTCGCCATCGTGAAGACCAAAATGCAGTCGAAATTGCAAGTGTCGCAATTTTAGGATGCTACACTTATCATTTAACAGTAGTTGTTTAAAGTATTTTCCATTTGTAAGATTAAATATTAGTTCATTGAGATTCCGTGTGTTTGCTTTAGAAGAATTTCCTTTCCTACAGTATATAGAATGGTTGCGATATGAACTTGGTGCACATATAGTGCTAGCCCATTTCAAGTTTATGTCCCTGGTTGATAAATAAATGAGCCTTTGCCACAGGAAAGTTAGCTATTCAAGGATATTCAATCTTTGAACTGTGTTTTATTACCTAGTTGCCATTCTAGTTGTGAGGACCAACATATAGTTACTCCATTCAATTCTCTGGGTATGCAAAATTGTTTTATCAAAGTCAGTAGCTTACTTCGAAAATAAGCTGCACTGTTGAGGCTCCAATATTGAGGAAATGCAATAGACATGGCTTTGAGTAGGTTGTCAGGAGGGAATCTACTACTAATTTGTGAGGAAAGATCATAGGCAATTTTCTTCATAGAAGTAGTTACAAACTCAACAATCTTGTCAAAATCTTCCCTTGTAACTCTTTCTAGTTGCTTCCTGGGGTGCTTTCCTGGTTCCTCAGGGTCGACCGTGGCATATAAGTGCATTGGTATCTCAACTCCCCGTACATTGGAACATACCTCCTCGTTTGCATTAATTTGTAAAAAGTTATCAGGATTGTTTAAATTTGTGAGTGTCTGCCACTTAACAAATTTTTCATCAGATAGTTTTGGTTGATTTCGATAGAGATTATCAAGGGTCATGCATGTCATCTTACGAAACATAGCATATTATGCAATATACATGACTCTTTTTTGGGCAGCCTTCATAGTATTCCTCATTTCCTCTAGCATGGGCAAAAGAGCTGCTAAAGTTAAGAGTGCCTCTAGATTACTTAACCTCTGAAGAAGGTCAGGAAATTTTGGTTTCTCTGATTCGTCGCGAGTTGTGTGAAATAGTCCAATCAAGGATGGATATTCTAAAAAAAACTCGATGCGCTGGACCATCCAAAAATATCCATTTGGTATCATTATCCTTGAGAAGCTTGTTCCCATCAGTTATTCGATCAACAAAGTGTTGAAATTCCATAAATCGCTTGGGACTTCGATAGAAGTGTGAGTAGAGCTCTCTTATTAATTCTGTGAGCCATGTAGTGAATTGCAGTAATGTATCGTACAAATGAAGTTTCAATCTTTGTACAAAGACCGTTCCTGTGACCTTGCATTAATGAAGCTCCATCTGCTCCAACACACACCAATTTTTTGGCAACCGTCATGTCATCCATACCTCCATATTCAATTAAACTTCTCTTTACTAGTTGAAATAAATTTTCCGTTGTCGCACTCTCCTTCATTTTAGCAATAGATAGTAGATGAGGTTGGCAGACATGATTCTGTACAGTATAAACATGCATGCATACCCATGAAGTATTGTCTACTGCCGTAACTTCATCTAAAGAAAATGCAATAAAGTTTGACTCTCTTATTTCTTCCTTTACATCTTCTTTTTCAACCTCAGCAAGACAACTTGCCCATTCCCATCCACTGTTTACTGACCAGTGACTATCAGGATAGTTAGGAACTTTCAAAAAGTTTAAAAAACCACTAATTGATGGGAAATAAGTGATAACATGCCCTCTGCTCAAAATATAAAAAACAACGCTTAACTGAACAACTTTTCCCAGTTGTTCTATTTACATTGCTTTTCCAAAACTAGCTTCAATAGAACCTTTAACTTCAACAGGCTTCGTATGTATTTTCTCATGAAAATAATACTCTTCGGCATTCCTCACATGCTTACATTCCTCCTTTGTTTTCCATCTTATCACTGATTTTTCAACTTTGTAATCATTTATTTTTCATAAAATTTACCCATATGCTTTTCTATGGTGTCAAATTTTAGCTGCAACCTAATTTACTTGTTATGTTTCCAAGTGGAAATCTTACACCTGCAGTCTATTGAAGGCTCACCTTCAATTGGATTCTCCATTGGTTCAATGAATGGATACTTTGATGCCCAATTAATTTGAAAATTCCTCACTGACATATCCCACTCCCGATCCTTTTTTGATTGTGGTTGATCCTTTTTTGATCTAGCTTTTCTTTTCCCCTTCTGTGCATTATCATCAATGGCATTATCACCCAAGTCGATTATATCATTCCGACTAACTTGGGCATCTACCAGATAATCTTCTTCAAGATCATCCTGATTTGAGATATCAGGTTCGCCATCGTCTTCAACATGCGGTGTAGGTTTTGAATTTTGTACTTGTACTTGTGATGATGTACCTTCCTGATTTTCACCATAATATTTTCCAAAGTCAAAGTACGAAGACAACGTTATGCAATTTTTTGGCCTCTCATGGCCTTCCCCACATTCAGGTTTCCTACCCTTCTTCTTGTTCAACATCTCCAATGAAATGAAGGCTGCCAAAAAAATATCAATTTGTTGAAGAAGCAATAATAGACTATAAAGTATAATATATGTTTCATTGGCCCTACAACCTACAATCTAGATGTTTGAGGTCTAAATCTCCCGACTGACCACTTGGCACTAACGGGTCCCCACTGAATAAGAATGAACTCAACAGTGTAAACAAATATAGATAAATTTAGAATGATATTATAACACTTCAAAAATATGATCGCTCACCTTTAGGTCACTAGAAGTCACCAATGCAGTGAACAACAATGATTTTCCTTGGTTTGAAACTTCGCTATTAATCCGAATTCAAAGCCTAGAACCCACCAGATTGTGTAGAGATAGAGCTAATCTTTGAATGTATTTATACCAATCCTTATATGGTGAATTTTGTGGGAATTTTTATATGGTATACAAATATTTGGCCAATCCCGCGTAACTATAACACGACTTATGTAATTTTCGAGGCGATTATTGGTCATCCAAATAATTGGCAAATACAATATAGTTGGCAAAGGTTGGGGTGAATGGAGACACATGTCGGCAAAATGTCAGGCGAATTGGGTCCTCCTGGCTAACAAATCTTCATATGCCTATAGGCGAATTATGGTCGTCTATTAAGGCAACCTCGGAGAGTGTAGGCGAAAAAATTAAATTTACTGTGTGTCCACCATATATTGTAGTGGCGAAATCCTCGCATAGAAACATTTAATTACATAAAACATATGGCGATCGGGCCATGAATTTGACAGAAATTGATAATGTTATGGCAACATGGCCACCCCTAGTCGGTACAAAATATTCAACATTTCCCAGGTCGCCAACGTGAAAATTTTTCCATTGATGAATATTCCCCACTAAAGTAATCTCTACTCCATTGATAAGTTTATTCATGTCTAGGTGAATCTGGATGATCTAGCCTCATTTATAAAGAAGCATTAGAAATTTTACATGAACCTCAGAGATTCTATCACCTGGGTCAAGGTCATCACAAGTCATACTAAAGGACCTAATCAGGAGTAGATGAAAGCGGTACTCCAAAAATTCTAGGATTTTATGAAACAGGATCATTATGGAGTGTCTTCTGACACTTGGTAATTTTCTATGTTAGATGTAATTTTGAATAAGACATTGACACTTGAAGTGTCATTTTTTTATTTAGTTTTTTCATATAGGCATTGCATGAGTCCAAAGTCAATCAAGACTCTTCCTTGAATTAGTCATAGTTTTTCCTAGATTTTCTCAACACCTCTCTCTTATATATATGAGGTTGCTTTTTGTAGTACACATCTATTATCTTTAATCTTATGCCAAAACTCTACTGAAGTGAAACTTTGTGTTCATTCTTGTGATTTCACAACTTGGTGAAATAAGAATAAAGCTTTTGGCATCCAGACTTTGTGTTGGATTCATTTGTGGTTTGTGGTGAGAGTGTTCTTATGTCACTTTTGTTATAAATTCTTATCGTATTCAAGTGAAGGCAAGTTGATAATATTGTTAAAGTGTAGAGATAGTTGTTGATTTATGAACTTTGTGTCATATCTTGGTTATTGTTGTTAAAATAGGAGTTGGTGAGCTTTATATCAGTTTGAAGACTTTGTGTTTTGCATTGATATTTTCTAGTTAAGATTAGATGAAATATTTTGAAGTGGTGTAATAAAAGACTTTGTGCTTTATTGCATTATCTTGGGTAAAAGAAGATTGTGATTGGAAGACTTTGTGCTCTTATCATTGTTTTTAAAAAATTGTTATCATTAGCATAATCATAAATCTTGTTAAAGACTTTGTGCTTTATTTTGGTTTATTGGTTAACACATTGGGTTACAGAAGAAATTATCAGAAGAAAGGTTGATAGGATAGCAGTGACTTCAAGACTTTGAGCTTGAGCACTCTTTCCTATCCCAGAGAAGCAACAGAGGACTTTCAGTCGTTCATGGAAACTTTGCTTCTTTCTTTACTCATTCTTGCTTTTAAGAGTTAATTTGTAACGCCAAGATTGTAATAATTATCATTTCTCTATGTTGTAAATTCTTTCTTGAAGTAAGAGAAAAAGAATAGCATCTATCTTGAAAAAAGAAGATAGGATTATGCACCACCCATGCTTAGAATAGAAATTAAAGGTTATATCTTGTTTTAATAGAATAGAGTAGACAGTTAAAGGGGGAGCCTCCCCTTAGAAGAATAGGAGGGATTATATCCCATGTTGCTGTGTTTGAAATTACAATTTTGTAAGTTCACATAGGTTACAAAATTCTCAACCAACAAAACAATCATTAATGTTTTTGGTAAAGAAATAACTAAAGTTTTCATCAAAGGCATGTACCAAACTAGGATACAAAGATACCAATATTGCTTTGGGGCTATTGTACAATGGATAAGTAGTTAATAAATTATTTCCCATTCTAATTGTTCTATAGATTAGATGCAGTGTCATTGGTTCAACACATACCACACAATTTGATATTTGATATCACTACAAAACTAAATGGGGAAGATTATCTCAAGCATTAGTTAGTGGAGCTAGAAAATTTGAGTGAAAACTAATTACTTGTAGCTTATAACCAAACACAAATAATGGACATGGCACGATAAAATATAAGAAGTAAATAATTATAGCCATAAGACCTAATACTATTATATGATAGCAAATTTAAGAAACTAGGTAAGTTAAAGATATGGTGGCTAGAACCTTACAACATAAACCGCATATTATACCAACTAGTGTGGTTCAACTTAAAACTACAAATAATAAAATTATTTAAGATTATATTAATAAAGAATAACTAAAAAAATTAGTATAGATTATATTGAAGCAAGGAATAAAAAATTAATGTATAATATATATAATTTATTATAAAAAGCACCAAGAAAAAAATGATTTCCTACATAAAAAGATGACACATGTGGTTAACAAGAAAACATGTCAAAAGTAATGCCATAAACATATAAGGTTGGAAAACCTATAAAATTAGGTTAGGGGTAAAATCAAACATATTATCAAGGATGAAAATGTGAATCATGTAAAATAGGAAAAATGTAGTGAAAGAACAAAATTTGCATTCACTCACTCAATAAAGCCTAAGGTCTATGCATGAAACCAAATAGTGAAACATGATACCATAACAAAGACCTCAATTTGCTCCATTGTTTCTTTGATATTTGTTTGAATGCTTGAGATATGGGTTTCTCTTTAAAATAGGATAACCATGATAGCAAAATGATAGTATGATAGCATGAGATTGCAATGATGATGATATTTTTGTCCAATATAAGATATAATATGACATCTTGTGTAGTAGATAACTCTAGACAATAGAAAGATATTATAGTTAGGGGATAATGTGTTGATGAAGGTTTTATTTATATGCTTCACTTGAAATTTGATGAATGGTAAAGATTGATTTAAAATGAAAAAATGAGCCTAAAGTCAATGGTGTAGGGGCACTCAGAAATTTTTGGTAACTTTGTTTCCAGGATGTTGGAATCATGTTTTTAGTTTTGTCATAAGTCCAAGAGGCCATTAAGTGTGTGCTCAAATGATTGTAAGGGCCCTAAGAGTCTTTGTTTGATGAATGTTGGCATGTGAGCTCTTAAGGGTGCCAGGTAGAGCACTTAATAGGATAAGTTGTTTTTAGGTTAATGTAGGTTGGTTGGTGTTATTTTGAGGTTGTTAAGGTCATAGGAGTCAATTGAAAATGATCAAGTTTGAGTTTGAGAAAAGTTGCTCACCTATGCAACAAATTGCAAAACTTGCAAAAGTTGCTCATAGCAACTTTGCAACATTTTCATACACCAATGACTAGTTGGTTGACACATTCGGTTATGAGAATGTGGAACTAATCCAAGGCCAATACAAGGCCTGGAAAGACTGATGATAAATGGTCATCATCATTTTTGTTGAATATTTGAAGCAAATAAACAAGTTTTGGTTTCCCATTTGGTGTGTTCTTCCGAGTTACCATTTGTTCTTTGCAAGTTTGTATGACTTTTATGGATTGACACTTACAAAAAAAGGAAATGGATTGTTATAATGGTGTATTACCTTCATTTTATTTATTTATTTGGAGTCTTGAAGTGTTGTAGTTTTTGAATAAACTTCATTTTGTTGCAGGCAGGTCCAAGAGCCCTAAAACTGGGGTTTTGAGAGCAAAATGGCTCCAACCTAACGTTCCATGGTGGATATCCTCTCTAAAACCTTGTGGAATGTTAGGTTGTAATGTATCATATGTTTTCTTTTTGGTTTTGAGATAGGGGAAGCTGAACCAAAGATTTTCTACCATATCCTAGGTTTGGCATGTTGAGTTGGCAAGCACTAGGAATCATGGGCATGTTGAGTTGGTAAGCACTAGGAATCATGGATAACAGGCCCTAATTGGGTGAGTCTGGTGGGTGGAGGTGAAGTATGATTGAATTGGAATACCATGTGGATGTACATACATTCAATCAACATCAGTTGACAAAGGCAATCAAACCGGTGAAGGAGTTTAACCAATCCCTACTTTCTAGGCCTAGGAAGAGGCAATTAGGCCTAATTAACCGGTAAAGGTTAGATATGTTAATAAAAAAAACCACCTCCAATTTTGAGATATTGTATGTAAAACTTAGAAGGATATTTCTAATGTAAAATAGTTCATATGGTTGTTAAGGAAGTTTATTAGATAAATGCAGAATACCCTGCTGACAGGGCTACTAGAATTAGGTCTCCTATTAGGCTTAAAAGTGCAGTTTGTTTGTAAAAAACAAAATCAGTAAATGTCAAATCTCTTGAGAAAGGAGTAGGGTTGGGAATCCATCAAAAATCATCCATCATTATGTGTGTAGTGTGGGGAATGAAGATCCTATGGTAGAGGGGTTGAACTCTCTGGTTGAGTTTGAAAGGGAGTGGGAAAACAAGGTCTCCGAAGCAAGAAAATGGAACTCACAAAACAACAAGAGCTTATCCTAGCCTAAGGACATTGGGAAGCTTAGAGAGGGTAAGTCTTGTAGACCCTTGGAGGGTGTGAGGTGTAGAATCATTGGATGGTTCTTGTATAGCTTGGAGGAGATACCTAGACAAGGTAACACAAAGAGGTGAGAGTCAACCCACTCTACATCAGATTGGTATCAGAGCCAATTGATTGAACAAAGTGGCGTATGTCAAACCCAGAGGTAGATTCAGAAGCTAGTAGCATGCCACCAAAGTCAATGAGCCAAGAGGCCATTGGGAAGTTGGTCCAAGACATGCTTAGTAAAGCCTGGGAGCAAGAAACCAAGAAAGGCAAGGGCAAGGTCACTGAATGGGGTGATGAAACTGATGATGGAGATGTAGATGTAATAGGAGTCATAATCGAAAAGGAGTTAGAAAAAGATCAACAAATCTTCTTGTATGCCTTCAAGTCACTCAATAAAGACAACATAGAAGGTTTACCTATCTACAATGGAAGCCTAAATGGAGAAGAATTATTGGATTGGATAGAAGTCTTCAACAATCATTTTGAATACAAGGAAGTTGCAGAAGAAAAGAGGGTCAATTTGGCCAAGTCAAGATTGAAGGGATCAACCCTAGTGTGGTGGAACATGATGCAAGAAGAAAGAGAACAAATAGGAAGGAAGAAGATCACCTCTTGGGAGATAATGAAGATCGGGGTTAAAACTTAATTCCTACCTATAGATTATAAGGTGCAGATGCACAAGAAGTTTCAAAATTTGAAACAACGAGAAATGGATGTGAGTACCTATATAGAGGAGTTCAACAAACTTACCCTAAGAGATAAGAAGCAAGAGGAAGAAGTGGAGAAGGTTGCAAGGTACTTAACTAGCCTTAGACAAAACATTCAAGATGAGATCAACATGATAGCACCTGACACAGTCCATAAATGCTTTTAGTTAGCCTTGAGAGCAGAAGATAAGATCAAAAGGAAAGGTGACCATAATCAAAGGGGTAGAGGTGGCAGCGGATTCTGAGGAAGAGGTACCTTTGGAAGGGGCTATAACCTTATCAAGAATGAAGAAGGCAATCAATCAAAGAATGGTGGTGATAATCTTAACAAAGGAGGATAGTTTCGAGGCAACTCTAGAGGGAGAAATAACTATAAAGGTAGATTTGGCAATTCAAGAAGAGGAACCACAGTCTTCATTGGCAAATGCTACCATGAGCCAGTGTCCTGAAAATAATTCAAGCTCTCACATGGGAGACAAGAGAACTCAGTTGGTGCAAGAGGAGGATTGTCAAAGTGTTACCTCACCAATTAGCATGGCAGGACCAGTCCTAGATGGAGAGAACCTGATGCTAAGAAGGACCTTGTTGAAGGCACCACAGTCCAAAGAACCTACACAAAGGAAGACACTTTTAAAAACCACCTGCAGATCTCATGGTAATATTTGTAAAGTTATAGTGGATTCAGGGTCTACAAAGAATATTGTAGTAGTTGAGATGGTAGACAAACTAAAATTGAAAAGGTTGCCACATATCACCCCCTATAAGGTATCTTGGTTGAGTAAAGGTCAACATGTGTTTGTAGATGAGAAAACTTGGGTAGATTTTGAAATAGGAGATTACAAGGATAGAGTGTTATGTGCCATATTACCCATGGATGCATGTCACTTGCTATTAGGATGACCTTGGTAGTATGATGTCAAAGCCATACATGATGGGGCGAAGGATTCCTATTTTATCACCAAGGAGGGTAGAAAGTTTCAAATGGATCCCTTGATTGATCAGGGTGAAGAAAGAGATGTTCGATCAAGTGTTATGTTGCTTGGTGGGAAAGAGTTCTTGAAATTTTTGAAGCATGAAGGGAACCAAGGATGTGCTCTTATAGTGAAACCTAAAGAAGAGACAAAGACTGAAACCAAACTGGTGATACCTCAAGAAGTGCAGACCTTGTTAGACCGGTACAAAGACATAGTTGTCAATGAGATTTCAGATTCCTTACCCCCTATGAGAGATGTTAACCATCAAATAGACCTCATACCTGGTTCAACTTTGCCAAACAAAGCTGCTTACAAAATGACACCTACTCAAAATGAGGAAATAACAAAGCAAGTGCAGGAATTGCTAGATAATGTTGGTATTATGAGAACCAGTATGAGGACATAATGACATTGTATGTTGTCATTGATGTCAATATGCTGAAGAGGTGAGAACCGACATAACACTGTGAATCGACATTTGTGCCAAAGTGAATCGGTGTGCTTGTTCAAGGTGAACCGACATATGGTTATGGGAACCGACACATGGAAGTGTTGTATGACTACCAGTTTGTAGTCTCAACTTCAAGGTTTTTGGTTTAAATTCTTCAAGCTTGTGTAGCTCAATCGGTGACATTGTGTGATGAGTTAGCATTGTAATGAGGAACAGATCATGTTTCCACGATAGCCTTATGCACGTGAAGGATCTTGCATGAAGGAGATTGTTCCTATCTACCTCGAGAATGTGCGAAGTCTGTAAAACGGTTATAATGTGTGATGGGTTATCAGCCGCCATGAAATCGGTGAAAAATGGATGATGGAGAATGTCTTGAGATTGGATCAAGACTGTTGCAATTAATGGAGTGTTCTCAACGGTTAGGATTGAACCATTTGAATTCCTTAACCTAACAGGTTTAGGGTTTAGGGTTTATGCTACCAACCTATCTATTTTCCAATAAGGTCGATGTTGTGTCTCTTTCTTAGGTTGTTGGCAAAAGTTGTGTGTGTGTATCTAAAAGAAGGGATACGTAATTCCTGCCAGACCAAAAGGAGAGAAGTGATACCTGTAGAGTTTAAGTACAGAAGGTGAAGAGGAGCTTAAGTGGATCTACATTGGAATTGAGTGCTATTACCAGATCATTGTAATACCTATTGATCTCTAACCACCTCAACAGTTGGAAAATACCTTAACAGGGTAGCCTTAACCGACTTGCTGTAAATCCTTTAATAGGGTAATTCAAAGCTATTGAGTTTGAGATCCTTTAGCTATTGATTTCTTGAAATCCTCTAACAAGGTAACCTTTAACAAGGTTTAACCCTTAACCAGGTATTGTAGCCATCCCTTAACCAGGTGATCTTTAACAGGATTGGTTCCTAGCAGAACCTATTGTAATGTCTCTAACCGGACAAGGCTCCTAACAAAGTGGACTTCTAAAGAGTTCAAAACAGCTTGTGGGTATTCATCCCCACCGTGGTTTTTACCAGTTGGGTTTCCATGTGAAAAATATGCATGTCATGTGTGATGCTTTTATCTTGTGATGCTTTCCTATTGTCTGTCAAGCTTATGATGGTTCTGTGTTTTATGCCTGTCAATAAAACATGTTGAACTAGCTGTTATTATGATATGATGATAGATTACATGTTTATGCATAAGGGTGAAATGGTAGTGTAGTATTGAGTTGAGTGAAAAGCTAAGTGAGTAATCGGTTAATGCTTGTCTCAGTCATTCTTAGCTTTACCGGTTGTACTTTGTTTCAAACCGGTGTCACTGATTGCCAATCATTTGAAGTGTCTACTGTCAAACCGGTTTAAGACTGTATTTTTGTCTGTACTGATTCACCCCCTCCTCTCAGTACCAGGTTAGTACTATCCGTTCATCATTGAGTTATTAGATAAGGGGTTGATAAAGAAGAGTTTAAGTCCATGTGCAGTGCCTACTATTTTGGCACCTTAGAAAGATGGCAAGTGGAGGATGTGTACTGATTCAAGGGCCATAAACAAAATCACAATTAGATATCGGTTTCCAATGCTAAGGATTGAGGATCTAATGGACTACCTAGGTGGAGCTTGCTACTTTTCTAAAGTGGATTTGAAATCAGGTTATCATCAAATTATGATCAGACCTGGTGATGAATGGAAGACAACCTTTAAAACAAATGAGGGGCTCTATGAATGGTTGGTGATGCCCTTTGGGCTCACAAATGCACCTAGCACTTTCATGAGACTCATGAATGAGGTTCTTGTAGAGTTCATTGGTAAGTTTGTCATTGTTTATCTTGATGAAATTCTGATTTTTAGAAGGTCAAAGGAGGAGCATATCAAACATTTGACTCAAGTTTTGAGAAGATACATCAAGAAAAGTTGATGATCAACTTGGATAAATGTGAGTTTTTCAAAAAAGAATTGGTGTATCTTGGTTTTATAGTTTCTCAAGGTTGTATAAAAATGGATCCATCAAAAGTGGAAGTAATAGTGAATTGGCCTACTCCTAAGTCAATAGGAGATGTAAGAAGTTTTCATGTTTTGGCTTCTTTTTATAGGAATTTCATTAGAGGATTTAGCCATGTGTGTGCACCTATCTTGAACACCATCAAAGGAGGGATAAAATGTTAGTTTAAGTGGACTAGTGCAACAGACAAGGGGTTTGAGTTGTTAAAACAAAAGGTAGCATAACTCCATTACCTTAGGCTCCCTGATTTCAATCATATCTTCACTGTGAGTGTGATGCCATCAAGTTGTCTATAGGGGCTGTTTTGAGCCAAGAAGGTCACCCAGTTGCATTTTTATTTGAGAAGCTCAATGAAAACAAAATTATTCTACCTATGATCTAGAGTTATATGCCATGGTGTAAGCACTCAAGAACTGGTGGCATTGTTTGTTACCTAAAGAGTTCATAGTCCACACTGATAATCATGCACTTAGTTTTTTGAATGGGCAAGAGAAATTGAATCAAATACATCTCAAGTGGGTTGAGTATTTGTAGGCCTACACCTTTTCCATCAAGCACAAGAAAGGAGTCACCAATAAGGTAGCAGATGCCTTAAGTAGAAGGGTACTAACCATTCAAGAAGTACAACTATAAAGTCTGGGGTTAAATGACCTCAAAGACCTCTACCAAGGTGACAAATTTTTTGGTGAAGCATATGATGTTTGCTCAAAGTTTGCTAATGCTTGTCATGTTGCCTATTCTGATTTTATATTGCAGGAAGGCTTATTGTTTAAAGGACACCTACTTTGCATACCACAATGCTCCATGAGAGACAATATCATCAAGGAGAAGCATCAAGGCAGTCTAAGTGGACATTTTGGTCTTGACAAGACCTTAGAGCAGGTTGGAAGGTTCTACCATTGGCCTAAATTGCAGTCAGATGTTAGGAAGTTTGTGGAGCAATGTGTTATTTGTCAGAGGGCTAAGGGTACCTCCAGAAATGCAAGTTTATATCAGCCTCTTGCCATACCAACAAGGCCATGGGAGTGTGTGAGTATGGATTTTGTTCTTGGTTTACCTAGAACTCCAAGAGGATATGACAATGTCTGTATCATAGTGGATAGATTCAACAAGATGACACACTTTGTGCCTTGCAAATGCACTAATGATGCCTCCTACATAGTAGGGTTGTTCTTCAAAGAGATTGTAAGGATCCATGGTTTACCTCTTAGCATTGTGAGTGATAGGGATACAAAATTTGTGAGCCACTTTTGGTGAACCTTGTGGAAGAAAATTGGTACTAACCTTTCTTTTTCATCTGCATACCATCCATAATCTGATGGTCAAACCGAAGTAGTAAATAGGTCCTTGGGTAATTTACTAAGATGTCTCACCAAACAACATGGTCAAGTTTGGGATCTTGTATTGGGACAAGCAAAGTATGCCTACAATGACTCTGTCAATAGGAGCCCAGGTCAGAGTCCATTTGAGATTATATATGGATGTCATCCAAGGGGTATATTAGAACTCAGAGACCTCAATTCCATGAACAATAGGAGTGCTCAAGGTGAAAAATTTGTAGAGAATATGAAGGAGTTCCACGAACAAGTCAAGAAAACATTGTAGCAGAACAATGAGAAATACAAGACACAGGAAAACAAAAC
Organism: Cryptomeria japonica; assembly: GCF_030272615.1. Taxonomy (NCBI): domain Eukaryota; kingdom Viridiplantae; phylum Streptophyta; class Pinopsida; order Cupressales; family Cupressaceae; genus Cryptomeria; species Cryptomeria japonica. Next base: position 462,508,809 of record NC_081405.1, on the reverse strand, counting down.
AAGAAGAGAAGTACACTACAAGGTAGGTGATCTAGTTATGGCCTATCTAAGAAAAAAGAGACTTCCTAAGGGGTAGCATAGCAAGCTATGTATGAAGAATATTGGACCTCTTAAGGTTGTGCATAAGTTTGGCAACAATTCCTATGAGGTGGAACTACCACCAAACTTGGGTATATCACCAATATTTAATGTATGTGATTTGTTCTAGTATAAAGGAACTCAGTCAACTACAAAACAAGAAGAGTCTATTGCTACTGAAGATGTAGATTCGATACAAGACCTACCACCAAGTCAACCGGTGACATTGGATTGCATTCTAGATTCCAAGATTGTCAAAAGGACTAGGAAAGGAGTCTATAGAGACTACTTGGTTAAATGGATAGGTCTCCCTGACTCTCAAGCTTCATGGATGTTTGAAGGAGATATACTACAACATGGAACCACTGTTCAAGCCCTATCCACTCAAGGGACTTGAGTTCTTCCTACCCCGGGAGTATGGTGCAAAGGCACTTAGCAAATTTGGTAACTTTGTTTCCAGGATGTTGGAATCATGTTTTTAGTTTTGTAATAAGGCCAAGAGGCCATTAAGTGTGTCCTCACATGATTGTAAGGGCCCTAAGAGAGTTTGTTTGACCAATAACACACCCTAATTGGGTGATTCTGGTGGGTGGAGGTGAATTATGATTGGACTCGAATACCATGTGGAGGTACAAACATTCAATCAACATCACTTCACAAAGGTAATTAGGCTGGTGAAGGAGTTTTGACCAATCCCTACTTTCTATGCTTAGGAAGGGGCAATTAGGCCTAATTAACCAGTAAGGGTTAGATATGTTAATGAAAAAAACCACCTCCAATTTTGAGATATTGTATGTAAACCCCAAAAGGTTGTCTGGAATGTAAAAGATTTCATAGGGTTGTTAAGGAAGTTTAGTAGATAAATGCAGAATACCCCGCTGACAGGGCTACTAGAATTAGGTCTCCTATTAGGCCTAAAAGTGTAGTTTGTTTGTAAAACACCAAACCGGCAAATGCCAAAGCTCTTGAGAAAGGAGCATGGTTAGGAATCCATCCTTATGTGTGTAGTGTGGGGAATGAAGATCCTATGGTAGAGGGGTTGAACTCTCCGGCTGAGTGTGAAAGGGAGTGGGAAAACAAGGTCTCTGAAGCAAGAAAATGGAACTCACAAAACAACAAGAGCTTGTCCTATCCTAAGGACCTTGGGAAGGTTAGAGAGGGTAAGTCTTTCAGACCCTTGGAGGGTGTGAGGTGTAGAACAATTGGATGGTTCTTGTGTATCTTGGAGGAGATACCTAGACAAGGTAGCACAAATAGGTGAGAGTCAACCCACTCTACATCAGTCAAGCTACAAACTGCTCATGTGGCTAGGGTTTCATAGGGTTGGAGCTTTTCTATAGACAAAATCCCTAGTCATGGGCATGCTAACTGGGAATTGGTGGTTCAACATGGTCGTAGTCGATTGGAGAGTGCTTTTGCCTCTAATTGTGGATGAAAGGGTGTGTTTGGTTTTGGTAGAGGCAAAATCGACGGTAAGGGAAAAGGTAGTGTGTCGAGGCAACTAGGTGTGCTAACTTCCAATGGTTGTTGCTGGAGAGATGAGCCAAGTTTTGTATCACAATGAGAAAGGGAGTGTAGTGTCATAAAATTGCAACCCTAGAAATTTTAACCATATTTGAGGCCCTCACCTCGACGATGACATCTCTTTCCTTGACCAAGACCTCTTCCTGTACTTTCACCCCATGAACCTTTCCTATTTGAGCCCTGAGGTAGTCTCAAGACCCTATCTGGGCCCCAAGATAGGGTAGGACAGGGGCGTGGCACCCTTGTCCCCACCTCTTAGGGTGGCCCTAAGATAGGTTTTCCCAACCCCTTTTGCATAATTTGTTCTACGGGGATTGCACTCCTCTTTTTCAGCCTTCAATGGATGAAAATTAATCCTTTATGCATGTATAAAAGGAGATTCAATTCCCTCATCCGATAGGCACGATACATGGGCAAGATAAGGATAATAAGCGAAATTCAAGCAAAAGGTCTTCATCAAGCATTCAAGTCTTCAAGCATCCATCAATTCCCCTTCTTCATTCATTCATTGGAGCAAAATTACAACATTCATTTGCAAGCATGTGTGTGTTAGGGTTTTGTCATGTTACATGCCATTTCATGCAACACTTGTGATTCCATTCAAGAAGCAAAGCGATCATCATGAACAAATTGCAGATCTACAAGGTATACATTTCCATTGTTTAAATTCAAGCATTTTCAATTACTTTCTTTCAAGGTTGATTCCTCAACTAGGGTTTGATTGAGGAAAACCCCTATCCACAACCCTTCTTCCCTTCTTTTATATATGTGGGTTGTAGGTGCGCAACTATATTTTCAAATTTGGACTCCATTTATAGAGGCAGAAAAACCCTTTTTGTTTTGCGGATTTTTTGAAGGACCGTGTGCACTTTCAACACGGTCCCAATGACTTTTCTCCAAATTTGCAAGGCCGATCTGTATCAGTCTAAATATCTCAGATCCGAAGTTACAACGCGATCCTGAACTAGTAGCTCCTCATTTCACCCATTTTATCTCTCTTTCCTGCATAGTCAATAAGTTAACTTTCCCATTTGCAAAAGAGGACAAATTACACTTGAACTCTTGCAATCCACTTGGAATTCACATCTTTGGATTTGGATCTAGTGGATTCAAGCCCCTCTTTTGAATGTAAAGTTCCTCCAAGTGAAAATTATCTTAGTGACTTCCTTTCTCTCTCCTAGGTGGGGAGTCACTAGGGTTCAATTTTCCACTTTACATTTTGGTGAACTCGATGTCTTACACATTAATTCTGATTTCTCATCATTAGATTTGATTAATTGAAATTTGAATTTCAAATTTTCATTTCCAAGTTTGATCTTTTACAAATTTTAGAGGTTCTTTGCATAAAAACCCCAATCTTTCATTTTGAGGAAATTAAGCTTGTGAAGTACAAAATTTTAAGTGTTTGTTTCAGATTTGGTTTTTATTTCAAAATTGCAACTCAAATCTGTCTTTTTATTCTGAAAATTCAGTGGTTAAACAACAAAACCCTAATTTTTAAGATCCTTTTATTTTTCGACCTTCGATTGCCAATTTGACCGATCTAGACAACTCCAAATCAACTATTTTTTTGGATTCTGCAATAAAATTATAATATCTACCATCCCTAAATTTTTTGAAAAAAGTTGGTCCGACCATGTGCACTTTCAACACGGTCCCTAGCTTTTTTCTCAAAATTTCGGGAGACAGAATTGACTGTGTTTTTCTGCTTAAATCCAGAAAATTGGCGTACTTTATCAATTCTACCACTTCCTAAGGTCAACAACAAATTCAAATTTCACCACTTTCATCTTTTAAATTAATTTTCATAAAAAGGTCTTAATTTTAGATCTTCTTTTCCAGCAAATTAAGATTTTAATTAAGAGACTTTCAATGGCAATTAATAAATTGGATTTATTTGCTCTCTCACATATGATTACATTGTTTTTCACATATATTTACTTTCTCTAGTCATTTGGAACAATCTTATAGTCATGGCTTTCATATACTAACAAAACAAGGTTTTAGAGGACAAGGACTTGGGAAATTTGAACAAGGAATTCGTGTCCCCATAAACCCTCCTACACAAACCATTACAAAAGGCCTAGGAAATGATACTCCTCTTTCTATGGATGAATTTCTTAGGCTCCAAAACTTTAAAAACTATCTTCAAAAATAACAAATCAAAAGAGCCCGCAATAATGCTTCTGCTTCAAAACGTCATTTTTGTTCATTTCATCAAACCCATGACCATAATGTTGATGATTGCCCTGATTTTCAAAAATCTATTCAAGATGGCATTGACAGTGGCAAAATTAGAGTTGTGGATAATACATCTTCCTCTTCTAAAACCTTCTCTATGTCAAGGCCATATTTATCACCCTGAAAGATTGGCTGGAAGAATCTATTGGAGATTGTAGTCTGATAAGAACACTTCCTTCCCTCCTCAAAATAAAAACAAAAATCTTAAGCAAGTGGAAGGAATTGAATATTACCTTTTTTCATGATTTTCATTTACATTCTATTGGTAAATGTTATGCATTTAAGAAATGTGTTCAAAAGCAATATGACCTTGCATGAATTTCTCTCATGATAGATCTACCTGTCTTTCTTGACATCAGAATAGTGCCTTAGCACTTTCTTTCTCTTCATGTTGCTCCTCACCCTATTACATAAATAGTCAACTTAATTTGGGGCTTTTCATCATTTGTGGTGGTGTTGTTTCAATTTTAAATACTTTGGGGTAGCAACATTAAGTCTACTTTTCTTCTTCTTTGTATACATTTATCTCTATCTTGGTGCATTATTCATTATTAAATATCCTTTCTTGCATAGATTTATTCTTATGTGAGCATATAATTGTTCTTTGGTTTTCCTTTTTGCTTGGAGAGGGGCATCTTTAATGAGTAATGCACTTCTTATATTTTCTACATTCTCTTGGAAAACTTACCTCTTTTATGGTTTTGATTATTCACAAGTATGATATGCCCCTTAGCATGGAATGACATCTTGAGAAGTACATATCCTTTACTTGAGAGGATTTGTTCCATTAGGAAGGTATATCTCTTGGAAATAATCACCATCAAAATATGTGCAATTTTTCTCCTTGTTCTCCTCACTTGGGGGCAAGGATTTTCACTCCTTTCTCTTTCTTTTTTATCTCATGTATCACTATTTACTTTAGGGGCTGCATTTTTCATATGTATGCTCTTATTATTAATCCCCCTTGGAGAATATGTGATACTCTTTCTCTTTTCTCTTAGAAGATTTCCACTTCTTGAGACATGTATTTTACATATATGAATGTCTTTTCTTGCATGCAAGTACATTATGCATTTGATTATGTTTAATCTATCTCTAGAAGATTGTGTAAGTTCTTCTCATTGTCACTACACTTGGGGGGCAATGATCTCTCTCTCTCTCTCTCTCTCTCTCTCTCTCTCTCTCTCTCTCTCTCTCTCTCTCTCTCTCTCTCTCTCTCTCTCTCTCTCTTTCTCTAGGGATCCACTTTTCCCTATTATATTGGTGGTGTGAGTTTTATTACTTGATGTCATTCCTTGTGCGTAGTTGTTGGTTGTTGGCTCAAGGATTCTCTCTTATACAAGAGGTGGAAGTCCTTGACTACAACCTCTTTCACACTTGGTAATGAACATCTATAATAAGATCACCCATCCCTCTTGGGAGCTACAAGTGTATCATCCTTCATCAAGAATCCCTTTCACTTAGCAATAGGAGGAAGGATTGAATTCTTTCTCTCTTCTTTGCTTTATTGTAGAAGATGTTATGTTTGTCTATGACAACTCCTCTTGGGGAGTAGATGCATTTTCAACAAAGATCTCTTCTCCTCCAAGGATCTCCTTTACACTTACAACAAGATATCTCTTTTCAACTATCTTATCCTAGCTTGAAGAGTATTCCCTCTCTTCCTTGGATTTATGACGTTGTTGCATAATTGATATCTTCTTTGTGATGAAGGTAGGTATCCTTGTTCTACTTTCCTTAATATAAAAACATCAACCTATGTTGACATCTTAAGGGGGGGCACCCACACTGCTCCTTTGTACTATATTTCTCTCATGCATTGTATAGTGGGATATTCTTGGAACTAGAGGGAAGCCTCTTAGAGCAAGATGCCATCATTTTTCTTATACAGTGGGTCATTCTTGGAACTAGAGCACAACCTCTTAGAGAAAGATGTATCCACTTCTTGTCCCTTTTACAATGGGTCATTCTCGGAACCAGAGCACAGACTCTTAGAGAGAGATGACACTGCTTTTCTCTTGTGCAATGGGTTATTCTTAGAACCAAAGCACAGGCTCTTAGAACGAGATGACACCACTTTTCTCTTATGTAGGGTGATTATTATCGGAACCGGAGAACAAACTCTTAGAGTGAGAAGTCATGCCTTTCTTGACATTTGTACTATACATACAGGTTGTAGCATACTCGGGCATAGAATCCTATGAGGTGCTTTGAACCTCACTTGCACACACGTGCTTGAGGTTGGGTGGAACTAACGATGTTCTCACTCTCCTCCCTTACATGGATCACCCAGACAGACTCTGGGGGCTAGATTTCCATGTCCTTCTCTCCATGTATCACCTAGTTTTAGGGGCGAGATGTCCATGGTCTCTTTCTTGTTTGCCTTTCTTCTCATGGATCACCAAAGTGTGTATTCATGTTCTCTCTCTTCTTCCTCTCATGAGCCCATAGTTTTACTATTGATGGTTCATGGATGATGTCAGATTTGTTCTTTTATGTGACCACTTATGTTTATATAGTGGCATTGGTCCTTGTGTTTCAATCAGTTCTTGAGACATTTGAGTGTCGAGGTCTCTTTGGCTAGTTGGTTTTTATCTTGTATCTTGTTTTTTTCGTGTGTCTTTTGTACTTTGTTTGTGTGCCTTGCTCTTTTTTGTTTTGTGTGCTCTTGCATATGTTTGAGCAAGTTAAGATCCTAAGATTGGGGGATTTTTGTTCCTCAAAATTAGTGACGTCTTATAATCCTTGTGTTGTTGCTTCATGTCTCTCATATTCATCTCTCCTTCTTCTACTTTACCGACAATATTGGTGTAAGCGATACTCTTGCTAAAGTGGGTGCTAAATGTAGTGTCATAAAATTGCAACCCTAGCAATTTTAACCACATTTGAGACCCTCACATTGGCGATGACATCTCTTTCCTTGACCAAGAACTCATCCTACACTTTCACCCCATGAACCTTTCCTGTTTGAGCCTTGAGGTAGTCTTAGGACCCTATCCGGGCCCCAAGATAGGGTAGGATAGGGGTGTGGTGCCCCTGTCCCCACCTCTTAGGGTGGCCCTAAGATAGGTATGCCTGACCCCTTTTGCACAATTTGTTCTTCGAGGATTGCGCTCCTCTTTGTCAGCCTTTGGTGAATGAAAACTAATCCTCTAGGCATGTGTAAAAGGAGATTCAATTCCCTCATTCGATAGGAATGATACATTGGTAAGATAAGGATAATAAGCTAAATTCAAGCAAAAGGTCTTCATCAAGCATTCAAGCCTTGAAGCATCCATCAAGTCCCCTTCTCCATTCATCCATTGGAGAAAAAATACAATATTCATTTGCAAACATGAGTGTGTGTTAGGGTTTTGTCATGTTACATGTCATTTCATGCAACACTTGTGATTCCATTCAAGAAGCAAAGTGATCATCATCAACAAATTGCAGATCTACAAGGTATACATTTCCATTGTTTACATTCAAGCATTTGAAATTACTTTCTTTCAAGGTTGATTCCTCAACTAGGGTTTGACTGAGAAAATCCCCTATCCACAAATCTTTTTCCCTTCTTTTCTCTCTGTAGGTTGCAGGTGCGCAGCTGCATTTTCAGATCTGGACTCCATTTACAAAGGCAGAAAAACCCTTTTCGTTTCGCGGATTTTTCAGAGGACCATGTGCACTTTCAACACGGTCCCAACAAATTTTCTCCAAATTTGTAGGGAAGATCCGTATTAGTCTAAATATTTCAGATCTAAAGTTACAACGCGATCCCAAACCGGTAGCTCCTCATTTCACCCATTTTATGTCTCTTTCCTGCATAGTCAACAAGTTAACTTTCCCATTTGCAAAAGAGGGCAAATTACAATTGAACTCTTGCAATCCACTTGGAATTCACATCTTTGGATTTGGATCTAGTGGATTCAAGACCCTCTTTTGTATGTAAAGTTCCTCCAAGTAAAAATCATCCTAGGGACTTCCTTTCTTTCTCCTAGGTGGGGAGTTACTAGGGTTCAATTTTCCACTTTACAGGGAGATTTAGGAACATTTCTTAGGGTGTGCGCGGAAGGGAGAAGGAGTTTTTATTTGGTGGAAGCTCTAAAGAATGGGAATTGGTGGACGACGGGTGTAATGGGAAGTCTATGGATAATTTTCAGGGTATCCATGATGTAGAAAGTCCGATAATGTATCTAGGGGCTGAGATAGCTAATGAAGGTAAAGAAAATGAGAAATATTTCTCTAAATTGGTATTGATTGGGAGATTCAAGGGTTTATGGTCGAGCCTATGCGACCTTCACAAATGGATCACTACTTTTTGGAACTCCATTCTTGAGGGGGATGTCCAGATTTTCACTGGGGCAAGTGGTCATTTTGTGGTTGTTTTCGATAATGAGCAAGATTGGAAGAAGGTCCTCTATGAGTACCAATAGAGTTGGAAGAACAAGTAGTTGCTACTTCTGAAATTGTGGTATCCGACTTTCAATCCTACCATAAGATCCTTTGACAAAGTCCCAATGTGGGTAAGACTTCCATATCTTCCTTTGCAATTCTAGTTTAAGTCTTTTTTTGAGGCTATCAAAGACTCATTGGGTCAATTTTTGGGAGTGGATGAGGGTTCCCTTATGGTTTAGTACATGACTTTTGCTTGTATTTTGGTTGAAATGGATTTAGAAAAAGGCTTTCCTGCTGATTTATTTTTTAAGTCTGGAGAGGGAAATTGGCTACAACTAGTGGATTATGAGGGTATCCCTTTCAGGAGTCATTGATTCTTCCAGACATGTCATATTGCTGCAATTTGTGAATAGAAAAAATCAAATAAGCAAGGAATGTGATGGAAGAATGTTTCAGATAAGCCAAAGTGATCCTCCATGAGCATCAATGGAGGCAAGTGTCACTATTAACTCATAGTCCAAAGACTCCACATCTTAGTATAATGAAACCTATCCTTTTGTGCCTAAAAGAGAGCCCAGGGCTTTGGCAAATGCTAGTGCTTATACTGGTATTAGAGTTGATGGAATAGGTAGGGGTAGCAGTCTAGAATTGAGGGCAAAAATTAGTCCAAAGATAGGATGTTGTGATGGGATGGAAAAAAATGAAAATCAAGATTGAACAAGGAGCCTAGATGTTATGCGTGTTCCTATTGATTAATCCAAGATAGAGATGCAAGAATCTAGGGGTCTGGAGGAAGGTTGGATAGAGGTGAAGAGGAAGATAGAAAAGAGAGTAAAGGAGGCAATCTCTTTCAATATGCTTCTTCTTTCTCATGATAAGGGCGATACCAAAACCAAAATGTAATATTTGGCCTATTAAAGGGTTTTTCACTTTGGTGCCTTGTTGGTTTGGGGAGGAGGCTCCCTTGATGTAGCCTCACCAGGTTTAAATCCCACTATATTAATAGAAATAATCAATTCGATAAAAAAAATGAAGATTTATTTGAGGATACAATGGATGAGAAAATTTGAGAAATGATAGGAATTAAAATTAGTAAAGGGATTGGATTGATGAGGTGGATTAGTTGAAATAATAAAATGCATAGATGAAAAATGAATAAAATATTAATTTTATAATTTATTTTGGAGAAAGAAAGAAAAACTCTTTTATAGTCCATGATGCCATCCATTGTGCATGGGTCCACAGATGGGTTAGAGCACTATGGGACTACCTCGTACTCCTTGCAGGAGGTACCTAACTGCACTACAAACGAGGTGTACATACCTTAGCCCCTTGTGGGATTTGAACTTGTGACCTCTCTTTCAAGAGCACAATTTCTCCACCACTAGGCTAACTAATTAAATAAATTATTTTAATTTATTTAATTGTGGGATAAGTGTTAGGTCATTAAATATATTTTTTTAAATTATTTAATTATAGGGGACTAAAAGAGATAATGGTAGATTAATAAAATAATTAAAATTATTTAATTAATAGTGGATGGGAAATGATAAATTAATTAAATAATTAAATGTAGATAAAAGAAAAATAAATAATTAAATAATAAATAAATTATTTAATTATTATATATGAAAAGACGAATTGTCTACTTAATTAAATAGTTTTATTATTTAATTAATGTGGATAGAAGAATTGATGGGAAAATGATGAAATAGAATATGAAAGTGCATTAGTCATTTTTAGATGTTTACACACATAATACAAAATCATAACTTAATACATGAAGAATAAGTAGTAAGGTAGCCAACATAAGAGAGAGGAGACAAAAGAGTGAGGATAATGACAAGAACATTCATGCCATAGTTGATAAAGCCAAATGCATCGATCAAATTGTATAAAAACACTATCCATGAAAGACTATGGAAATGAAATGAGTTATTTTACAAGCATTACCAATGGAGTAGCTAATGCAAAGCATGTCCATATTTTTGTAAAGATCACAAATAGACTTAGTTGGTGTTGAGCCACATTCATGATTGTATACACCTAAAAATGGTATGAAGATAATTAATTAAATACACAGTTATTTAATTAATCCCCCTTCCCAATTAATTGAATTCACAAGTCATTTGATTAATTTCCCTATTCATCTACTTATAAATAAATCTAAGGATTTATTCATTAAGTTCATTTCAATAATCTCCTTTGATTAATTAATCTAAATTTATTAATCTCCCCACCAATTTAAATAAATTCTTCTAATCCCATAATTAAGATTAACAAATCCAAGTTTGTTAAAATTAATTATCCATTTTCCTAATTATTTGAATTTCTAAATTCAAATTGAGCACATGGCTCCTAACTTCTAACCACATAGCATAACCACCCCCTAACCTAACCCATTCTATCTAATCCTAGGTTTAATCAACCCAATCTTATCTTGCACATCCTAACCTCTTTTATTCTAACCTCCTATGCGTTGGATATCCCCTTCTTGAGACACATGGCACTTTGGCCACATGTCTTCTCCCTTGGACACTTGCCCTCTCATGAGAAAAGTTCCTTGACACTTGTCACCACAGAGATGATATGTGTCCCTTCCTCCAACCTCTTCTCCAAATTCCTTAATTCTAGCCCTTGATATCTTCAGATTGAATCCAGACCGTCAATTCCTGCCACCTCAGCTTTGGCCTTGGAATTCCTATAAATAACCCTCATTTTGGAGCAATAAAGATCCCTTGCATCCTATATTTTAGCATCATTACTATAGGCATTTTACATTCTAGTCATCTAGCATAATTGGCAATTAGATCAATATTAGCTTGTTAATTTAGTGTCCATTTATCAATCATGTAGCTTAAATCATCATTTTAGCTAAATCATGCATCAATCAATCATGCAATAAATCACTTGCATTATCATGAAGTAGCTACTTAACTTTTGAGTTGTCACTTTGGAGGTCATTGCTTTGCTGAGAGCCAAGAATCCAACACCTTCATGGTCCTCAAAAATAGAGGAAGATGGGACATCTCAAAGGAGCTTTTGGTTTTCTTTTATTTACCTTTCAATTTGCTTCATAATTTCATTTATATTGTCTCATCTATGTGCATGTTTATTACAATTGACCCTAATTTTAACAACACATTAATTGGCGCACATCATGGGGCTGAGCCCCTTTGATCTTTGACAAGTTTGCTTGCAGGAAATCTCATTGACAGGTTGATTAGCTCTTTTGGCGCATATATTAGCTCTTTCGGATTCCAGATTCGCATTCTTGGTCTCCGTTTTAGTGTCTCGTCACCTCAAATGGCATTCATGGGAGATTTTTCAACTCCGATCTTGTATTTTTCTATACTTTAGCATTTTCAATCTCTATCTTAACATTCTTATTTTATTTTACAGCGTTCTTGGTCATTTTGGCAACACTCTTGGTCTGTTTTTCAATGTTCTTGGTTAGTTTGACAACATTCTCGATCATTTTGACAACATCATTGGTCAGTTTGGTAGCGCTCTTGGTTAGTTTGGTAGTGTTCTTGGTGTGCAGAGCAACATTCCTAGTTAATAAAGCAATGTTTTTGGTTAATTTGATGGCATTTTTGGTTAATTTTACAACGTTCTCAGTTTTTCATTAATAGTTTCAATGTCATATTTTGTATTTCTCATTTTGGCATCTGGATTATCATTTCCCGAACCTAATTTGCAGTTTGTTGATTTTACAGGTACTCATTTTGCTGTAAAAGACTGGAGTTACAAACCATTTCGCTGTCAAAGAATGCAATATAAACTATTGACTTTGTTTGCAGCCGTGAGAAATTGCACTTATTTTTTGATAACTTTGGCACACAAACTAATTACAATGGAAATGAACAAACATGTCTTATGTGTTTTGATGATAGGTGAGTATGCTCTCACCTTTCTTAGGTGATCAGAAAGCTAGACCCATCTTTTCTTTTCAATAGTGCATATCTTTAGCGAGCCTGCCCTCCCGAGAAGCCCATAAGGCCGGTGAGAGGGGAACGACCCAAGTGGGAATGGCTAATGCCAATTACTCCAACCCACTCTAAAATAAATGTGATTTGATGAAAATCAAGTCGACGACAGTGGTCGAGAAAAGATCTCCTCCGTACCTTTGGGTATATCAAACCTTGGTTTTCAAGGCTGGGAGACCTCTTAATTGAGTTTATATCTTGACGCGCTGAACAAATCCCTTACTAGTTCCAATTAAAATTAGAAGCTACCCGATTTACCTCCGAATATTATTATCTTCTCAGTGCAGGGAGGGGGAAGAATCTCTCCTGAAGACACTCACCATATGTCCCTCTTGAGCATATGTGCAAACTCCCCTTTTGAGACCTTATTGCTAGGCTCATAGAGGGACTCCACTAGCTCTCGCAAAGGCAAAAGCACGGGAGCCTTTTAGGGGGTGACAAGGCTGTGTGAGCTGACAGGGTACCAAGATGTGGGCTGAGAACTAATAATGAAGCTAATTTCCTTAGGATAGACTGAATGGTGTGTTTTCAATTGTTCAAAACCCGTGAAAACTTGGGCTTTCTTTAAAGCTTCTTGAACATACACTTTATGTGTCCTTTGGAAAAAAGATAATCTGGCTTATGTGTTTGTAAATCACGTCAAGATATCATCCATTGAAACTCAGCAAAAATTACAAACTCAAAATTCAAACTGTCAAATTTACACATTTTACAATAGATTAGCTCTTTCGGTCCAAACAGTAGCTCTTTCAGTTAAAACAGTAGCTCTTTCGGTCCAAACAACAGCTCTTTCAGTCAAAACAATTGCTTTCTTGGTCCAACCAATAACTTTTTCAGTCAAAATAGTAGCTCTCTCGGTCCAAAAAATAACTCTTTCAATCAAAACAATAGCTCTCTCGGTCCAAACAATAGCTCTCTTGATCCAAAGAGTAACTCTCTCGGTCCAAACAGTAGCTCTTTCGGTCCAAACAACAACTCTTTTAGTCAAAACGTCAGCTCTTTCGGTCCAAACATCAACTCTACAAACAATAGCTTTCTCAGTTCAAACATTAGCTCTCTCGATCCAGAAGTTAGCTCTTTCGATCCAAACGTTAGCTCTTACAGTCTAAATGTCACCTCTCTCGATCCAAACATCAACTCTTTCAATTAAAACAATAGCACTCTCTGTCCAAACATCAGCTCTCTCGATCCAAATGTTAGCTCTCTCGGTCCAAACTTCAGCTCTTACGGTCCAAACGTCATCTCTTACAGTCCAAACATCAGCTCTCTTGGTCTAAACTACAACACTCTTGATATGAATGTCAACTTGCTCATGTTTAAACATTATCTCTCCAAGTTTTCACTTGCTAGGTCTAAACATCAGTTGTCTGAGTCTGAAAATCAAATATTTGGGTCAAAACAACAATCTTCTAAGTTTAAACAACCATTTTCCAAGTCTAAACTTAACTGTTTTGAACTTTAGAGTCACTAAATTGCAGAATAACATTTTTGGTTCAAACACCACCATTTCTGGTCAATACAGTAGCGTTCCTAGTCTATTTCATAATGTTTTTATCAGTGCCATATTGTTTTTAGTCCAAGCAACAACATTACTAGTCAGTTTAGTAGCGTTTTTGGTCATTTTATCAGCATTTCTGGTCATTTTGTTAGCATTTCTAGTCATTTGTCAGTGTTTCTAGTCAGTATGGCAGTGTTCCCGATCAATATAGCAGCATTTGTAGTCATTTTGTAAGTATTTTTGGTAAACTGCATCAAAATCAGAAAACAAAAACAACCAATTTCTCAGACAGTCAAACATAGAGATTAGGTCATCTTCTTGGGACACTCAATCAGGTTATCTTTTGTCAAAGCAAATTCAAAACTAGACACACTAAGGTTTCCAAGTATTCATCTCCAACAAGTTCAATATCCAACATCTCAAAGTGCATCATCACATTTTCTTTGATAAACTGATCTCTCAAACATAGTTTCTCATCAAGATCTATCATCCTTTATCACGAAACTACAACGCTAGATCAAACTAACCTCGTTCTCTATCATAGGATATATCATTCCTATTGAACTTGGTTATAACAAAACCACAAAATTTGCACTGCAAACTACGATAAAAAAACTTGCAAACTCGCAAATACTCGAATAACCATTTCGTGTTGTCTGAAAAAGAAGAAGCTTAGTCAGAAAGTGATCTTAAGAAAGAGATGATTTCTCTAAATCAATCGCAAACTCTTATTGAAACATCGTGTATTCTTACACCGCTATTGTTGTTATCTACGTGGTCATGGAAATGAGTTCGATAACGAACGTCTGAGAACACAACCTTGCAACAAAGATTAGGGTTGTCTCAATCGCTCAATAGAAGTGGTCGTATCAATTTATCATATTTACCTCAACAATTGATCACTTATTGAGACACATTGTAGAAAATTGAAGCCTTGCAAAATATTTAAAACACGTGCATGCTCATTTTAACCAGGGCTTAGAGACAAAAAAATAAAGAAATAGAAATAGAAACACTTGAAATGGTAGAAGATCACGAGGAAATGGTACAAGGAAATGAAATAGAAGAAGAGATAGTTGATCAACACATCAGAGAAATCCAACAAGATCCTAAATTTGATAAATTGATGGAGAAAATATGGGAGGGAGAAAAAGAAAAGTACTTCCTAATGTTAGCAAAATTTGGTGCTAAACTTCCCCAAGATTTTGACATAAATACCTTAAGACAAAAGGAAGGATTAAGTGGCCCTTACAATGACAATGAGAAAAATGAGGAAACTCTCAATCGCAGGAAGGATGACATGAGAACTCTCGATGACACACAAAGAACTCATGACGACACAAGAACTCATGAGAACACACAAAGAACTAGTGATAATACAAGAAGGACTCATGATGATACACGAATAACTCATGATGATATGAGGAGAAATCATGTCGATGATCCTCTTTTAAATCTCACTCATCAAATACAAACTTTACAACAATAGATTCAGGATATGCAAAATGGACCAAGTGCCAAGAGATATTCATTAGAAGACATTTTCCCATATCCTTTTGACATGAGTTTGAACTTGGTACCAATTCCACAACATTGTGAGATCCCGAAATATGATAAATATGATGGGAAAACTGATCCACAAGATTACATCAGAGAATTTTGCATAATGAGCATGGAATTCGCTCACAATGAAACATATCTCATGCGGCTATTCCCTAAAAGTTTGAGAGGACAATCAATGGAATGGTTTTCTAAATTACCACCTGGGTTTAGATCATTTGAAGAGTTGGTAAACAAATTCATTTCACAATACTCTTACAACATACAACATGAGATATCGATGTTGGATTTGTGCAATATTAAAGAAAAGAGTGGAGAGTCTTTCATGACCTTCTTACAAAGATGGAGATATTTATTCAACAAATATCCTAGACTAGTACCTGATCATGAAAATATGGACATATTCATTGATAATATCACAAGTGAAATGAGTTATAGGCTCAAATTAAAATGTTCTCCTAGTTTTGCAAAGATGATTGAAAATGACCTCAAAATTGAGGATGCTATGGTTAAGAAAGGAGAATTGAAACTCTGTAAAGAAGGAAATAATTCCTCAAACTCCTTCCACAACAACAATAATAACAATAATGATAATCCAAAAGTTTGGACAAGAAACAAAAATGTTGTGAATGATGGAGTAGGTGACAATAACGTTAAACCACAACAACCTATTTTCAATCTATCAAGTAGAGCACCCGTGAGTAATTAGGACAACAACGCTAAACCAAAATCATTCTTTCCCAATATATGCAAAAAATTTACCAACATTGGTGAACCATTGCAATCAACTTTAAAAACTCTTCTTGCGAACAAATTAATCACATTACAAGAAGCAAGAGATTTTGAGCCCAAAATTAAACCAAGTTGGTGGAACGATAGTAATTTCTATGAGTTTCATAGGAACAAAGGGCATCAAACCAATGATTGTCAAAGACTCAAACATGTTATTCAAGATTTAATTGACAATGAGGTCATCATAGTGGATGGGCACAAAACAAATGAATCGCATATGACCTTCAAAACTCCACTGCCCAATCATGAAAAAGGTGAAACATCCAACAATCAAAATGACAAAGAGAAATCAAAAGTTAACTATGTTCATGCCTACGATAATGTAGTAAACGTCATTATCATCAAAGAGAAGACACCAGCAGAATGAACGCATGCCATTACTCGAAGTAAGGCTAAGGTAACATTCCGTAGTGTGACAAATAATGCAACATCTAACTTGAGGCAATACAACACAATGGATCAATTATAGAAAACCCCCGTGTAGATATCAATACTAGAGCTCCTAAAACTCTCACCAACACATAAGGAAATATGACAAAAAGCTCTAGTTGAAACCACAATCTCCAAAGAATTGGATGTTGACCAGTTCCAAACTATGGTGGGACACCTCATAGCTCCTCATTACCTATCATTCACAGAACATGATGATGTGTCATTACAACATCCCCACAATGCTCCACTGCACATTGAAGTGCTTATTCACAAAACATGCGTTAAACGTGTTCTCATAGATGGAGGAGTAGGCTTGAATATTTGTGCATTGAGTTTAGTGCATGCCCTAGGTTTTTTAGAAGAAACAGTGGATCTGAGAAAGAAAATAACAATCAAAGCATATGATGAAGAAGAGCGATCCTCTAAAGGAACAATGGTATTACCACTCAGGATAGGACCAGTTCAAAGAGATATAGTTTGTCACTTGAATTTATCCTATAACATTCTTCTAGATAGACTGTGGATCCATGATATGCAGGTAGTCCCTTCAACATATCACTAATGTGTTAAGTTCCCTTATAATGGACAAGAGGTAACAATTTCAACATATTCAACTCAGTATTGTAGCAATCTAAGGCCAGCTCAGGATGCCACAGTTCCTCATAACAGAGGAGCAATGTCTCCTATCTCATCATCCCAAGAAAAACTGTTAGCATCAACCTTAGAAATTTTTGATAAGAAACTGAAACTGAATGACAAAGGAATGGGAGAGTATTCTCTACAGTCTATGCCACTTTCCCCAAGGTCTTACAAAAAACCAACAAGTTCACAATCACAAATTCCACAAAAATCTCTTCAGATATTTGATGGAGCCTTTGTTAGAGCAGGGACATTATATGAAGAAATTGAGGACAAGGATGTGCTACAATGGTTATATAAGGATGAAGAAGTTCAACATAAAATCAATAATATCAGTATACTCGCAGAAAAATATGGAAAAGGATTCAACATCCTACAAAAAATGGGATACATTGGAACATGTACTATGGGAAAAAGAAAACAAGGTCTTCTAGAACCCATACAACCTAAATCTCAAATGTCTAAAGACAAATCAGGCTTAGGGTATGGAAAAATTACTCCAGAAGAAGAAACACATTTTAGAAAACAAAAAGAGGAGCATGACCGAAGACAAGAAGAACTTGCAATCCAGAGAGAAGAAGCATCTACTAGAAAATAAGAAGAAGAGAACAAAATAAAATAAGAAGAGTTGAAAATTCAAAGGGTGGAAGTAGCTGCTAATCAACAACAAAAACAAGAGGACATAAGATCACAAGAAGAGAAAATCTCTAGCAGGCCAGAAAAACAAAGACAAGAAACAAAGTTAAGGCAAGAAGGTCTGATAGCCAGGCTAGGAGAAGTAACCATCAGTCTAGAAGAAGCAGAATATGAGAGAAGAAAAACAATGGAAAAGAAAACAAAAAAAGCAACCAACAATCTATGTGAGAAAATATGTAGATTACAAGCTAGCAGTGAAACTGACTCGCATGAGTGGGAATTTGACACATATTTTGAAATATCTTCTAAATAATCTTGTGATACAAAAGATGTATATATAAATTTAGTCCATGCGTATGTAGGCCAAATGTTAGAATATAGGCCACTTGAATGTGAATCACAAACTAACGATTCTAACTTCACTGAGATCAATTGGAGGACGATTGGGAGATCGTATCCAGAGGGGAATGAAATCCTTAACTCGACTAAAACAACAACAAGCTTTGATAATTATGTCATGGTCGTTGAAGTATTTGAAATTAGCCAATGAGATGATCCTTTACCCTTAATACACCCATAACTTATTGACTGGGACATCACCAAAATCAGTAAAGTTGACACCTTCCCAAATGACCATGCTATAGCGGTATATCTCAATGCTGTTGAACCCGTAACACCCAAAAGAGCTTCCACCACTGAATCTAATAACACATCTTATAGTCAGGGGGTGCCAAATCTTCTAGTCGCAAAAGTGAAATTAAAGAATTAAAAAGAAGGTCTAATGTTGAATACCATTTTATGGCAACATTAGACCAATCAAAAGATAAAATAAAGGGCATATTTGAGGGTGAAAACCTCTAGTGCAGGAGCACCTAGTTGAGTAAAACTCCCATTTTTGAGTATTTAGTGCTTTCATGTTTGTAATGTATTTTTTAGGTTGATAATGTTGTTTCAGGTTGTTATGTGTCATGTTTAGTGGTTTTGATCTCATTTTGGGCTCAAGAGATCAAGTTTTGCCTTTCAGGCTTTGAGTTGACAATTTTTGGCAAAAATGTGCAAAATTGCCGAAAAAGGTCTTCTAATGCTTTCCAAAGAATTGAAACATGTTTGATAAGTGTTTTTAGGCATATCAAAGTTGTTTAGACAAGTTGATAAGGTTAGAGTGTCAAAAATGTCTTTTGGAGCAAGAAAAGTTATCATTTGGGCTTGTAAAATTGTCAAAATTGTCATTTTCTTGCAAAAATGAAGTTACGGAAGCCTCATGTCCATACTAAGACTTGATAACCAACTAGAAAAACTATAAAATGCCTCCCTTTTACTTGTAAAGGGTTGGTGATTGTATGAGCAAGAGTTTCCTAATAAAAATCATGATATTTTGGCTTTATTCACTGGTTTTTTCTCCTTTGGTGTAACAGTCCGTACTGTAGCTTCATAGTCCATACTGTACCTTTGGGGAAGTGTGTATATTGGTTTTAAAATGCTTTCTAATTGATTGTAGTACTATTTTCCTTTGGCAATTAGTTTGTACAAATTTATTTTACTTCTGTGTGCTCACTGCCCTGTCAAGGGTTTGAAGTTCCAAAATGCCACCACTTGATTGATCCAGGTCCGGGATTCCACAAAATGGATTTAGTCAAGTTGGAATTCATTTATATACTGTACATATGTTTTTCTATATGACAAAAGTGTGGTTGGAAGAAGGACTTGAGTGAATACTAGGTAAGTATTGGTTATTTGGCTAGTAGCATGAACAAAAACTCAAGATTTTTGGAGTGAACAAATGAATGAGGCAGAGGTATGGACATATGGCCAAGAGTGTTTATCATCATCTTGGTTTGTTAGATTAGCTTGTTCTTATCAAACATTCTCATTTTGTAAACAAAACGGTGACTTCACTGTTTTTGTGAATTGTATTTGTCAAATGCTTCAAAAGCATTATCCAAGCCTTGTAACTGAGAAGGAAATGTAATAGGAAAGTTGATTAGTGTTTTTCAGACCTCCTTGAGGTATATTTGTAGTTCAAACACCTTGTGATGCAGGCCCAAATATGTAGCAGCAGATTGACTAGTAAAGGGGTAGTTTTAACAGTGACAGTGACATTTTCAGTTGTTTGCCAAGTGTTTGGCATTTTGTTTGCAGAGCAGTAGTAGGGGAAGGCTTCATCTTGATGTGGCAGAGGTTCTAAGCCAGTTTGGAGGCTTGATTGGTGGAGATGCAATGATTTCCCAATGTGTTTGGGTCTAAACCCTACCAAACCCTACAAAGGTGTCACAAAAAGTGGACAGTCCTAAATCTGCATTAACAGTGGTCTAAAACCTAAAAATCTATGAGTATATACCCCTAAGACACCATCCAAATCAAGTTTGAGGGAGGAAATACCCATCATAGAGCAGGATAAGCAAAAAAGTGCCAATTAGGTCTCCACGGGCTAGTAGCCCTTTTGACTGCATAACACACAATTTTTAGAACCCGATTGCAAGGAGGATTTGAGGTCTTAAGAAAATTCATGAGATATTCCCAAAACAACGAAATAAGAAACATATAGGCCTTTGGATAGTGTGTAGTCCCTTTTTAAGGTTTTGACTCTTGGTTGGTGTATTGAGCAAGCCAAGTCTATGGGCCTAGAACTAAGTTTGGTTGTCAAACTTGAACAAAACCTTGCTGCCCCTACATGTCCATGTTGAAGACTCCTAATGCACTCTAAAACAGAGGGTTGAATGCCAAAAGAACAAAGATTGAGGATGTGTATATGGGTGGAGTGAGCAATTTGAGTAGGTTTGAGCATGGGTGTGAGCTATCACCAAAAAGGGGAGTTTGTTAGGAAAGTGATACATGAAGTGCTTGGCACTATAACCACAAGAATGATTTTGTAAACATATACAATAGCCTCAAACAAGTTTTTGGGTAACAAATTGAACCTCTTGACCAAAATTGTCCTTTTGAGTACTTACCTAGCAATCTCCCTATCAACCTCCTTGAGGTGCTCAGAGATGGAAGATTTGACACCATCCCAGAACATTTTCAAGAGAGATCAACTATCCTGATTGAATCTATAGAAGCAGTCAACATTAGTACTCCAGAGAATCCTAAGATTCTCCATCCTCCAACATCTTTATCAAAACAAGAGAGAAAAGACTACAATGACTTCTTCAAGAGAAGACAAATAAACTTTGCCTGGTCATACATAGATATGCCAAGACTATATCCAAACCTCATCATGCATCAGCTCAATGTCACTCTAGGAGCTAAGCCAGTTAAACAAAAACTAAGGAAGATGCACCCTCACATTGCTCTTCTAGTCAAAATAGAGTTGAAGAAACTATTGGATGTAGGATTCATAAGACCATTTGCATATCCAAACTTGGTGTCAAATATTGTTTCTATATCAAAACCAGATAAGAGTATCATAGTGTGCACAGACTTTAGGGACTTGAACAAGGCATGCCCAAAGGATGATTTTTCACTACCAAGTATTGACATCATTGTAGATCTTACAACAGGTCATGAAATGTTCTCTTTAATGGATGGTTTCTCAGGGTACAGCCAAATCAAGATAGACCCTGAAGATCAAGAGAAAACAACATTCACGTGCCCTTGGGTTACTTTCTGCTGGAACCTCATGCGTTTTGGGCTCAAGAATGCCAAGGCTACTTATTAGAGAGAAATGACCACCATTTTCCATGATATGATGCATAATTGTATGGAAGATTTTGTGGATGATATACTAGCAAAATCACACACTAGAGAAGGACACCTAGGAATTCTAGATAAAATATTTGATAGGTTAGAGAAATACAAGTTAAGATTGAATCCAAAGAAGTGTGCTTTTGGGGTCACATCAAGAAAGCTTTTGGGATATATCATATCGGCTCGAGGAATAGAAGTTGATCCGGCAAAGGTAAAATCAATAATGGAAATGGAATCACCGAAGAACATCAGTCAGCTGCGTTCTCTACAAGGGAGATTGTAGTCAATAAGAAGATTCATAACACAATTGGATTATTTTTGTCATCCATTCACTCACTTATTGCACAAGAATGTTCCATTCAGATGGAATGACAAATGTGAGGAATCCTTCACTCAAATCAAGGAATATTTGGTAACTCCACTAGAACTAGCATTGTCGATTGAAGGAAACCCATTGTTGCTTTACATCTCAACTACAAAAGTATCACTAGGAGCTCTCCTGGTACATCACAACAATGAAGGAAAAGAACAAGTAATTTACTATATCAACAAAACTCTAGTGGGATATGAGTTGAACTACACAACCATGGAGAAAACATGCCTAGCAGTAGTGTTCACAACCCAAAAGTTGCAACATTATATGCTCACACATTCAGTGAAGCCGATTGCCAAGATCAATCCTCTAAAATATCTACTAAGCAAGGCGACACTAACAGGTGGACTAGCAAAATGGGTCATAGTGTTGAGTAAATTTGACCTTGAGTATGTTGATCGATAAGCTATAAAAGGACAAGTAATTGCAGATCAAATAGCTGAAGCGCCACTGTGCGATGATACACCATTACACATTGAATTTCCTTATGTAGATGTTCTCACTGTAAGGAAGGAGACTTGGGAACTATATTTTGATGGCTCTTACACACAATATGGATCAGGTGCAGGAATTATATTCATAATGCCTCAAGGCCACACTATTCCTAAATCATACAGGCCGAGGTTCCCATGTACAAATAATATTGTAGAATATGAAACACTAGTCATTAGTCTCAAGATGGCCATTGAATGGAATATCACAGAGTTGCACATCTATGGTGATTCACAACTAGTTATCAACCAGATAAATGATGAGTATCAAACCAAGGATGATAAACTGATGCCCTACAAGAAAATGGTTGATGATTTCAAGAAATACTCTGCTGAGATCACTTTTGATCAGATCCCAAGGAATGAAAATAAAGCAGCAGATGCCATGGCAACGATGGAATCTCTTTTAAAAACTCAAGAGAATCAAGAGCATTATGAATTTCTGGTGGAAGAACTCTTTTATCTATCCCATGATTCCCCTGACACACAAATCATCTGCAGTATATCGAGAGCTGATTCCTCACGATATGGCCCAACATATCTTTACTTGAAAGATAATATCCTTCCTCTAGTTCTTTTGTGAAACCAAAAATGAAACTTTATCCGTCAATCAGCTCGTTATACCATTATCATTGATACCCTTTATAGACAAGGTCTGGATAACACTCTCCTTAGGTGCCTCGAATGTGATGAATTTGAAAAAGACTTAAACCAAGTCCATGAAGGTATTTGTGGCACACATTCAAGTGGTCTTATGCTGGCCAAGAAACTCATATGCTTGGGTTATTATTGGCCCATTATGGAAAGAGATTCCTTCACATATGCTAAGAAATGTAAACAATGTCTAATTCACGACAATCTGATACATGCACCAACACAAGAGCTACATCCTTTGGCAGGATCATGGCTGTTTTCTCAATGGGGTTTGGACCTGGTAGGAAATATTCACCCTTCATTTTCAAATGGAAACAAGTTCATCCTGACTACCATAAAATAATTTACTAAATGGATTGAGCAGTGCCTTTAACAACAATGACAGGGAGATAAATAGCTTATTTTATCCTCAATTAAATCATCTATCGCTACGACATTCTCATCTCCATTATCACTGATAATGGAAGACCCTTTAAGAATCAAGATGTGCAAGAACTATGTGAGCGATTCCAAATCCAACATAGATTCTCAACACCCTACTATCCTCGAGGGAATGGTCAAGCTGAGGCATCCAACAAAACAATCCTAATTTTTTTTTTGAAGATAGTCAATGAAGCTGGTAAGGACTAGCACGTTCAGTTGAATCTCACTCTACGGGCTTATCGCACTAGCATTCATACACCCACTAGGGCAACTCCATATTGCCTTGTGTATGGGTCAGAAGTAATATTACTAATTGAGGTAGAGATACCTTCTCTACAGGTATCACTAAAGGGACTCATTTTAGATGAGGAGCAGAGAGTATCCAGGTTACAAGAACTAGAGTTGCTACAAGAGCGTCATTAAAATACTTCTGATCACTTAAAAGCATATTAGCAAAGGATGGTGAGAAGCTACAATCATCGGGTCAAGCCAAGAGTATTTAAGTTGGGAGATCTTGTCTTAAAATAAAATCCACGTAACAAACAAGATCGAGAGAAAAAGAGAAAATTTGAACCAAATTGGTTAGGTCCTTTTGTCATGGATGTTGCATATGGATCCAGAGCCTACAAATTTTCAACACCAGAAGGTGAGTGGTTTGAAGAACCTATCAACACAATGCATCTGAATTTTTTTTATGTCTAAAAGTAGAAAATCCAAAAACAATGAAAAAACAAAAAATCCAAAAAGAGTGAAAAAGCAAAAAAATCCAAAAACAGTGGAAAAGCAGAAAATCCAAAAAAAGTGAAAACACAGAAAATCCAAGTACAGTGGAAAGGCAAAAAATCGAAAAACAATGGAAAAACAGAAAAATCCAAAAAACAGTGAAAAAGCAGAAAATCCAAAAACAGTGAAAAAGTAGAAAATCCAAAAACACTAAAAAAGCAGAAAATACAAAAACAGTGGAAAAATAGGAAAAGACAAAAAAAATAAAAAATGAAAAAATAGTGAAAAGTAAAAAAAATCAAATATGAGGAAAAATGCAATAAAAACAGATGGTGAAAACCTGGTAACAGGTGCTATCTGTCAGCTAGCTCTTCTATCTATGAGTTCATGCTTTCTTTTCGCATCTGTTCGTTGCATATATACATATATATATATATCATAAAGCCTTTTGTAAATAATCAGGCAACACCATCTCACCATGGCTTGGATCACCATTGTATATCCATAATAAAGTTTGTTTCTAGACTGGGGGCAAAATCCTAAACCTAGCTAGGGGCAAAATTTTGTTGAGCTTAATCAAATAGGCAGAACAACAGTTAGGCAACACTTGTCAAGCGAGAACTGAGACACATCCAACATTAAACACAAGATCAAATCATCAACCATAAACTATCAATTAAACATTGCAAACACATATCAATGGATGATATCTTTTGGCTAATGATTTTAACACTTTGACAACAATGGTTCAATTGTTTTATCTTGATTTTTGCTATCATGATTTCTGTGTAACTCAAGGATGTCTCTGACTAGAGGAACAAGGAAGGAACACAATATTTTCTTGTCTACTGTCTATAAATTAATCGTTAATAGGTGTAAGTTTGTCTTTGGACATGATCATCAGAGTATCATCGAGGACATTTCGGATTTGCACATACAAATGTTTAATACTATTTGTTTTACGCAAGCAACACTCAGGTCATCTTGGTTGAATTATGCCTCGATGCTTGTGCTAACTTTCAATATCAGAACCCAAGAAAGTAGTTCTTAGGTCATCATGGTTCAATTATACCATTGATGTTTGCACTCACTTCCCACATTTTAAAGGCTCAATGATGATAAAAAGAAATGACCAAATGATCGGTTCGATCACAACATTATATTTCATTCGCATTTGCATATTTAAAGTAGATTGCATTTAATTTTTCATGGGATCACAAGAGCTCATCTTTTCCAAGGCCAAAAGCTTCAGCATGGTGTTATCTCTCTTATTAAGTGATTGAGTACATTGGACATTAACAAAATAATGAATTCATCCATCCTACATGATAAGTCAATTGATTTCATCACATATAAGAATTACATAATAAGACATCATTCATATGAAACATCCAATCATTCATTCATTTAGTTAGATCATCACATTACGTCCATCTAATGTCAATTATGTAAAGTAGCATCATCATTGCTTTGCATTGCATCCATCTTAGATTAATATGCATAGATAAAATCATAAAAGCATCATAAAAATAGGAAACATTTCATCATACTTGCATCACATAGTACATAAAGACACCCATCATGTAAATACTACATCATGATAAAGCATACATCCATCATGTAAATACTGCATCATCATATAGAAATCATACATCCATAATGTAATTATTGCATCATCTTATAGAAATCATACATCCATAATCTATAATCCATAACCATATAGAAAGTAAAGCATGCATCATGTAAATAGCTGCACAACATAATCATAGAACAAGTAAAAGGCATCCATAATCTCATTGGTCATATAGAGCAAGTACAATCGACTGCTTATGATATCATCAAACAAGAATCAATGTCCAAGGTACAATGACATCAAAAAATATCTGAGATACATCACAATAATTTATTGTGGGAATCATCAATATCTCATCACAAAAAGGTGTGTGAATCAATGGATCAATGTCCCATATCAATGTCAACTAGGACGATGAGCAAAAATTTCTTTAGATGTTTTCGGCCTAACCGAATCTCATGCTACTCCCTCGAATGCACCAACATCATCACATCTAAATCTTCCTGCAACGAGATATCAACAAAATGTCAGTTCTTTATCCAATCAATCGCTTTGATCAATTGATCTTCTATCTTATCCACTCACTAGAGATTTCCATCAATCTCTTTGAGCACTCATCTGTGACACTCATTCATCATGAGGTCATGCATCTAGTCTATTCAATCTTGAGTTTACATCATTGATGCTCATTAATCATGAAGTCAATCAAACTCATCCTACCAGATCATCAAATCTTTGAGTTTATATCATTGACTCTGATCGATCATGAGGTCAATCAAACTCTATTAATCATCAAATCAAGAAAAACATCAAAGTAATCAGAGAACAAACATTTTCATCAACCAAAGTTTCAAGAATCAAATAAATTTTATCGGGAAATCAATTTCTCACAAATACAAACAATTCAATCATCAATTCTCTCAATTGATCTCCTGAGGGGGTATCCTCATAGCGCAATTTATCAATCAGCGTTTGGGGCATCATATCAAATCATGTTTGCATCAAATCAAAACTTATTGTATCAAGATCAAATCTGCATCGAATCATATCACATCAACATCATCAAATCGAATTTTCTTTGAACCAATGCATCGTCACACATCGCTTCAAAGAGGGACAAAATGTATAAACCTAAAAATGGTCTGAAGATAATTAATTAAATACACATTTGTTTAATTAATCCCCCTTCCCAATTAATTGAACTCACAAGTAATTTGATTAATTTCCCTATTCATCTACTTATAAATAATTATAAGGATTTATTCATTAAGTTCATTCAATAATCCCCTTTAATTAATTAATCTAAATCAATTAATCTTCCCCCAATTTAAATCAATTCTTCTAATCCCATAATTAAGATTAACAAATCCAAGTTTGTTGAAATTAATTATCCATTTTCCTAATTATTTGAATTTCTAAATTCAAATTGAGCACGTCTCCAAACTTCTAACCACCTAGCCTAACCACCCCTAACCTAACCCATTCTATCTAATCCTGGGTTTAACTAACCTTATGTTTTTATTTTTTAAATTTTTTTTAATTTTTTAATTTATTTATTTTTAAACTATGTCTGGTAAAAATTTTAACGTGACCGGTGACACTGGCACGACACGCCCTCGGGCTCCACGTGAATTCTTTTTGACTCGGAGCTATGAACCGAGGAGGCCACAAACAGGGGACCTCATCCCCACACTTCACTTGTTCAAATCTGCGAGCACAATGGCCCAATGAAGGCACAAGGCCTTGCAAACACATTGGCG
This sequence comes from Cryptomeria japonica, assembly GCF_030272615.1. Classification (NCBI taxonomy): domain Eukaryota; kingdom Viridiplantae; phylum Streptophyta; class Pinopsida; order Cupressales; family Cupressaceae; genus Cryptomeria; species Cryptomeria japonica. Next base: position 462,481,362 of record NC_081405.1, on the reverse strand, counting down.
TAGCAGGGATTTGAACCTTGGTGGCCGATTCACCAACGAAGTGTTTAAACCATGACACTACATGTCTGAAGACTTAACTAACCCTATCTTATCTTGCACATCCTAACCTCTTTTATTCTAGCCTACTGTGGGTTGGATATCCCCTCCTTGAGACACATGGCACTTTGGCCACATGTCTTCTCCCTTGGACACTTTCCCTCTCATGAGCAAGGTTCCTTGACAATTGTCACCATAGAGATGGCACGTGTCCCTTCCTCCAACCTCTTCTCCAACTTCCTCAATTCTAGCCCTTGATATCTTCAGATCGAATCCAGACTGTCGATTCCTGCCACCTCATCTTTGGCCTTGGAATTCCTATAAATAACCCTCATTTTGGAGCAATAAAGATCCCTTGCATCCTAGATTTTAGCATCATTACTATAGGCATTTTACATTCTAGTCATCTAGCATTATTGGCAATTAGATCAACATTAGCATGTTTAGAATAGATTTTAGCATGTTAATTTAGTTTCCATTTATCAATAATGTAGCTTAAATCATCATTTTAGCTAAATCATGCATCAATCAATTTTGCAATAAATCACTTGCATTATCATGAAGTCGCTACTCAACTTTTGAGTTGTCACTTTGGAGGTCATTGCTCCACTGAGAGCCAACAATCCAACACCTTCAAGGTCCTCAAATATAGAGGAAGATGGGACATCTCAAAGGAGATTTTGGTTTTCTTTTATTTAGCTTTCAATATTATTCACAATTTCATTTATATTGTCTCATCTATGTGCATGTTTATTACAATTGACCCTAATTTTAACATCACAATGATAACTTCATATATTTGGACAAGTCCTTCATTACTAACAAGGAAGCAATTTATAAAGAGACATGATTATGGGACAAAGGAGAAAGACCCAAGAAGGTTGAAAATAAGTATATCTCTATTATCAATGGTGTCGTGTTTAATAGGAGGTTTCTCAAATCAACAAAATTGGAGATCCTAAAGTCGGGTATGCCACCAAATGCATTGCATTGAAAATATTTCATACTATATAGGAAGAATCTACCCTAGTAGCATGCATCCATGTAGTGCAAGATATGGTGACTAATGACAAAGAATATGATCTTTAGGAAACCCTAATGGAGCAACTACTATAAATTTTAGAGAGAAAAAAAGGAGCCACCATATATTCAGGTATGAGTCACTAATAGTCATATGATTATCCTTTTATTTTTATAATAATTACTTAAATTTTTACTATATATGGAGATACAAAAAATAATTATAGAACAAATCAAGGAGAATATGTTGGTTTTCCTTATAATAATATGGTATGGGTATGATATAATATTTTAAAAAATTAAACACAAAGTATAAGAACAAGAATAGCTAAGCCATTCATCTCCTCTTTGTTGACAACTTAATCAATGTTGTCAACCCATCTTCATCGCCCATGGAGATTTTTCTACATCAATATTTGCAAAGTCATGGATTGTCACATTCTACATTGATTGGGAATGTACCTAATTGGTTCGTGTCATCATCATCTTTCGTGAACACAACAACATTTGAGCAATTTCTAAAGGTACATAGTATTTGGATTTGGATTCCTACTTCTTACAATTTATGAGAGTTGCTTCTTGTTGTTGTCATGTGGGACCCTCAACCCTCCTCGACACCTTAACCTCTCTGGTGGTGCTCTCACTAATAGTTTAAACTTTTGGTGTAGTGGCAATTGGTCTATGTTAACAAATCTGGCAACTCTATTGGGGAGGATTGACTCCCACCCTCGATGGTTTACTCGCCTCATGGTCAACTATGTCTAGTATAGACTTCTTGGCTTGAGGCGCTAAATTTTTGTCATGTGGGACCCTCAACCCTCCTTGACACCCTAACCTCTTTGGTGGTTCTCTCACTAACAATTCAATCTTTTTGCGTAGTGTGAGCTAGTCTATGTTAACAAAACTAAGGGACTTATATAAATACACTATCCATGAAAGACTATGGAAATGATACACCGAGTTATTTTACAAACATTTGAACCAATGGAGTAGTTTGCACAAATAATGTCCATAAATATATTCATACCAAATTTATAGAAATGGATCATAGTGGATTTATATAAGAGAACAAAGCCCTAAGAAACAAAGTAGGTGAGTAATTCGTGTCCTAATATGCTAACATTAGGAAGTTGAAGATGGATATTTAGGAAGACATACCAAAGTTTTGTAAAGATCATAAATAGACATAGTTGGTGTTGAGACAAATTCATGATAAATTCATATATTTGGACAAGTCCTTCATGGCTAACAAGGAAGCAATTTATAAAGTGACATGATTATGGGATAGAGGAGAAAGACCAAGAAAGTTGATAATAAGTATGTCTTCATTTCGTGTTTAATAGCAGGTTTCTCAAATCAATTAAATTAGAGATCTTAAAGCCGTGTATGCCACCAAATGCATTGCATTGAAAATATTTCATACTAGATAGGAAGACTCTACCCTAGTAACATGCATCCATGTAGTGTAGGAGATGGTGACCAATGACAAAGAATATGACCTTTATGAAACCCTAATGGATTAACTACTATAAATTTTTAGAGAGGAAAAAATGAGCCACAATATATTCAAGTATGAATGACTAATGGTATTATCAGACCTTTATTTTTTATATTATTTACTTAATTTTTCACCATATATATGGAGATCCAAAAAAATAATTATAGAACAAATCAAGGAGAATATGTAGGTTTTCCTTACAAGAACATTTTCAAGGTATGAGTATGATAAAATATTTTAAAAATTTAAACACAAAGTATAAGAACAAGAATATAAAATTCATTCATCTCCTCTTTGTTGAAAATATTTTAAAAATTTAAACACAAATTATAAGAACAAGAATATAAAATTCATTCATCTCCTCTTTGTTGATAGCTTCATTAGTTGCTGAATTATTGTTTCTGGTTTTGATTGTGTGTGGTTTTTTTTTACATCAACATTTCAGATTAGGATGAAAGAATGCTCAAGAAGTAGAAAGATGGACTATTGCAGATCAATAGAGACTAAATAGATATGGAACAAGGAGGTGGGAAGGATTTGCACGATTGATGAGGAGGAAAATGCAAGGAAAATAATAAAACAACAAAAGAAACAAAAAATAAAAGAAAAAGACATCTAAGTCTAAAACAAGATGAAATATATAAAAGAAAGGAAACAAAAATAAATGAAAGAAGAAGCTAAAGTATAAGAAAATAAACAATTCAATAAGAAGGAACACCAAGAAATAGCAAAAGAAAACAAAAAATGGATTAGTAAAAAATACAAGAATATAAAGAAATTAAAACAAAACATGAAAAGCTTCATTAGTGTTGTCAACCCATCTTAATCACTCATGGAGCTTGTTCTACATCAATCTTTGCAAAGTCCCAGATTATCACATTCTACATTGATTGGGTATGTACCTAATTGGTTCATGGATTCATCATCTTTTATGGACACAACAATATTTGAGCAGCTTTCAAAGGCATATAGTATTTGGATTTGGATTCCTACTTCTTCCAGTTTATAGGAGTTGCTTCTCATTATTGTCGCATGGGATCCTCAACCCTCCTCGACACCCTAACCTCTTTGATGGTGCTCTCACTAAGGACTAAACTATTGTCACGTGCAACCCTCAACCTTCCTTGACACCCTAACCTCTCTGGTGGTGCTCTCACTAACAATTTGAGATTTTGGTGTAGTGGTAGCTCACAAAACAGGTACCACTACATCAAAATCTTGAATTTTTAGGGAGAGAACCACCAAAGAAGTTAGGGATAATCTTTGTTAATACAAACTAGCTGCCACTACACCAAAAGCTTGAACTATTAGTGAGAGCACCACCAAATAGGTTATGGTGTTGAGGAGGGTTGATGGTCCCATGCGACAATAGCTTAGCCCCCCAAGACAAGAGGTTCATATTGGACATAGTCGACCACAAGGTGAGTAACTTTCGAGGGCAAGAGTCAAACCCTCCCCAACAAAGTCACCAATTTTGTTAACACAAACTAGTTGCCACTACACCAAAAGTTTGAACTTTTAATGAAATCACCATCAAAGAAGTTAGGGTGTTGAAGAGGGTTGAGGGTCTCACATGACAATAATTTAGCTTCTCGAGCCGAGAGGTTCATACTAGGAAAAGTTGACCATGAGGCGAGTAAATCATCAAGGGTAAGAGTCGAACCCTCCTCAATAGAGTAGCCAATTTTATTAACACAAACCAACAACCACTACACCAAAAGTTTGAACTGTTATTGAGAGCACCACCGAAGAGGTTAGGGTGTCAATAAGGATTGAGGTTCCCACGTGACAACAATTTAGCCCCCCAATCTGAGAGGTCTATACTAGACATAATTGACAACGAGGTGAGGAAAATATTGAGGGCGATAGTTAAACCCTCCCCACCTTAGTCACCAATTTTGTTAACAAAAGCCAACTGCCACTACACCTAAAGCTCAAACTGTTAGTGAGAGAACCACTAGAGAGGTTTGTGTGTCAAGGAGGGTCGAGGGTTCCACATGACAACACCTTGAAAGTAGAAGATTTGAAATTTGAAACTAGAGGAATAGATTACACAATTGGTTGTTTCTAGCAAAAAAGACCATGAATCTATAACGAGTTATATTCCTATGTTTTTATCCTTAGAAGAAATCAAAGGTTAACCATGCACATAAATATTATAACAGTAAGGTTAACCATTTTTTGGCATGTATACTAGTAAGAAAATACTATATTCTTGATTTTTTGTTCTTGAGACTCTAGGAGATTTAAAATTTAAAATTGGAGGACTATACCATAGAGGGTTGTTTATGGGTGGGTATGATCATTGATCTATAATAAGAACTATATTATGGATTTGTTGGTCTTAAAAGTAGGAGATTTGAAATTTAAAATTTAAGGAGCAAACCATGTACATAAAATTTTAAAATTTCTAACATGGCCAAATATTACATTCTTGATCAAGGGAATTTAAAATTTAAAGTTGAAGGACTAGACTACAAACATAATTATTTCTACGAAAGACGATTAAATTACAAACTAATCCAAAAAATATATAAACCGTAAAAAACTAAACCACTATTAACTTGAAATGAAGAACTCAATATGATAAAATAGAAAAATTAAAATTATAATCTATAACATATTAAACGAATTTGAATGTTAATCCTATACATTATTATATCCACACAAAATCTATACAAACATTACCACCATAAGTATTTTGATTCTTATTCATTCTTCTCACCAAAAATAGGAAATGACTATCTATCCCCTATGATGCACCAAAATATCCATATCCCTCATACACCATAATGGATGTGTTGGTGCATCGTAGGGGCTGGATAGTCATTTCCCCCAAAATATGTCAATCTCCTTTTCAACAAGCAAACAATTTCAACAACATGGATATCCCATAATTGTTAACTCTTAGTTGAAAAGATTTCAACCTAAAGGTGATGTCCAAAAATATACCAAAACAACAAAATGACAAACTTGCCAAAACAAGAGCATGAACACTAACTGACATTCATGGCTAGTCAAGACTCATAAATGAAATACTACAAACATAATTATTTCTAAAAAACACGATTAAAGTACAAACTAATCCAAAAAATATATAAACCGTAAAAAACTAAACCACTATTAACTTGAAATGAAGAACTTAATATGACAAAATACTAAATTTAAAATTATAATCTATAACATATTACAAACGAATTTGAATGTTAAACCTATACATTATTATATTCACACAAAATCTATACAAACATTACCACCATAAGTATTTTGATTTTTATTCATTCTTCTCACAAAAAATAGAAAATGATTATCTAACCCCTATGATGTACCAAAATATCCATCTCCTTCATACACCATAGTGGATGTGTTGGTGCATCGTGGGGGCTGGATAGTCATTTCCCCCAAAATATGTCAATCTCCCTTTCAACAAGTAAACAATTTCAACAACATGGATACCCCACAATTGTTAACTCTTAGCTGAAAATATTTCAACCTAAAGGTGATATCCAAAAATATACCAAAACAACAAAATGGAAAAATTGCCAAAACAAGAACATGAACACTAACTGACATTCATGCCTAGTCAAGACTCATAAATGAAATAGTGTAATTAAGTTGAAGGCGAAGTACACTCACATATGGATGCAAAAATGTCTGTCAATAAAAAATAGAAATATTTAATTTGATGTGTTTGTGACTAATAAATGCATGAAAAGAAAAAATATATACTATTTTTTAAATTAAATTTAATTTATTTTCTTCTCTCATCACTCAATTAAATAATTTTAATTATTTAATGCTAATTATACCTTCATAACCACCTCTCAACTACCACTCACTCTGATTTTAACATTTGTCTATCTCCATCATGCAATATCTCAATCTAATATTATTAAATCCATTTTTTCTCAAGAATAAGAATGAATACAAAACAAAAATATAATGATATGATAATTGTTGACAAGTGTTTTGACACATTCACCAACAGTCAGGTAATTTATGCGACCACTCACCACCTCTCTCGAAAAGCAATAAGTTTTGAGAAACTAACTACTCCAAGGTCTCTTTAGTTGGGTCTCGACGATGATGGGCAACTCAATGGTTGATGCGGTTGTACCTGTTAAGGGGCCTGCTGGTTAAACAAATCCCAATAACTTCCAATAACTTCACTTTTTTTTGTATTTTATGATTTAAAATTCTTTTGAAATAAACTACAAAGGATAGATCAAGGAAACAAGAAAATAACAATGAAACTAATGCAATCACAACTTAATGAACCACTCATTTGGTACCCTACAATCCAAAAATCATCAATATTATTTAAACCAACATTCAATAACGAATCTCCAATAAACCTGCAAAGTCAACAACCTCACAGATTTATGGAAAGAATATCACCACAATATCATCCTATCAGAGTAATTCTCATATACCACTTACATGCGCAATATGATTCACAAAGTAATAAAACATAAAACCAGAACAAGTTGTTGATTTCAAACGATAGACATTACCAGACTGCAAAGAACAAATTAATAGCACATACATATAGATCAGACAATCTATAAGCTGCTTCTTGTATTAATTTTAAAGAATGTATCACAAAAATATTCTAATTCATAACAATCTGCATAAAATAATCTAAAATCTCTAAGTGGGCCTCAAATCATCAATTTGTGGACCCTTACAAATGAATTGAAAACTCCAATTTATAGTTTCTTGTCCTAATTTATAGGAAATAACCCTATCTAAACTAAGCCCTAAAAAAGCGAGGAATCACGGTTGACATGCAAGTCTCTACCTTGAACTCCAGTTTAACTATTATGAAACTAGGACTAGAGGATCATTACGAAAATAGAGTTGTATGAGCCAACATTTCGTAATCATGCAAAAACCATTCCATAATCCATTTACATGCTAAAGCAACAGTCGAAGTCCCAACATTGGTGTCATACAAAATTCCAAACAATATGATGCTATCATTAGCAACTGCCTTTTTATTCTTTACTTCTTTTTATAGCTCTTATAACTGCTAATGATACATGCAACCACTTTCGCAGGAGGATGTGCAACATGCTTGATTCTGAACTTGTACTTCTTCAAAATCTCATCTGCATTCTTACTCCTATCTTCTAATTTTCCTATTATTTCTGTAGCTTGTTGACATTGAGTTATTAAATATGTATATATGTCCATTGACTCAATGTTAAACTCAACAAGAGCTGTAAGATATTGCGCTGCATATGCATCCCATTGATGAAGTACATTACCTTCCTCCATGTATCTTGCACTACTAAGACTGAGCCCAAAAATACCCAACAACTGGCCTACAAACCTTTCATATTTATTCACTACACCTAGGAGAGGAGAATGAGCATCTATTATATCTTTCCCATATTGTTGAAGTATCTCAATCTTCAACTCCAAAATGCATATATACGATTGCAGATTGTCAATACTTTCCCTTCCTAACAAGTCCTCACCTAATATGATATCCGCTCTGAGGTTCAAAACCTTATTCAAAACTTGACACTTCTTACCAAAAATGTTAAGCTTCTGCTCCCATTGCTGAGAACATGAAGCTAAAGCTGCTGCAACTTGTGTAGCTTTCTTATATACCTCCATAGTATTTTACAAAAATAATCTAATTTTGGAGGTATTTTCCTGCACCCATGCCTTCGTAGTGGCTGCCACCTTCGTTACTTCTATAAGTGCTTTCACATCTGCTTCTGGTAGTGATGAGGTTGAAGGTAGGCTATTGTCCATTCATACATCTAGGGGCTTGCTCATCTCTACTAGCAACTGCTTGTAATGCTCTAATTGTGCCTTCACCTCGGAGTGAGAAGTGTGTTCCTTTTCTATCCTGCTTCTCACTACGCTAGTTGCAAGCTCCAATATATCCAATTCTCCCCATTTGGTCTTTTTGCCTAATTTTACCTGTGAAACTTGGTATTTGGGAGAGCCCTGGCCTTCATCTTGTGTCGGAACTACAATATCGACAACCACTTCACCAAAACCAGTTCTTGATAAATGATGTATGGTCTTGGCTTTCTTCATTTTCCTCGGTTCTTAAGTGATTTCTTGTTGTAGTGTCACCTTAGGCATTACCACTTTCTTTTTCTTCTCGAAGGTGAAGCTTAAACATTGTGATATGTCATCATCCTTCTCACCTTGATGTGGTATGATGTCTGCAGTCACCATATGTACCTTTGACTGCTCTTCTGCTTCATCTTTCTTCTCTTTTTCTTGTTCGGGGATCTGAACATCTTGGGTTGAAGTACCCGACTGAGCTTGGCTGGTTCAGAGAGCGATATCAATATTTAACTACTGCTGATTATGTAGCTCCCCTAACCTGTCACTTATTTATTCCTCAAACTCTTTATCCCCTATGTCTATTCCTTTTATTTCTCCTTTGGTAGCTATCTCTTTCAACAAATCCTCTTGGTCCTTCGGAGTTAAGACCAATCTCTCATCTTGTGAATCCTTAGGCTCGTTTTGTTCTTTTTCTCCTCCAAGTGGCTGCTCAGCTAGTAAACCCTATTTATCAATGTCCATTGGGTCAATCGGTGCTTGTTTCTTGAACCTAGTAAACTTCTTTTCTTTCTTCTTTTCAGTCTTTCTTTGCACCAACTGTACCACAAATTTCTCATCCTCCTCATCAGAATCTGACTCAATGTTATGAATGCTGACCTTTTCGGTAGTGGGAGTAAATGTTTGCTTTAAGGGAGGCAATGTTGTCAATATTATAGCAAAAGTATGAGTTGGGGCAGACACCGATGTTGTCCCAGGAATGGTAGTGGTTGATATTGGTTGTATTGTGGAAGTAGATGGAGATGTTACCATGGTATCAGGAGGAGGTTGTGTACTTTCATCAACTTTTCCTTGCTCATCTTCCTCTTGAGCGCCTTCTCCTGGCGTTTGCCCAATCGCTGCTCTGACAAGATGCACAACTCCTAACCCTTCTCTTATTCTGAAATCAGTAGCCTTCTTCAAAATCTCAGCCTTTCTCATCTACTCCTTGACTTGCTTTAGGAGTTCCTTAGTACTTTGTTCAGGTTGGGCAGCTTCCTCTGGGTCCGTGGACGTATTCTTTCTTGAGCTAGACCTTGTCCTGCGGGCATACTCTTTATGAGCCCTTGACTGAGGAACATTGGAGGTTGATTCCTTTTTCTTCCCTTTTGAGGTGCTTGGTCTAATCCTCAAATTCAACCATTGTCTAGTCCTCTCTATAACATTTTGGGTTACTGAATCTATGTCTACCTCCTCCTGTCCTGACCATCTTATTGGAGAGAGAGGCTTCTTATCAATTTCTTGCTCTTTATATGTTGGGTCTAGTAATTCACCATCATCCCTCAATTCTCTAGGGAGATTAGTTTCTATTTCAAAGTTTCTTATCTGTGGCACTAAGAGTCCAAAATAATTTTTTCTCTAACTTCAAAACTGTCTTGGAGTTTAGCCCAAAAATCCTCCTACCTTGGCTTATGCCCATCACATGATTTTGGCATTATTTTCTTTAGTTTACCATATGGGTCATAACATTCCCAAGCATAATTAAACTCCCTTAGATGTAGATCTTGCAGCTCTTGCTCTGCCAACTTTGCTACTTGAATTTTGGAACAAGAAAAATCAACACCTGTCTTGTGCTTTGAAGACAACCAGGATTATAGCCCAAGCATCTACTTGACATACTCTAAGAGTATGATTATGTCATTACAGTATCTATGGAGCAACATGGGGTTCCTTGTGGATCCATTGACCCTGATGTATGTGGAACGTTGGTTTTGAATGAACCAACATGCCCATTCCTTGATTATTGTCATGGCCTCCGGGCTTATTCTATACCTTGTATCACCTATGAGTTTTATTATTATGGGGAAGAGGAAATCATCATTTATTCTCTTGAAATGTGTCTTTGCATTTCTCAATAGGAGTTGAGTATAGTACTCCCATACCTTCTTCTATCCCTCTTCACCTCTAAGATGGCCTTCTGTTTGCAACCCTGGAAATTTGCCTGCTCGGGCAGCTACCTAGATAACATATGAGGTGAAGAAGAATTTCTTCATTCTGTGCACATCAACCAATTGCTTATGTATATTGTTTGACAATATTTGAGCCCAATCAAAGTGTCATTTCCCGATCAGAATGGTTGTCATGAATTGGAACATCCAAGGATGGAAATGTTAGCAATCTATCTTGCCGAAGGCCTTGCCCAACATAATGATTAGGTCCCGTTGTGGCTCCTTGAAAATAACCCTTAAAATGTCATTGGCCTTCAATCTTGTCTTTCTCTCCTCTTTGAGCCAATTTTTATTCATGTGTCTTTTACAAGAGGTGGTATCGTCATTCCACACCTCTCCAACTTCCTCCTCAGTTGTCAACAAAATGTCTTCCTCTCTTGAAGGAATGCCAAATACAAACCCTAACATATCTGCTGACAAATCTATTATAATTTTGCCTCGATCATCTATGCACTTCCTAGTGTCTATTTTATAGAATTGTGCAGCAGTCATGATGAACTCGGGGGCTTGGATAGATTGTGGAAAAATGGTAGCCTCTACTAGCTCTAATCTCTTAATTCTCCTTAAAGGGGCCTCCAACCTAGGCCTATCCAATTGTGTCCCGATGTCCTCTATTTCAAAGTGTCCTACTTCAGTATCTGTCACCCATTTAATCTGATCGTCCAGCTTGGAAGAATAAACCTACTCTTGATAGTGGTATTTCATGGTTGCGGGGAGTCTATCCAATTCTTGGCCTTTCTTGCTGGAGGTTGGGTCCATCTAATTGCTCTAATCTACAATAAAGAACCACAAATTAGCCTATCACATAAAATATATATTAATAATATCACCTACTTTGGGACTCCAGAGTTTCGGGGTGGGTAACTCCTTCTATAACAATTGACTTCAGAACTCTGGGGGTCCGAGGTTCTGAGGTAAGTAGTGGCTAAAATAATATGGCTTGGAAATCCGGGGTTTTGGGGTAGACAAAACATTGGAGTTTGGAACTTTGGGGTGGAAACAAGTTTAGAACAATAAAGGCTGGAACTCTGGGGTTGACTAGTTAACATGGATCCTTCGGGACTTCGAGGTTCTGAAGTCCTGGGGTGGTTCAAATGATGACCCAAAAGATGGTCCCGAGCTCCGAGGTTCCGGGGTTGGGGCTAATTCATCGCAGAGGGTGGTTCAAAACTCCGGGGATCCAAAGTTCCTAGATGAATGCGTGACCCAAAAAAAGATCAAAAAAAGTTCCGCGACACGTAGGAAGATAGAAAAACCATGCAAAACAAGGAAAACCAAAAAGAAAAATCTGTGATAAAAAACTAGAAAATCTAAACAAGAAAACACAAAGAGGGAGAAAATCCACCAACCTGGCGGAAGAAAACTCACGAAGAACTCGGCAACATAGAGGCATGAAGTCGGGAGATCACAACTGGGAGGCTAGAAAACTTGAATGCACAAATGAGCTCAAAAAAGTTCATTTCTCTTATTTATACCCCCTGATAGTTCGTCTGTATGGTCGCCTTAAACACAACCTTGGGAGTCCGAGGTTCCAGACTTCTGAGATGTAAAACATGAAAATCGAAAGCACACCTCGAAACTCCAGGGTTCTGAGGTAAAACACACAAAAAAGAAAAGAACTCACCTCGGGACTCCAGGGTTATGGGGTAAAAAAACAAAGCAAGACACCTCGAGACTCTGAGGTAAAAAGAGATTACAAACACAATATGAAGAACTCATAATTCTGGGACTTTGGGATTCCGAGGCTTCCACAAAAAGAACAAGGCAAGACCTCGGGACTTCGGGGTTCCGGGGTCTTACACAAAACAAAATCCAACTTCGGAATGTCAGGGTTACGGGGTGAACTTCAAAAAACCAAGCAAAGAGCATCTTGGGACTTCGGGGTTCCGGGGTTTCGAGGTGCAAAAGGCAAAAATATAAAACTAAAACAAAAGAGAGGGGACCCATATTTTCAAGGCAAGTAAATTAATGGGGCTAGGTATGGAGGGCATACCAATAATATAGTAATAATGTAGTCTTAATAGATTTTTCTCTTTTGTCAATAATTTAATAGAAATATAAAAAATACAATAATTAATAATAATAATTTGGTACTAAAAGCTTTTTTTCTTCTGTAAAGAGTTCAATGGAGATATAAAAATATAATAATATGATAAGAAAAATATATTTAAATATAATAATATAATGATATCTTATAATAATTTAATATTAATTAAAATATCATAATATAATATTGATTTAATATTAATTACAATATAATAATATAATATAGTAATTTTTTAAGTAGAATAATGAACAAATATGATATGTTTCTGCATACTTTACTTATATTTCTCTAGAGATAGGTATGCTAGTATCCTAGTTGAGATCTTGGTAAAATGTGTGGAATCTTGTTTAAAATTTCCTCTACAATTTCATTTAAACAAAATACGATTGAATCAAGTCGACAATGACACTTTGATGTGCTTTGATTTGATTTTCTTTGCATATACAATTAGATTTGATTCAAGAAAAAAATAGAGAACATATAATCATCCAATTTGTGAGGCATGGCTAGATATTATGAAAGAAAAACTTTTAGATCTAAGAGATATTGTTAACCATAATCTTCTAGAGTGTTTAGTATACTTGGGAAAAATGAGAAGCTTGCAGGGAATAGAGGAACAACCATAAAACCTCAAACACGTGAATTTTCAAACACCTCTACTAGGTAATTCCATTCTCTTGGTCTTACCCAACTATTATAGTGATGGAGGATTTAAGCCCCCATTTGTAACTACTCACCCACTACCTAAAAAATAAAGTTTCCTCCTCTCCTCTTCCCATCTCCATTATTACAGACATGGACGTCTATAAATTCAATCCTTGGTATTTGTCAGTTCTCTAATCAAGTCAATTTAATTAACAAAATCATATTCTCACATTCATAATGATTAGTGCATGTCGTCTCTAAATTTTATTGTGTAAGATTCCTTTTACATCAATCTTTCAAATCACATTCCATGAACCATCATTAGGAAAATTATGTGATCCTCCACCTCTCTATTATCTTGATGATGGATCATAGATCACATTCTATGATCCATCATCAAGAACATTTCATGATCATTCAACTCTTTGTTCTCTAGATGATGGATCACAAAACACGTTTTGTGCTCCTCCATTAGGAACATTCCATGATCCTCCATTATCTATATGATGGATCACATATTACAGTTTGTGATCCATTGTTGGGAACATTTTTTGATCCTTGGATAACTCTCTTTATCCTAATAGATCAAGGAATGTGATCCCAAATATTGATGCAAAACAAATCTTACGCAATCAAAATTTGAAATTACATGCACAAATATAATTAAATTTTAACTCAACAATAGGTGTAACCTTTGTTTGATTGATGTTTAGGGAAGACGGTCATTGTAGAGAAGGAATGGTACTTCTTCAACTTGAGAGACAAAAATCCCCCAACTCTTTATTATCTTTATAGATCAAAGAGTGTGAGCCCAAATATTGATGCAAAACAAATCTTACACATCTGAATCCAAAAATAACATGCACTAATATAATTAGTTTTGACTCAATATTAGGAGTAATTTGTTTGATTGAAATTCAGGGAAGGGCGAAGTTTGGAGACCATGATCTTCCAACTCTCTATTATCTTGATAGATCAAGGACGATGATCCTAAATATTAATTCAAAACAAAATTGAATCTAGAAATGACACACACTAATATAATTATTTTTTGACTCAATAGTAGGTGTAACCTCTGTTTGATTTTCAGGGAAGACAATTTTTGGAGAGAAGCATTGCTACCTCCTATAGTATTGTAAATTGTACACATTTAATTAGGATGTTCAATTTCACACTCTCCTAGCACTCAGTTCAGTATTTCCCATTTCCTCTATGCATTATATAACTTTTATTATATTAAATTAAAATTTAATTCAATATTATGTGTCCCATTTCATTTTAATTCATCAACGCTTTATTAATTGGGCCCTTATTTTAAGTGTACCCTTTATCTTATTTCATCTCATGCTTATATGGGTCCTATGTGATTTCAAAGTTCTATGCACCTTTTCCCACATCTAAATATTATATCTTCATATAAATTATATTTCTAGTATTAGGGCCCTATTATCTTGTGACCCTAAAAATTCAGGCCTATTTTGTCAGGACAATGGTACTCGAGCAACATTGTCCAGGATAATGGTGCTCGAGAAGAATTGTCAGACACTTTTTGGTGAAAAATTCGGGAGGATAATATGTTGGTCTTACCATTTCAAAAGCTATCCCTGATGCGAAAATATGATAATTCTAAGTCAGGTCATTTTACTTTGAGATATGTATATAAGGCATTCCCTCTAATTCATCTATTTTCTTCTATTGTCATATCATTATTATCATTTCAATCCAAGAGAAAATATAATTCAAGGAGCAACAAGCTACAATGAGGCATCTTATATTATGTTTCAATTATAAATTCATGTTGGATTTTATGATGATTTATTGTTAGGAACCCCAAAATATCTTCGTGAAGTCATGAGTTTCAAGTCTACATCTTTTCCCATATGCCTCCAAGACATTTAATCATGCATGTATATTTTCCACAACTCAAGTCCTCCATATTTATGTTTCATGAGTTCCATGATTTTGCACTCCTTTTGGATTTATCTAACTCATCATATTGACTCATTGTTTCCTTGTCACCATTCCTTGCATTCCTGCAAGCCTTATCCTTGTTTTGTCAGCATTTGGCAAAGTGGCAGTAAGAAAGAAACAACTTATTGGTTTAGTGCACTATTGCAAAGCCCAATGCATGACCCTTTGGGTAAATGATGGGTCAATGGTAATGAGCGGGAGTAATATGAATGTTACCGCATTCCCATAGAGGCAATATGTTATGTGTTCATGAATTTTGTGGTAGAGAAGTGGTAAACTAAGATATCACTAAACTACAAGTAGATATTGGTCAGAGAGAAGTAATGTTGTGGTATAGCGGTAAGTAAAGATATTGACATTGCAATCCCACAGGAGTTGCTAACATGACTTAAGGTGACCTTGCAATAAGGAAATTGACTATTTTTGCTGTCCCACAAAGATTGAAAAAGGGGCTTGAGGAGATTTTGTAGTAGAGCAGTGAAAAGGAAAAGTGAAGATATCTAATTGGGGATGATGTAAGCAAATCATAGGCATATGCTTTGAAAAGGGTGGCAAAATTTTAAGATGTATAAGGTGGTTTGTCGATGCGAATGGAGTAAATGTTGAAGTGATACTCAAAGACACTCATTACATTCAAAATTATTGCTTATGAAATTCATTTTGCATCCAAGGATTTGATAGTGGAAGTTGTGCGACAAAGACAAAGAGTCCAAAATAATTACAAATTCTCCTTAACAAGTAAGTACTTCATTCCCCCAATCCTTTGTAAGTTGTTAGTGAACTTGGAGAGTAGCCCAGTTGTATTTGAGCTAGAATAGAAAAAGTGACAATATCTCAGAAGGCATAAAGCTCTAAGAAAAAGGGTGAATCCTCTGTAAAAGGGAAAATTTGATTTGGCAATTTGCAACATAGGAGGGAGAAATCACCAAATCAATTTTGCTTGGAAAACCTTTACATTCAAAATAGGGAAGGGAACCCACTAGATCCAATCCTAAATGAGACAAGAACTCAATACTAAGTGGATGAGATTGATTTGGGTTTTCCTCTTTTGTATGTTGAATTGTTAAAATAAGTAGAATGTTGGAATTGGAGACAAAATATGTAGAAACAATGAGCTATAAGTTCAGAATTTCAACGTGCACTTGGATTTGAGTAATGTGAGTTGATTCAGAACTGCCTTCCAAAAACTGCCAAAAATAGCAGGGACTAGGACGCCCCCTCTTGGTCTTCCAAAATTTTTGATTGTCGAAAAGGGTTTTTTTGTCTATGTGTTTGAAGCTTATTTCCAGAAGTATAGCTGTGCACCTGTTTCCTACACATAGAAGGAAAGGGAAATGTGTTGGGAAAAGGGGTTTGCCTAAGTCAAGCCATGATTGAGGAATCAACCTTGAATGAAATATTACAAATACTAAAGTAAATAATGGAAAGGTATACCTTGGATCTGCAATGAATGATGATGATGATGTTTTGCTTCTTCAATGTAATCACATATGTTGCATGAAATGGCATGAATATGACAAAACCCTAACACACACACATGCTTGCAAATGAATGATATAATGTTGCTCCAATGAAGAATATGCAGCCTTGAAGAATGTTTGATGTAGTCTCCTTTCCTTCTCCACCTTACTTGTCTATATGCTCCTTATGCTTGTTATGATGCTATATCAAAATGAGAGGAGGAGACCTCCTTATATACTTGCGTGTCGTCAAACATTCTAATTTTCTGACATGGGCTGACATGAGGAATTGTTTTCTCGCTCAAATTTGAGATAGGGCCTAGGGGCCAAATGGGTCCCAATTAGGGAGGACCAGGGCGTGGCGCCCTGGTCCTCCCTAAGTTGGGTTAGGAATAAGAGGCTAGTAAAGGTGCAAGATGGAAAAATGAAGCTTGGTTGCATGGGGGAGGCACAAATAGGTCCCCATCAAGCATGAGGATGAGACCACTAAGGTGAAGGCCCCAAATACGGTCAAAATTGCAAGGGGTGCAAATTTAGGATGCTACATTTAGCCCCCACTTTAGCAGGAGTATGATCTTACACAAATACTCACGGTAAAGTAAAAGAAATAGAGATGAAGAAGACGAGGAATGTGGAGCAAAATTACAAGGAGTATAGGATATCACTAATTTCGAGGAACTAAGCTCCCAATCTTAGGATCTTAACTCACTCAAAACATATGCAAGGGCACACAAAACAAGATAAAAACAAAAAATCCAAGTGAAGACAAAAAGAAAAAGGCAAAAGACACAAAAATATGCACAACAAAAGATAAGAACCAAAAAATAAATAAGACCTAAAGTCAACTAGCTGAAGAGACCTCGATATCAAAATGTCTCAACAACTAATATCATTCTTGAAAAAAAATGCCATCTCATGAACACAAATGATCAAATAAAATAGAAAATCAAGCATCATCCATGAACTATCAATAGAAAAACTATACGTCCATGAGAGGAAGAAGAGAGAACATGAATACACTCTAGAGTGTTTATCTAGGTGATCCATGAGAAGAATGATGAGAGAGGGCATGGGATACTCACCCCCAAATGTTTTTATCTAGGTGATCCATGGTGAGAAAGGACATGGACAACTCACCTAGATGTTTTTATCTAGGTGATCCTTGTGGGGAGGAGAGTAAGAATAGTCTAGCTATTTTTAACTAGTTCCACCCATCCTTATGCATGTGTGCAAGTGATTTCTGGTTTCAAGTGTATAGCACCCCGTTTAAGAGCCTTTGATCTATTTTTTAGTGTGCTTCAACCTGTTTAAGACATGCAATGTAAATGCAAATTCCAAGTGGCAAATGAAAGATACATGCCCAATTTTGAGGCCATCCTGTTTAAGAGTATTTACTTTGGTTTCGGTGGTGTGTAACCCCATCTAAGACATATATCAAATGTTGCATCTATTTTTGAGTGTCAAGCATCTCACTCTAAGAGTTTTTACTCTAGTTCTGAGAATGAACACCCCGTTTAAGACATGCAAACATGATATGCAAGAGTATAGTGCAATATAGTACAAAAGGGAGTGATATGGGTGCCCCCCCCACCTTGAGATGTCAACATAGAACTATGTTTATGTCTTAAGGGAGCTAGAGACAAGGATACCTTACCTTCAACACCAAGGAGATATCCTTTAGGCAACAATGTCATAATTCCAAGCTAGAGAGGGAATACTCTTCAAGCGAGGATAAGATAGTTGAAAAAGAGATATCTTGCAACAAGTGTAAAGGGGATCCTTGGAGGAGAAGAGATCTTTTATCAAAAGAAATCTACCTCCAAGAGGAGCTATCTTGAACAAACATAACATCTTCTACCAAAAGAAAAGAAAGAGAACAAGAATTCCTACCTTCCTCCCATTGTTGGGTAAAATGGATTCTTGATGAAGGATGAAACACTTTTGACCCAATGTGAGGGGTAAGTTTATGGTATATGTACATTGCCAAGTGAAGAAGAGGTTGTAGCCAAGGAGTTACATCTCTTGTATAAGAGAGAATCCTTGAGAAAATAATAAATTCACACAAGGAATGATACCAAATCATGAACAAACACCACTCCACAAAGGAAAATTAGATCCTTAGAGAGGATAGAGAGAAATAAATCATTGCCCCCTAAGTGTAAGGACAATGAGAAGAATTTTACAATCTTCTAAGGAGAGAGTGGGTATAAGGAAATACACAATATACTCACATGAATGAAAATCCAATGCAAGAAAAGACATTAGTGTTGGCAATATGTAGGAATTGATTATGTGTTGTCATTGATGTCAACACTGCTCCGGTTGGACATCCAGTTTTGGTAGAGGTTATCAGAGATTCTTCTACAGTATGTTCAAATTGTTTGATTTGATTTGGTAGGATATTCATGATGATTATATGCATGTCATATTCTGCTTGTTCATGTTTTGGTGCTCCAGAAGCTATTGATTGTGTTCTAGTTTGCCAATTGTTGTTCTTGGTCCCAGTTGATGATATTTGATGAAATGGTTTAGTGGTTTTGATCTAGCTTCTAGAAATGGTTCTTAACATGTTGAAGGTGTTCTTGATCATGTCGCAATTGTTTGGTGGCTTCCCATTGGCTGGCGTGAATATTTGGTGATCCTATTTGGGTCTCGTTGAATATTATGTTGACATTGAGGGTTTTTCCCGGTTGGTATAATGTGTTGCGGTTGACCTTGGCGAGATTTCTCGTGGATATAATTTCTTGGGAATTTGAATTAGGTCCATGCTATGTAATGTAAATCATAATATTAGTCCAGTGGTCAATCTTTGTAATTATGTGTTGAGGGTTGAGGGTTTAGCTGACCTTGTTCTTAAGGTTGATGATTTGTATATATAGATGATATGTTTATGTAATTTGGGTATGAGGATCAGTATTTTGTTTTCATTATTTGAGAGAGGTAAATGTGTGAAAAATGATATATCATTTAGTGAAGTGTTGTGGAGAGTTTGGTATTGCTGGGCATACAACATTGTGCTTAACCAAAACTGTAACCAAGCATATGGAGATGCTACTTTCACAGTTCATTTCCTCGGGATTGTAGTCCATTGATTATGTAAGTTAGTGAGACTTTCCTTTTGTGTTGAGGAGTGTCCTCTAGGCTGTTGGTCTAATTGCAAGTGCAATCCCCATTGTAATATTTTCACATACTACTGTAGAAGTATTATCTGACCATGGGTAGGGTTTCCCACTATGGTTTGTCCCTTCACCGAGTTTTCCACGTCAAAAATATTGGTGTGGTGTGTTGTGTACTTTTATGATTTATCTTTCATTGTGTTGTTTACATTTTTCTCCAGTAGAAGGTTTATAATCTACAATAATTATTTATCTTGCAGAAACCTGATTCACTCCCCCCTCTCAGTTTTCCTCCAGTTCATTCTAACAATTGGTATCAGAGTGAGGTCCTCTCTGTAGAAGCCTAACCGCTTGAGGAGATCCGATGGCATCAAGTTCTTCATCTAATTTCTACCAGAAGGAGAGTCTTAGATTTGATGGTACAAATTACAAATTATGGAAGGAGCGAATGAAGATTCATGTGAGATGTCTTGGAGCTGAGATATGAGAGATAACAGAAAAAGGGTATACATGTCATGATCCTAGTTTTGGAACTCCAACACTACTGATGAACAAAAGAGTGCTGGTAATGATGTCAAAGTAAAATAAGCATTGTTAAGTACCATATCAAATGAAAAATTGTTGAATGTTATAGAGCTGGAAATGCAAAGCAGATCTGGTTGAAGCTTTAAACTCTATATGAAGGTGACCAAGTAGTAAAGATTACAAAAATTGAAAGTTACTGGGTGAGATATGAAAATTTGAAGATGGAAGAAGATGAAAGGATAAGTTATTTTATGGATAGAGTGAATGAGATTGTCATGGGAATCAAATGTTGCGGTGGAACAATTGATGAGGATGAGGTCGTTTCAAAAGTTCTAAGAGTTTTAGCTCCGACTTACAAAATGAAAGCTACTGCAATAAATGAACTCTAGACAATATCAAATACCCTTGTTACCAGAGATACATTACTTGGTAAATTGACTACTTTTGAACTTGAAGAGCTTGGAGATCAGAATGCTACTAAAACATAAACTGCATTTAAAGCATCTGCCTCCAGTAAGCAGAAGATAGATTGGAAAGAGTTATATGCTAAAGAGATGGAAGACATTGAAAGAGAGGACAAAGGACTTGAAGAATTGGAAGCCCTAATTGCGAGAAGAATCCCTAAAGGACCGGTTGGAAGTAAGTATGAAGGAAAAGTTACATTTAAATGTTTTTCATGAAATAAGATTGGTCACTTTGCTTCTAGATATCAGATCAAACCTAAATATAGAAGGAATAAGGACAAATCTTGTTACTATGAACCTGTAAGTGGATCCAGTAATGGAAGATTAGGTAGTGGAAAAGATTGGGTCTTCATTGCTATCAAGTATGAATCTCCATAACCTATCAATGATACAACTCATACTAAGGAGAAAGCCCTAGGTGCTAAAATTGAAGAGAAAGATGAATGGGTTATAGATAGTGGTTGCTCACACCACATGACCGGTGATAAGAGGAAATTCTTGAATGCAAGAATTTGATGGTGGGATAGTCAAATCTGGAGACAAGGCATGCAAGATCAAAGGAAAAGGAACAATATCCCTGGATGCTAAGACCAATACTGACAATGTTTATTATGTTGAAGGTTTGAAGCATAATCTATTGAGTGTAGGATAGATGGTAGATAGAGGATTTCATTTGCAATTCAAAGATGGAAAATGGAAGATTATCAATAGATCTATATTGGAAATTGCATCCGAAACTTAGACCAAAGGAAATATCTTTCATTTGAGCTCCAGTGAAGACTTGCTTGATTGCTCAGATTGATGAAAGATGGCTATGGCATAAAAGGATGTGTCATGTGAATTATGATTGCACAGTAAAGATCAGTTCAACCAAGGCTGTTAGAGATTTGCCCAAGATCATGAAGCCTCATAATTTGGTATGTAGAGAATGTCAAATGGGTAAGAAAGTTAGAACTTATTTCAAAAGAGTACATGAAAAATCTAATGAAATTCATGATCTTATTCACACCCATTTGTGTGGTCCGGCAAGGACTAAAAGATTTCAAGGAGATAGATACTTTATGTTGCTTATTTATGATTACTCTAGAATGATGTGGGTTGCATTTTTGAAAGAAAAATGAGAAGCTCTTGAAAAATTTAAAATATTCAAAGTTGTGGTTGAGATAGAAACAAGATTGAAGATAAAATGCTTAAGATCAGATCAAGGTGTTGAATTTACATCTGGCGAATTCAAAAATTATTGTGAGAAACATGGAATCAGAAGATAATTATTTGCACCTAGAACTCCACAACAAAATGGTGTAGTGGAAAGAAAAAAAAAACTATCTTAGATGTTGCAAGGACAATGATGATGGAAGCCAAACTGCTTGATATCTATTGGGGAGAAGCTGTCAATACTGCAATCTACACTTTCAACATAATACACATAAAAGGTGATACCAGTAAGACTCCTTATGAATTATGGTTCGGTCATACTCCTATTGTCAAGTATTTCAGAATTTCTGGAAGTAAATGCTATATCAAAAGAGATGATGGAATATGGAAATTTGATCCTAGATGTGATGAAGGAATATTCTTGGGTTATTCTACTAAGAGAAAAGCATATAGATGATTTAACAAAAGATTGCATAGGATAGTGGAAAGCATAAATGTAGAGTGGATGAGAAAAGCAACAATTAGATCAAATCATATTACTATGGACCAGAAGATGAGATTATCAGATCAGAACCGGTAATGCAAGAACCAATTCAGAGCATTGATCGAGTTGCTTCGGTAACATCAAAAAATTCCACAGTAACTATTTAAGAGCATAAAGAGATAGAAATTCAAGATAATCCAAAGACTCCCAGGTATGTTAAGTTGAATCATTCTGAAGATCAAATCATTGGAGATAAGAGAAAAGGTGTGATGACAAGAAGAAGGTTAGCTGCTGAAGAGGTATGTTTAATCTCTCAAATTGAACCAGAATTAGTTATTGAAGCATGTAAAGATGAGAATTGGATGAAAGCAATGAAAGAAGAATTAAGTTAGATAGAAAAGAATAACACATGAGAATTGGTTCCTAGGCCTAAAGATAAAAATGTTATTGGAACAAAATGGGTATTCAGAAATAAATTAAATGAAGAAGGATAGGTTGTAAGAAAAAAAGCTAGATTGGTTTGCAAAGGATACTCACAACAAGAAGGAATTGATTATGATGAAACTTATGCTTTGGTTGCAAGGATTGAAGAAGTAAGAATATGTCTTGCCTATGCTGCACACAAGAATTATAAGGTATATCAATTGGATGTCAAATGTGCATTTATAAATGGAGATCTTGAAGAAGAAGTCTACATTGAGAAACCTGATGGATTTTCACTATCAGAGGACAAGGACATGGTTTGCAGATTGTGGAAAGCCTTATATGGATTGAAACAAGCCCTTAGAGTCTAGTATGCTAGATTGGATAAACATCTTTTGAAGCTAGGATTTAGCAAAGGTAATGTTGATAGCAATTTATATTATAAGATTGAGCATGATGACATATTAATCATTGAAGTCTTTCTTGACGATATCATTTTTGGAGGAGAAGAAAATCTATGTATGACATTTGCTGATGACATGAAGAATGAATTTGAAATGTCTATGATTGGTGAGATGAAATTTTTCTTAGGTTTGTAGATTACTCAGACTGATTAAGGTATTTTAATTTGTCAAACTAAATATGTGAAAGAATTACTAAAGAAATTTGGACTTGAAAACTCAAAACCAGTTGGAACCCCTATGATAACTGATTGCAAACTGTCAAAGACAGATGAATCCCCTAAAGTAAACTCAAGTAGATACAAATAAATGATTGGTGGAATACTGTACTTAACTCAGACCAGACTAGATATAATGAATGTTGTTTGCATTGCTTCTAGATTCCAGTTTGATCCAAGAGAAAATCATGATATTGTTGTTAAAAGGATATTTAGATATTTGAAAGGAACAACAGATTATGGGTTATGGTATCCAAAGGATGATGATTTCAGATTATGTGCCTATACAGACTTAGATTGGGCAGGAGATGTTGTTGACCGAAAGAGTACTATAGGTGGTGCATTCTTTCTTGGGATGAAATTAGGCTCATGACTTAGCAAAGCAAAATTATGCACTTCATTATCTACTGCTGAAGCTGAATATGTAGCTGCTGCAACAAATTGTACTCAGATCTTATGGATGAAGCAAATGTTGAAGGATATAAAGGTAACTTATGATGAGCCTATTGTTATTCAGTGTGATAATACAATTGCTATTGATATGTCAAAGAATATGATATTTCATTCCAAATCAAAACACATATCTATAAGATATAATTTATTGAAAGAAAAGGTTGAAGCAAAGGAAGTCAAATTGGTATATGTGCCCAATCAAGAACAAATTGTAGATAATCTAACAAAACCATTGCCTAAAGATACTTTTGAATTTCTCAGAAATCAATTGGGGATCACCACCCCTCCGGAAGAGACTTAGAGATGCAGAGATGCATCAATCCGGTGATCTTATTAGAAATATATTTTGATCTAGGTTGATGAGATGGTGCTACTAATCAGGGGGAGTAATTTTCTGATTGGTTCAACCCTTTGTCATTGATGTCAAAGGGGGAGAGATGTCCATGTGAAAGACAAAAAATCTTATTCCAGTATGGGGGAGAGACCAATCAAGTCTTTTGGAGAGACTTTCTTGGAGATTGTTGGCATTCCTTGGCACTTGGATGTTTTTCACATTTAGTGTTGCCATCAATGCCAAAGGGGGAGATTGTTGACAATATGCAAGAATTGATTATGTGTTGTCATTGATGTCAATACTGCTCTGGTTGGACATGGTTTTGGCATAGGTTATCAGAGATTCTGCTCCAGTATGTTCAGATTGTTTGATTCAGTTTGGTAGGATATTCATGATGATTATATGTATGTCATATTCAGTTGGTTCATGATTTGGTGCTTCAGAAGCTATTGATTGTGTTCTAGTTTGCCGGTTGCTGTTCTTGGTCCCGGTTGATGATATTTGATGAAATGGTTAAGTGGTTTTGATCCAGTTTCTAGAAATGCTTCTTAGCATGCCGAAGGTGTTCTTGATCATGTCCCAATTGTTTGGTGGAATCACATTGGCTGGCGTGAAGATTTGGTGATCCTATTTGGGCCTGGTTGGATATTTTGTGTTATTGACACTGAGGGTTTTTCCCGGTTGGTATAACATGTTGCGATTGACCTTGGCGAGATTTTCGGTGGATATATTTTCTTAGGAATTTGAATTAGATCCATGCTATGCAATGTAAATCATAATCTTGGTCTAGTGGTCAATCTTTGTATCGGGTGATGTAATTTTTGTAATTATGTGTTGAGGGTTGAGGGTTTAGCCGACCTTGTTCTCAAGGTTGATGATTTGTATATATAGGTGATATGTTTATGTAATTTGGGTATGAGGATCAATATTCTGTTTGCATTATCTAAGAGAGGTAAATGTGTGAAGAAGGATATATCATTTAGCAAAGTGTTGTGGAGAGTTTGGTATTGCTGGGTAGACAACATTGTACTTAACCAAAACTGTAACCAAGCATTTGGAGATACTACTTTCACAGTTCATTTCCTTCAGATTGTAGTCCATTGATTATGTAAGTCAGTGAGACTTCCCTTTTGTGTTGAGTGTCCTCTAGGCTGTTGGCCTGATTGCAAGTGCAATCCCCATTGTAACATTTTCACTTACTGATGCAGAAGTATCATCTGACTGTGGGTAGGGTTTCCCATTGTGGTTTTTCCCTTCACTGGGTTTTCCACGTCAAAAATATTGGTGTGGTGTGTTGTGTACTTTAATTCTTTATCTTTCACTGTGTTGTTTACATTTTGCTCCAGTAGAAGGTTTATAATCTGCAAGAATTGTTTAACTTGTGGAAAACTGATTCACCCCTCCCCCCCTCTCAGTTTTCCTCTAGTTCATTCTAACAATTAGTTTATGTAAAATTCATCTCAGAAGAAGTGGTAGTATTCAAAGAGGAAGAGAAAGAAAGATCACATATTCCCCTAAGGAGGGATTAATCATAAGAGACATACCATTGCAAGAATGGATATCAACACATGAAAAATGCAGCCCCTAAAGGGAATAGTGATTGTTTAGAGAGAAAGAGAGAGATATAAAAATCTCTCCTTGTCCCCCAAGAAAGTGGACAAAAGGAAGAATTACGTGTCTTCTAAAGTGAGGATATTTAGAAGAGATGTGCCATTTCAAACAAGGAATAGATCCTAACCAAGGAACACATATGTGCTCGCATGAAGGATAAATCTATGCAAGAAAGAACATCAAATTATGAATAACACCACACAAAAGAAGGGGTTATTTTCAAAGAGAAAGAAAGAGGAAGAAGAAGGTTCATAAATATTCTCTAAGGAGAGATTATTCATAATAGATGCACCGTTTCAAGAAAGGAATAGGTTCCGTCCAAGGAACAAACATGTTCTCACATGAAGGATAATTCCATGCAAGAAAGACACCAAGTTATGAATAATGCAATCCATAAAGGGAATAGTGAAACCTTAGAAAGATGAAAGAGAGGATAAATCATGTTGCTACCTCAAGATATTTGATGTTGAAGAAGCACCACCTCTAATGACAAAGAGCCCCCAATTAAGTTCACTATTTGTGTCATAGGGTGAGGAGCAACATGAGGTGAGAGGAGTTCTAAGGCACTACCTTTTCACCTAGAAAGAGAGCAATATCTTCTGAAAGACATATATGAGCACAATCGTACTGTTCTTGAACAAATTCCTTAAACACTTTACACTTTCCAAGAGAATGAGAACCACAATGATGAAAAAGCCAATGCCCATTACCTTCTTTATGTTTAGTGTTAAACTTCACAAAAGGAAAAACAACATTCTTGTCATACTTCAATTTCCAAAAGATTTTAGTGGCCAATTTTTCTTGATCATCAATTGTTGTAGGCTTATTCTTTTGAGAAATAGGACAAGTGTTGTTATTAGAAGGGGAAGGATTGTCATAAATGATTTTAACTTTTCCACTATTTAATAATATCTTTGATTTAATTTTGAAAATTTGGAAAATCATTAGCATGATGATCGTGAGTTTGATGAAATGAACAAAAAAGAGCTTTTGAAGAAGAAGCACTTTTACAGGAGCGAATGACTTGTTGTATTGCAAGATGATCTTTGAAGTCTTGGATCCTAAGGGGGTCATCTATAGGAGAATTATTATAATTTCCTAGGCCTTCTGTACTAATTTGTGTAGGAGGGTTTATAGGGACTCAAATTTATTGTTCAAGTTTTCCAAGTCCTTGTCCTCTAAAACCTTGTTTTTATTTTATGCTAAAGCCACTCCTATAAGAATCCTTTAATTGAGAAGGTGGGGGAACATTAGAATAAATTTATTTGAAGTTTGTAGGGTAAGGACATTTGAAAGGAATGAAAGTATTAGTAGATGAAGAAGGAATATCTTGTAGAGGAGGATTTTCCTTTCTTTCATCATGCATATCTTCTTTGGTAGATTGGGAAGGAAGATCCTTATCATCTAAGGCCTCATCTTTGCTTAGTGTTATATGGGGAGAGAGATCATGAATGAAATACATAACACCATCTTGTCTACAAATGTTTTGATGGTTAAGATAGGCTCTAGGAGAATAAGGAGGATCTAGAGAGATAGAAACACCAATATTTTGACCTTGACCCCCTTGTGCAAGGGTATGTGTATGAGAAGAAGATGGGGCCATGTTGCTCTTCAATGCTTGCTCTCTATTAGAGAGATAATTGATAAGAGAATTATCTCTTTCTTCATTCACATTGGATACCCTAGGAGAGATACAAGTATCAAGTTTCTCATTGTCATCTCTAGGATTAGGATCTACAAAATCTTTTAGGTGATCTACGTATGAAATGAATTTACCCAAAACAACACCATAACACAATGTACATGATAAATGAATGCTTTGAGATCTAATTTATGAAAAGGAATCAACTTGGAAATTCGAAGAATGCAATATGTCTAAGTGCTATGAATGAAAAGAAGTAACATGAAGTGAAAGAAGTCATTATCCAACACATGATTATAATAAATGTACATAAATAGCAATGTAATCATATGTGAAATAGCAAATAGATCAAATTCATTAATTGCCATGATGAATATTGAAATTTAAATCAAACAAATTAATTGAAATAAATTAGGATTTTATAAATAAAACCACTTAATTTATGTAAATTGATTAGATTCAAATTTGATTGATTGATTTTTTTTAGATTTAAATTTAAAAAAATATGAAATGAAATTCGAAAATGAGAATATGAAAGTTGAGATTTGAAAATTGGAATTTGCAAAATAATTGAATAATGCAATTTTTTTTTCAATTTTTGAAAAATTATGCAACCTCCTAGGAAATTTAAATTTATAATCAGGGCTTTGAAAATAACCTCTTAATTTAAATTTAAAATTACCCACTAGAAGATTTGAATTTACCCAATAAATTTTTAAACTTAAAATTAGGGCTTTGTTAAAATTAACCTCTTAATTTCAAAATTAAAATTTAAAGTTATCCACAAGAAAATTAAATTTAAAATTGGGGCCTTGTAAAAAGAACCCGTTAATTTTAAAATTTAAAAAAAGGGTTGAAAATTGAAAAGTTGGGAAATACACAAAATTAATTTAAATTTAAAAATTAGGGGCTTTTTAATTAACCACTTAATTTTAAAACTTAAATTTGAACTTGAAATTTGATCCAAGATTGTAAATTTGAATTTGAAGCAAATTTGAAATGGGAAAGTCAAAATTTAAACAACCCACAAACTTATTTTACAAAAAAAAATTAGGGTTTTTGAAATAAACCACGTAATTTTAAAATATAAATGTGAAATTTGACTTGCAAGTGAAAATTTGAATTTTTGAAATCGAAGAATACTCAAATCTGAGATAATTAATCCAAATTATGCAATTCACAAGCTCAATTTTGAAATTAAAAAATAGAGTTTTAGTGAAATGAACCTCTATTTTTAAAAAATTTGCAAGGAAATCAAACTTGTAAAAGAAAAATTGAATTTTAAATTGCATAAACAATTAGATCTGAGAACATAAAAAAAAAAAAGGGTGTAAAGAGTCGGGTTCACAAAAATGTAAAGGGGAAAATTTGATTTGGCAATTTGCAACATAGGAGGGAGAAATCACTAAATCAATTTCGCTTGGAAAACCTTTACATTCAAAAGAGGGAAGGGAATCCACTAGATCCAATCCTAAATGAGACAAGGACTCAATACTGAGTGGATTGGATTGATTTGGGTTTTCCTCTTTTGTAAGTTGAATTGTTAAAATAAGTGGAATGCTGGAATTGGAGTATGTAGAAATAGTCCCTAGTAGAAATATGGCCAATAAATGACCAGGTGACTAAATTTTTTAGTCACGATAAGTAAAAATGACCAAATTTAAGTCATTTTTTGCAACACAACTATAGATGACTAATTTGGTCATCGGGTAACAAAACACAACTCTAAATGACTAATTTGGTCATCAGGTAAGAAAACACAGCTATAAATGACTAATTTGGTCATTAGGTAAGAAACACAACTAAATGATTAGTCACATAAATAAAAATGACTAAATAAATGACTACTAGTGCTCCTCTATACTATTAGTCATGAGGTATCCCTCATTTGATAACACATTTATTGGGAAACAAGGTGAAACTACTAAGATAACATTTGTTACAAGTGTATGAAAATCTAAAATTTAAATTTTCTTATCAAAAGATTACCACATGATGATTATTTGATTGCATAAAATTCATAATAAGATTAAAATCAACAAACAATATGAGTACAATATTTACATGGAGAGACCCTTTGAAGAAAAAAAATCACACAAGAAAAAGGATAGGTATTATTAATCTTTAACAATAGATGTATTCAACACATTAATGCTCTCTTAACTTGGTAGCATTTTAGAAACACTTGTGTGTAAATGCATACATACATTATACATACATATACATATATACATACGTACATACATACGTATGTATGTACACACATACATACATACAACAATATTCTATGTTTTTATCTTAAATATAATAGGTACTTGTGGAAATGATAGAAATATTCTATGCATATTTAGGGGAGAGGACCCAGTAGACATTGTGCACCCTAACTATTCATGCTTCTCAAAATCTTACATTGAAACTTCAAATCACTCACAAATTTTTATAGTAGCTTAATTACTTGGAAAATCCCCCTCTTATAACTAAGGTTTTGGGGCCACATCATCAATTATATAATGCCACATCAACATGCTTTTTGTCAAGCTATCCAAAATAACCCAAAAAAAGGTGAGACCAATAGGCGTGCAGAAGGGCCCCAATACTTGTGCAGTTGATGTGACATCACATGATTGGTTACTTTTCACAACAAATGGTAATATATTTCATTCTATTATTGGTAGTTATCATCAACAATAACAACTTCAAAGTCACAACTATTGGTGAAATGTTATACAAAAGTTGGACATTAAATCAGCAAGTATGGGGAATTAAATCAACAATTTCTATCACAAGAATTGGAACACGCTCAACTACTAGGTACTTTCCCCTATTTAGATTTTAATTGAAAATGAAACAAAATTCTTTCAAACTAGGTACTTTATATTTTATGAGAAAATAAATGACTAGATGACTAAAACTTTTAGTCACGACATGTAAAAATGACCAAATTCTAGTAATTTTTTGCAACACAGCTATAAATGTTGGCATCGTGTTGTCATTGATGTCAATCGGTATAGGATGGCAACCAAGATAGGAGATTGATGAGGAGTTTTTTCATTAATGCATACCGGAAATGGTGTCATTAATGTCATCCAACATAATGATCATTGGAGTCATCGGTACACAAGTTACCGCTTCTCTTGCAAATATTATGGTCATAGGGTAGATGAATGCATAAAAAGGTCTAGAAATAAGAATGTAGTATGTCTAAGAAGTAATGCATATGGCCATAGTACGTCAAGATATAGAAACATGCATAGATCTTCTCCTATGCATAATAAGAAGAGTCCATTTGCTGCCTCAAGAAATGTAAACTATGTATGTTATATCTGCAATGGATTTGGGCATAGAAGTCATGAATGGATGAACATAAAAGTCCAGTCACATGACAATCGGTATAGAATCTATGCTCAAGAGTCAACATGGAAATGAATGTAGAGAAAATGGAAGTCAGAGACCTGCATGGAACCAAAGGAGAAATATCCCTGCAGGATCAAGAGGTCCACCGGTTCTGGTAGCTGATTACAACATGACCAAAAGAAGATGGTCTAACCGGTTTGACAGAAGGTCCCCCAATCATGAGTATGTCATGAACACTATTTGCTTCTACAATAATGCTTCCGGTCATGATGCTGAATCCGGTAGAGCAATGACAAATCGACAAAAGAAAGTAAGCCCGACTCTCAAGATTGAAAATGGGAAGAAGAGTGAAGTCAAGCAGGTATGGAGGAAGTAGCAAGAAGATGCAACCATGAACCGACACTATGCATTCAATGCACAAGTGATATCTCCTAAGGCTTAAAGGAGATGGAGGACCTTAGGGGGAGTAGTACTTTGACCATATCATTCACCCCCTCAGTGGAAGAGGACAAATGGAAGAATAGGTTGCTGCCAGCATAAAGGAAGAAAATGAGATGACAAGTGTGTGTAGTGGCCGCCTTGGCTACACACCTATAGATGAGAGATGGATTACTACTGCATGTGTCAATGGATGGTTAATTTACAATTGGGATCAAAACAAATTGACACAAGAAGACATGAATTAGAGGAAGGTTCTCTGGCAGAGATGATGGACCAGTGCAGGAAACCGGTATGTATACTAACCGGTATTTGCAGGTTATGTATACTAACCTTTATTTACAGGTTATGTAAGATAATGAGGTCCAGGATCATTGCATTAACTCTAGAAGCATGGATTGAGGTGGTTATGTCTCAGGTGGTATTGGAAAAGACCTGAATGACATATGATGGCCTGGTAGTTGATCATGTATACATACATCTTTTTGGGCTAATTGGTCTGATATATGGCATGATAATGATATAGTATGGCATTGTGTACATCTGGGATCATGTCATATGTTGTGGTGGATATAATGGAGCTGAAAGATCATCAGTTGATCATATATGCACAACTCAACTGGTATATGGTGCAGATTGGAGCTCTGGTTTTAAACCTGACAGGCAATGAGGACCTGAGATCTATGACTCAGGGGGATTTGACAGCCATGTTTTTCTAACTAGTATCAAACTTGCTGGACATAGGGTGTGGAAGTGTTTATGGCTATATTGGTATGATTGAGACCTTGAGATGTGGTCATCAGTCCAGGATTGTGAGGTATATAAATGATTATTCAATTTATACTTAATTGAAATCACAACTGGACCACTGAGAGTGTTGCCTGCAAAGAGAGAGAGAGTTACTTGCATAAGAAAACATACAGTTGGTATCAGAGAAGATACAATTGGTATCAGTTTCAACTTCAACTCTTGATATCAAAAAATTAGGGCCAGAATGGCTTCTGCATATCAAGGAGAGATGATGCAGTCTGATCGACAGGTATGTTGTATTCACTGACACTTGTGCCTTTAACTGGTTTTAGACTTGTATATGCATGTGTTTCCTATTTGCATATACACTTGGTTGCTAAGAAATTGGTGTTAGTTGGTGGTTGAGCCCTCCATATCAAGTGCTGTGAATTAAGAGGATGAAATGTATGATGGTCAAAGGAGGAGAAACATTTGGTAGAGAAAAAAGAGAAGAGAAACCCTGTTAGTGCCCTTTGCCATTGTTGTCAAAGGGGGAGAGAGAATCTGTAGTATGCCGGATACTACATGTGTTGACATCAATACAAAAGGGGGAGATTGTTGGCATTGTGTTGTCATTGATGTCAACCAATATAGGATGACAACCAATATGGAAGATTGATGAGAAATATTGTTATTAATGCATACCGGAAATGGTGTCATTAATGTCATCCAACATAATGATCATTGGAGTCACCGATACACAAGTTAGTGTTGAATTATGTTGAAGACATGGATTGGAGACTGGTATGGTATAACAACCAGTAAGTGACATGTTGGCAGTGCATTGTTGCTAATCGACAAGTAGATCTGCAAGGTGGGCTAATGTAGAAGTGCCAACATATATGATGTGTGGATATGAAACAACAAGACTCTCACCGGATAAAGATGCAGTCACCAAATGAAGAGATGTCTGATTGTGTGTGTGCCTAACTGGATCGTATGTGCTTGTTTGATGATATGCTTTCTCAAACAAAGGAAGCCAATTGGTGCAATGCCAGATGAAGATGACAAGGATCCACTCCCATCGGTAAGTAGAGCTTATCTCCTATTATGCATGGAATGCATCATAGTCCTCCGAGATAAGACAAAAGAATTGAAGGTAGGTGATTGAAGGCTTACACCATATCAACTGATGATACACTAAGTTGCCTTAGGTGCATGAGATCTGAGATATGCACCGGATCAGCCGGGTAGACATGATGAGTTGCCGGTACAAAGATTGAAGGATATGTTTGTCATTTTGACAAACTAGTTGATAGAAGAACCAATCAAATGATGAAGAAGGCAAGGTTGAGAAAGTTGTAGACAAAGAGTGCAACTAGATTGAAGATGGAGGTTGTTGAAGATTGATGACATGGTGTCATCAAGGTGGCTACCGGTAAGTATGTCCACAGGTAATGCTGACAAGGTGCAGAAGTGAAAGGCTCCCATCTATTGAAGATGTGCATGAGGTAGGTTGGCAAGTGTGCTGACCGGTTTAGGTGTTCCACCAGAAGAGAAGCAAAGTGCATTGGTGAAGACAAACAGGTTAGGGTATAACCGATAGGGTTTGTGAACTGAAAGGTGAACCCGGTTGTGTGCTATTGGTCGGTGACAAAGTAAGACCAACATAGTGAGCCAAGGTGGATGTCGACAAAGGTGCCATGTGAAGGTGAAGTGGCATGCATACAAAAGTCGGTGTGGTGTGTTGGTGAGGTCGTTGGTGGTTGGTCCAAAATTAAATGGTGACTGTGAAGATCGAGGAAGGATAACAGAAGATTATGACTCAAGATTCAGGAAACAGTAGAGATCCAGGACAGACTGATCTAGCAGATTGAAGTGGATGAAGGAAACTGCATCATGCATGTGATTGACTAGACACAAGGCCAAAAATCATGCTACAGATGATTAAAGATAGAAGACGTGCATTGAAAGGTAAAGAGCATGGCGATGCTGATTGATGAGCTATAAGTCATCAATCAAGGACATGAGATCTAATTGGATATGATGTGCCATAATGATCTGAGATTAGATTGGATGCATATTTAGTGCGTGGTGGAAACCCTAGTGTGTCAATGTTCAAACTCATGTTTATGCTAGAAAGTCTAGTGATAAGTATGCAAAAAAAAGATGTAAATGATGCTGCTACATAAGAGAGTGAAGCTAGTGAAGAGAGCTAATGAGTCAAGTGCTCAACGACAATCAAAGAAGAGACTGAGTGTGTGAGAGAGAAGTGACTAGAAGAGTTCAATCGACAAGAGTGAGGTAACCGGTAGTCTACCATTAATTCTGATAGAGGAGTGCATCGGTGGTGATTGAACCAACCAAGAAGAGCCATAGAATATTGTAGAAAAGAGAAGAGCACTGTGAGAGTCAGTGAGAGAACCGGTAAGCTGAGAACCGATAGTAATAAGATAAAAGACAACTGACTAAGTGAAGAAGACCAATGGTGGTTAGCAGCAGTGTGATAGAAGAGAACTGACAAAGAGTACTGTACATGCAAAGAAGAAGCAGAGGCTGAACCGGTAAGGTTGCAGTAGACAGTGAGTTGCAACAGAAGATAAAGTTGGAGCAAAGAGAAGGTGAGCAGAGAACCGACAAAGAACTGGATAGAGGAGAACCGGTGGAGAGATTTGCATGAGAGTTACAAATTTCTTTTGTGACAAGGAGATTAATTTAGTATTTGATATATGATTTTGTAATCATTGAGTTGGAGCTTGGTATAGGGGTTGGTGCTCCTTGGGTTGGTGCCCTAAAGCAGGAGTGGTACTCCTTGGGTTGGTTCTCTAAATGTTGTAACCGAGGTTTTCATTGTGAGGCTGGATTGGAGCAGTAGACTCCAACAACATTTCTCACCGAGGTTTTTCCCATCTTGGGTTTTCCTCGTACATCTGATGTTATGTGATGTCCCTTTTATGTGTGGTTGTATTTGTGTCATTCTCCCATCTAACCAGTATGTTTGCTTTATGTTAGTTCAGTTAACCAGTATACACACAAAGGATAGAAAAGGGTTAAGTTTGGAAATCACTGATTCACCCCCCCTCTTAGTGGCATCTTGTGTTCAACAATAAATGACTAAATAAATGACCAATTTGATCGTGGGGTAAAATCACAACTGAATAATTAGTCACACAAACAAAAATGACTTAATAAATGATTAAATAAGTGACTAATCCCTTATACAATATGATATTAACATGACCACAAGTAAAATGGGTAATTAAATTTTTTTTTAAAATTGGTGCATGACTGATTGTATTGCAATGAGGCTTTCAAAATTTCCTCTAAATTCATACACAATCTCACCCGGAAACACTCTAGATCAACCTCTAAATTCGCTGTTGAGGGTAGTTTAAGATATTTTTCAAGATACAATTATTATTTTGTCTTAAACATTTAAATTATAATTTTAATTATCTTAAATTAAAAATTGAAATTATTTTAATTGTCTTAAATTAAAATGAAGATACATTTTCTAATATTAGGCAGCAAGGGTAGAGGAATGGTGGGAATTGAATTTTTCATCCACTAATTACTTTATAGTACTAGAAAACATTACTTCCATAATCCCTTGCTTCTGAAGGAGCATCTCCATGATCTAGGCAACGACTTATTCATAGGAAAGGGAGAACATTTAATATTATCTTCTTGCTTAGTCATCCATGTCTACTTATCTCCAATGGTTATGGGCCTACTGGTAGCCTCTGCCTCTGGTTATGACTTTGTAAATAGATCAAAGTGAAGGTATGTATTCTCTACTCCTAGTTTTGGAATTTTCTTCAAAATCTTCCATACATGCAGATTAGCCTTTTTGTGTTTTTTAATTGGTTCATTTAATTTTTAATTTTTTTTTTCTTCAATAGGGTTTAGCGCACCCATTGCATTTCTAGTTTGTATGTTGTTTTCCATCTTATCCCACTAGGGAATCCTATAATTCTATGTTTTGTCAAACTAAGGATTCCCAATCATATTATTTAACTAACTCTCTTTCCTCTATGCTTCGAAGGCTATCCATTCACGTTTCAAATCTCTTATTATGCATAGGAAGGGAAGAGGCCGAAAGGTCATGGCTTGTGCATGTTTTTATGAGAGTTTTTTCAACCATAACATTTGCAAACAATCTCTTCCCCATTTTTATTTAGTAGACATCTATTACCTATTCTAAAGCAGGTGTTTTCTACATATCTCATAGCCACAATGCTCATGAGATAATATTTTACCATCCATAATCGAAAACACGATTGCACCACTAAATCACACCAATCCTTTGAAGTGCAAACATATGATTCATAATTATTCTGATTATTTTGAAGCGATCATCATGGTGATATCATTTGAGCACAAAAAATTTGGTGTTGAAGCATGCAAATCTTCGAGTCAAAGCTTTCCCTTCTTCCCCTTCATTCACTGTGGCCTTAAATCCATTTATTCAAGCATATTCGAGCATTATGTCTTGAACAATTCATTTGCTTAATCTACACTTCAATGCTCTATATACACTTCTGCCATAGCATTTCCAACTATAATACATGACAAAAATAACTCAAACATTTTGTTTCAATGGATTCCCATATGCTACCATTTTGGCATGAGTAGTGAAGATGCTGGTGGACATTATGGAATTTGGTTTAACACCTATAATTTACCTTTGCCGAACGTATCTAAAGATTGTGTAGTCCTTGCAATCATTGTGTTCATGTGATAACATCTCTTCATGGCATTCGGTCAAACAATTGGGCATGCTTTGCTATGGTTCCACAACCTGCATGTGCATCTAGAAGGGAAATTGAAACCATATCATTAGAAAATAAATTCCTCTGACTTTTTGAGTTTTATGCCCTCTAGTTACAATTAATTACTAAATTTTGTTGAACAAATCCATGTGCATAGCTTGCACACATTTCATTCTTTAAAATGCAATAGGGATGAAATGATTAGCCCTTTTCAAAAATTCTCATCTAAAACTAGTATACTTGTCTTTAGATAAATCTATGTAAAATACGCCGAGAGATATCTATTTAATCTAATTGTTTTGTATTATCAATTTTTTGTTTTTTTTAGATTGGGAACCTCTTCATAATAAAGGCAAACCAAATAGAACTATTAAGCAGTACAACTGCACATAAAAAGCATACATTTCATAGTAAATAGAGTGTGTCATGGCAAATAAAGTATGTTGATAATATGACCTTTGTTATTGAAGAGTTTGAGTGGTTATTTTATTGTTTTGGTTTGTTTCCCTTAATGTTTGTGTTTGCTTTGTTTCCAACTGCCCTATTGGCTATTCTAAGTCTTTGGGTTTTTGTTGTAACTATTTTGATAGCAATTTTGTAACTATTGTAATAGATAATTTTGAGTCTTTAGCCACTAAACTTTATAAACTTTTCTTTTCAACTTTAATTTAATATAAAAAATAATAATTAATTGAAAGTTAAAAATAATATTGTACAGTACACAGATAAAGGAGAGGGAATGAGGAGCAGGTAAGATTTTATGAATGAATGCTTATGTTTCTTAATAAATAACAATCTCTCAAACAATATTGTATTGTACTTGCACCAATAAATATTGGTATTAAAATCTTGAGCCTTAAAGCACTGGTCTACCAAGATAAAAATATATAGTTACTAGAAATGAAAATGTGCATGCTACTAAACAATTTTTATCACACAAGACCCCAACCTTTGTTATTTTGTTGGTGTTACATCTATGATTGTACCGAACTATT
This sequence comes from Cryptomeria japonica, assembly GCF_030272615.1. Taxonomy (NCBI): domain Eukaryota; kingdom Viridiplantae; phylum Streptophyta; class Pinopsida; order Cupressales; family Cupressaceae; genus Cryptomeria; species Cryptomeria japonica. The sequence continues at coordinate 462,443,493 of NC_081405.1, read as the reverse complement.
CAATATAAGTGCATTCTACAAAAAAATATTAGTGAGTTTATATGTGTGCAATATTTTATGTTTAAGTGTTTAAGATTTTATTTTATTTTCATCCTTATTCTACATGTTGAATTGTGTGGAGACCTCATCTAGTATTTAATTACAATTTTTTTGTCTTCTGTCATCCTTGTTCCGCAATTTTGTGAGATTTGGTGCCACTATAAATTAAGTTAATTATATTATTGGATCATTTTCCAATTCATGTTCAACTTTTAGGCAATGTACCCTACCAACATGTATAAACACATTTTGAAACATAAAGAAATAAATAATGTGCACTCTATCAGTAGAAGATGAAAATATAGATATATTTTGCTAATGATTATCTTTTCAAATGCAAACTTATGACTGCATTGTGCCTAGGTATCAAACCTTCTAATATGCTGACCTCAAGGAGGCTGCTTTCTTTACTGTTATAATACATTATTCATTATTATTTCACCTTTGTTGCTTATGCTTCTATAGGAGTATTTGAGAATAGTGACAATGTTCACTATCATCAAAAGCTACCTATTATCATCCTTTCAAGACTTTTCATTCATTGATTGTGATGATAATGTGACTATAGTTTTTATTGTCCTAGTAGTATGCTATTTTATTATGGGTCACTATTATTAAGAAAGGAGGATTGCAGTAGAGTCATATTCCATGTCTTTAAATTGTCAAGCATTGCTTCCTCTGTTTTGACAGTCTTGTATGACTATCTTTGATCTTAAATTTATATGTTCTTGACCCCTCTTTTCACTGTCTTATGCCTTATAATTGTAATCATTGCCCTTTGATGACAACAAAAATCCCTCTAAGAACATGTTTCCTCCAGACTAAACTTTGCATTATGTTATCTGGGACTGACTTATCTTGTGAACTTTGCAAATGTATAGAGAGTGTCTTCCTAGTTGCATCGTGCTATGATATCATTCCATGTATTTTGCATGCTTGATCTATCCAAAGTCTTTGTACCAGAACTTTTGTGCTTGATTCTTTGCTAAGAAGACATCTTTCAGTGTCCGTGATATCTGGGACTATCTTTGAGATTGCTTATGTAGTTCACTGATTTCTTTCTATGCCCGGAGGACTATGAATTTTAGTGCTCTGTATCTTGCTTGGGACTATTCAAGGGTGTTGTACTCTGTTCTTTAAGGTTGTACATTGAGGTTAATATTGGCCTTGTGAGGGTCTTAATTCATAGCTCTCTTATGATAGGGAGTCTAAATATTTTGGCACAGATCTGCAATCTATGCTTTGTATTGGGTTGTGCCTTTGAATGGCTGCTCTATGAAGCATTGTTCACTATCAAACTCCTCTTATTTATTGTGTTTGACTTCTATGAGAACCCCAACCCTCAAAGATTTTTATTACCCTATGTCCTCTTGTCAAGAGATTTGCAACCTCTATAGACCCTTCTTCACACTGTCAAAACCTTTGTCTATGATCATCAAAATTTGTGCCCATATGTATGCAAATATTTATTTTGCCTTGCAAACTCAGTCATATTGTTAGATAGTTCAAATAACTGGAAGACAACTGAGAGGGGGGGGGGGGGTGGGTGAATCAGTTGTCACAGATTACCAGAACCATTAGCAATTTAAACTTTAATACCAGAAACCAAAACATTAATAGCGGAATAGTAGTTAAACCAATTAAGCATAAACAATAATCATAGAATAAATACCATCCACATGACACCAAAATTTATACATGGAAAAACTTGGTAAAGGGAAAAACCACGGTGGGAAGCCTACCCATATTCAGATAATACTTCTGTAGTAAGTATGTGAATTACGATTGAGGGGCCTACACTTGCAGGAAGGCCAACAACCTAGAGCGAATTGCTCATCACAAAAGGAGCCTCATTGACTACATAGAAATCTAGACTACAATTCGAAGAAGTGTTGAACTGCAAAAGATAGCATCTCCTGTGCTTGAGTACAATTCCAGTTTAAGCTCAATACCAGAGGACTAAATCCTCTTACATAAACCCAATTCGATCTCCAATGATCAACCAACTCCTCTTCCTAAATGATATTACATTATTCACACATTACATTCCTTGACCATGACCTCTAACATAACCATGATGATCTACAATGAGATCTTACATCTATATATACAAACCCTCGACCACAAACAATCAGGTCGGCCACCAGATAATAAATCAATTACATAATTAAAAACCATGCCGGCCTTAGACCAAACAAATAATATCCAACATTTAAGACATCCCAAAAATACATCGAGAGGTCCAATCCACACGTTATATTAAATCCATTCCATAACCTAGATCAACTGGGACCCAATATAGGTCCACATGCTACAAAAATGATATCCATCCACCAAGTCTTGAACATGATCACCAACATCATCCTGGAACTCCACCAGAAGATGCACCAAAACCACTTATTCAATTCATCAAAGATATTCATCAAAAGCTCTGCCGGTGAAACCCTCGCTTGAACTAGAAGCCAAGCTTCCAAGCAAGCATGATAACATCCGATCACCAGACCAAAACCAACTGACCAAATATGATCATGAGTATCATGAACAAGCCAATTCCATCAACAAACTATACCGGAGCCTACCAGATCATGTCGGATCCAAACAACCAGAAACCACTCAACCTACCGGGACCATAAGGGTGTTGGTAAAGCATCCAAATAACTAGTGTTGGCATCAATGACAAAACATCAATGCAACACATAATCAATTCTGCCAAATGGCCAATAATCTCCCCCTTTGGCATTTATGGCAACACTAGATGTGAAAAACATCTAAGTACCAAGAAATGCTAAACAAGTCTCCCCCAATGGAAGACAACCAATAATCTCCCACATACAGCTCTGAATGTCAATATCTCTCCCCCTTTGATTTTTTATTTTTCATTCATATCTCTCCCCCTATGACTTTTTCTTTTTCTTTCTTTTTCTTTTTCACATCAATATCTCTCCCCCTTTGACATCAATGCCAAAAATCTGACAAAAATATAAAAGCAAGAACATAAACCACTGATTCACAAAGCTGACTACTCCCCTTGAGTAGGAGCATCCCACATTAGTGCCAGAATGAATAGTATCTATGATAACGCATGCCAGACTGATGCCCAACCACATCAATCAAGTCTGTACCGGAGGGGCAAAAACTCCCAATCTGTCTCTCAGGTACTCAAATGATTCCTTGGGAAAAGGTTTAGTGAAAATATCTACAATCTACTCTTTAGTGTTCACATAAACCAGTCTAACTTCATTTGCTTCCACCTTCTCCTTCAAAAAGTTATACTTGATAGATATGTGCTTTGTTTTAGAATGAAATATCAGATTCTTTGATATATCAATAGTAGAAGAGTTATCAAAATGAATAACTACTGGTGCATCACAACCCACTTTTATATCCTTCAACATTTGCTTCATCCATAAAACTTGTGTACAATTAGTAGCAGCAACAACATACTTAGCTTCAGCAGTAGATAAAGAAGTACATGACCGTTTCTTGCTAATCCATGAAACCAACTTCTTTCTAAGAAAGAAAGCTCCACCAGAAGTACTTTTTCAGTCATCAACATCTCTATCCCAATCAACATCTGTATATGCACATAAAGTAAAGTTATCATCCTTAGGGTACCACAAGCCATATTTTGATGTACCTTACAAGTATCTAAAAAATTCTTTTCACCACCATCTCATGATTTTATCTAGGATCACTCTGAAATCTTGAAACAATACAAACAATATTCATAATGTTAGGCCTAGTCTGAGTCAAATAAAGCATATCTCCAATCGTAGATTTGTATCTTGTAGGATTTATCTGTGCAAAAACATATTTTCTTGTCAATTTATCACTTGTAACCATAGGAGTACTTACCAGTTTAGAATCTCCCATACCAAATTTCTTCAACAATTCCTTAGCATATTTATTTTGACGGATGAAAATACCTTGGTTAGTCTGAGTAATTTGCAAACCTAAGAAAAAATTCATCTCACCAATCATAGACATCTCAAATTATTTCTCCATATTCTTAGAAAATTCTATGCATAACTTATTTTCACCTCCAAAAATAATGTTATCAACAAATACGTCAATAATCAGTATATCATCATCAGTGATCTTATAATATAAATTACTATTAGCACCGCCCTTAGTAAAACCAAGCTTCAAAAGATATTAATCCAATCTTGCATACCAAGCTCTAGGTGCTTGTTTCCATCTATATAAAGCTTTCCTTAACCTGCAAACCATATTTGTATCATCTGACAGTGAAAAACCATCAAGTTGCTCAATATAAACTTCCTCATCAAGATCCCCATTCAAGAATGCACATTTAACATCCATCTGATAAACCTTGTAGTTTTTATAAGCAGCATAGGCAAGAAATTATCTTACAGCTTCAATCCTAGCTACCAGTGCAAAAGTTTCTCCATAATCAATTCCTTCCTTCTGAGAATATCCTTTACAAACCAATCTAGCCTTATTCCTTATAACTTGACCATTCTCATTCAATTTACTCCTAAAAACCCATTTAGTCTTAATAACATTTTTATTTTTAGGTCGGGGAACCAAGGTCCATGTGTTATTTTTCTCAATCTAATCTAATTCTTCTTCCATAACTTTCAACCAATATTCATCTTTACATGCCTCAATTATTGATACCGGTTCAACTTGTGAAATTAAATATACCTCATTAGTTGTCAGTCTTCTTGTTGTTGTCAGTCTTCTTCTTGTCATCACTCCATTGCTCTTATCCCCAATGATCTGATCTTCTGAATGATTCAATCTCACATACCTTGGAGTCTTCTAACTTTCTGTTCCTCTTCCCTATTCTTCAGTTACTGTAGAATTCTCTGATACTGCCAAAGTAACTGGTTCAACACTCTGTTCTGGTAAAGGTGCTACTAGTTCAGATATAATCATTTCCACTGTCGATTCCTTCTCATAAACTCTGATTTGACTTCTGTTCAACTCATCTACTTTGATATTAACATTCTCCACAATTCTTTGCAATCTCTTGTTATAACTTCTATATGCTTTTATTTCATTAGAATAACCAATAAATATGCCTTCATCACATCTAGGATCAAATTTCCCAATGATATCATCTCTCCTGATATAACATTTACTACCAAAAATTCTAAAATACTTAACTGTAGGTGTATTGCCAAACCATAATTCATAAGGTGTCTTACCGATTTCTACTTTGATATGTACTCTGTTGAATGTATAAACCGTTGTGCTTACTGCTTCTCTCCAGTAGATATGAGGTACACTAGCTTCCATCATCATTGTTCTAGCAACATCCAAGATAGTTATGTTCTTCCTTTCCACAACTCCATTTTGCTGAGGTGTCCGAGGAGTAGAAAATTGTCTTCTTATACCATGCTTCTCACAAAAGTTATTAAACTCATTGGATGTGAATTCTCCACCATGATCTAACCTCAAACATTTAATCTTCAATCCTGTCTTAGTTTCCACTTTAGCCTTAAAGATCTTAAACTTTTCAAATGCTTCAGATTTCTCCTTAAGAAAAGTAACCCACATCATTCTAGAATAATCATCAATGATTAGCATGAAATATCTATCACCTTGAAAACTTTTAACTCTAGCAGGGCCACACAAATCAGTATGAATAAGATCAAAAACATCATTTGATTTATCTTGTATACTTCTAAAAGAGGTTCTGACCTGTTTACCCATTTGACATTCCTTACATACCGGATTATAGGGCTTCATAATCTTAGGTATATCCCTAACTACCTTAGTTGAACTGATCTTCACAATGCAATCAAAATTCACATGACACAACCTTTTATGCCATAGCCAACTCTCATCAATCTATGTAATCAAACATGTCTTCTCACTAGAGTTCAAATAAAATACATTACCTTTTGTCTGTGTACCAGTTACAATCTCCAAACCATATCTGGTAATGATTTTGCATTTTCCATCCTTGAACTGTAATTGCAATCCCTTATCTACCAATTGTCCTACACTCAAAAGATTATGCCTTAAACCTTCAACATAATAAACATTTTCAGTATTGTTCTTACCATCCAATGATATAGTTCCTTTTCCTTTGATCATACATGCTTTGTCATCTCCAAATCTAACTAGACCGCCATCAAATTCTTGCAAAGACAAAAACTTCCCTTTATCTCCAGTCATATGATGTGAACAACCGCTGTCAATTACCCATTCATCCTTGTCTTCAATTTTAGCAGCAAGAGCCTTCTCTTCAGGTACATTCTCTTTCAGTGTTAGATCATCTTCCTTGATAGCCAGGAACACCCATTCCTTCCCATCGCTGAAACCACTAGCAGAATCTTCTATCGGTTCATCATCAGAATCAATAATGCCTTCCTCATCTACTATGTAGCATGATTTGTGTCTGTTTTTCTTGTACTTATACTTGTTCTGTTATCTAGGGTTAGGCTTAAATGATCTTCTAACTCTTTCTTCAAATCTTGAATTTATTTTAGGACATCTAGATGCAAAATGACCAATCTTATTACATGGAAAACATTTAAAAGGTGTTTTTCCTTCATACTTACTTCCTACAGGTCCTTTAGGCACTCTTCTAGCAAATAGTGCTTCAAGTTGCTCAAACTCATCATAGTCTCTCTTCATATATTCTAATTCCTTTGCATACAAACCTTTCCAGTCTTGCTTACCCATTGTAGATGTAGATGCATGAAAAGCAGGTTCAGACTTCACAGCTCCAGAAGGTCCAAATTCTTCAAGCTCAAAAGCAAATAGTTTCCCAACCAAAGTATCTTTGTTTGATATATGTATTAGCCATTGTTCTCAACTCATTAATAATAGTAGCCTTCATTTTGTAAGCCAGTGGTAGGGCTCTCAGGACTTTAGAAATAATTTCATCTTCGTTCAGAGTTCCACCACAACATTGAATTCCCATAACAATCTCATTTACCCTTTCCATGAATGTAGTAATCCTTCTATCTTCTTCCATCTTCAGGTTTTTATATCTCACCTGGTAACCATCAAGTTTAGCAATGTTCACTGCAGGGTCACCTTCATTAAGAGTCTCCAACTTATCCCATATAGCCTTTCCAGATGATTTGTCGGCTAATCCCATTATTTGCTGATCAAAAAGTGCACACAAGAGAGCTTCTCTTTCTCTAAAATCATTCTCATGCTCCTTGTCCAGGTTTACCAGAGGAGGATTACCAGATCTTAGATTATAAGGTGTGACACCATTCTATGTGATCTCCCAAATCTCCTTGCCAAGACATCTCAGATGAGTCTCCATCTGAATCTTCCATACTATGTAATTTGTTCCATTAAGCCTCAGAATATCCCTCTGAAAGATAGCTCTAGAAGAACTGGATGAACTTGAATTGTTAGTCACCATAGGATCTTCCTCAAGCGGTTAAGCTTTCTACAGAGAGGACCAAAGCTCTGATACAAAGTGTTAGACAGTTCAAATAACCAGAAGACAACTAAGAGGAGGGGGGTGAATTAGTTGTCATAGATTATCAAAACCATTAGCAATTTAAACTTTAATACCGAAACCCAAAACATTAATACCAGAATAGCAGTTAAACCAATTAAGCATAAACAATAATCATAGAATAAATACCATCCACATTACACCAAGATTTATACGTGGAAAACTTGGTAAAGGGAAAAACCATGGTGGGAAGCCTACCCACAGTAAGATAATACTTCTGCAATAAGTATGTGAATTACAATTGAGAGGCCTGCACTTGCAGGAAGGCCAATAGCCTAGAGCACACTGCTCATCACAAAAGGAGCCTCACTAACTACATAGAAATCTAGACTACAGTCCAGAGAAGTGTTGAACTGCAAAATATAGCATCTCCTATGCCTGAGTACAATTCCGGTTTAAGCTCAATATCGGAGGACTAAATCCTCTTACATAAACCCAATTTGATCTCCAATGATCAACCAACTCTTCTTCCTAAATGATATTACATTATTCGCACATTACATTCCTTGACCATGACCTCTAACATAACCATGATGATCTACAATGAGATCTTACATCTATATATACAAACCCTCAACCATAAACAATCAGGTTGGCCACAAGATAATAAACCAATTACATAATTACAAACCATGTCGGCCTTAGACCAAACAAATAATATCCAACATATAAGACATCTCGGAAATACATCGAGAGGTCCAATCCACACATTATATTAAATTTGGTCCATAGCCTAGATCAACCAGGACCCAATATAAGTCCACACGCTACAATAATGATCTCCATCTGCCAAGTCTCGAATATGATCACCAACATCATCTTGAAAATCCACCAGAATCTGCACCAACACCACTTATGCAATTCATCAAAGATCTTCATCAAAATCTCTATCAGTGAAACCCTCACCGGAACCAGAAGCCAAGCTTCCAAGCAAGTAGGATAGCATCTGATCACCAAACCAAAACCAACTGACCAAATATGAGTATGAGTATCATGAACAAGCCAATTCCATCACCAAACTATACTTGAGCCTACCAGATCATACCAGATCTAAATCAACCAGAAACCACTCAACCTACTGGGACCAGAAGGGTGCCAATAAAGTATCCAAACAACTAGTGTTGGCATCAATGACAAAACATCAATGCAACACATAATCAATTCCACCAAATGGCCAACACATATATTGCCTTAAACCTAAAAAAATTCTTATATTTTATAATGGTTATGATTCTACCCTTTTGTAGAAGGTCTGCCATTGTGGTATTGCCATTGAATCCTTTTATGTCTCCAATCTTCTCATGACTATAAAGAGATTCTAAAATGTATCTTTTGAATGCCTTTTGTGACAAGTTTTTTGCTACTGTTGCTCTGCTCTGAGAATACTATGAAGACTCTATCCTAGACTACTAAAACTTTATCACATTAATTGTCTCTTTCCTACTGACTGTGGTGTACCTTTTACTGACTTTGAGAGCACTGTATTTTATCATAATTTCTACCTTTCTTCACTATCTTCATAGCCCCTCAATTAGCAGTGACTTGTGATATGATTTCCATGATTATCTTTAATAGGATTCTTAAGTCCTTTGATAAATGTTTGTTGCCTTTTTGATGCCCTTAAATCCCTTAGTCTCTAGACTTGAGTCTTTTCTCTATTCTATGGATGCCATGACTGTGTTGTTAGGTCTCTAATCTCTGACCTATGATTACAACAACTGACTAACTGCTTTAATGCTCTTAAGACTATGTTGTTCTAAAGCCTGCAATTGGTCTTAAGTTTGTGAGTGACCTTGATTGTTATTGTGCTATTCTTGAGTTGACTACAACCTTACTGTTCTTTACTCTTATTTGAAGATATCTTTTGGTAATGAAGATGTTTCATATTTTCCTTATGAAATGCGACTTCTTTAGCATTATCAAATTGTTATGACATTCTTTGATACACTATATCATTGGTATCCTTCGTGTATAAGGCTGTTATGTACTTGTATTTTGGCCATAGGATGACTATTAATGAGATCTTTGTTACTGTCCTATGAAGCTTGATTGCTCTCTAATGTATGCATTTGCTCTTCTATTGGCAGAACATGTCTGCTCACAGCCTTACCATAGCTTTGACATCTAAAGTATACAAATAAAACTCTTACCTTATTGCTTATGTGCCTTATATGTATCATGAATATCCTTGGCATGAACTTAAGGAACTCAGTCGTTACTTCATTGGGTAAGGAGTATTTTCCTAATTCTAAATCTGCTCTTGAAGATGACATGATAATTCTTAGAAAGGACCAACCCTTTAGGGTTTTGAGGAGGCATCTTCAAGAAAAGAATAAAGAAACTTATGCAAATCATATGATTTTGCTTTCTTTACAAAAATGATACCATGACAGGAATGAATGAGGTATGGACCGACCTGAGGGTATTGTAACATGATGCATGGTATTTGAAAGAGCTTTACATCTATTCAAGGAAATCTTGATCGCATGCATTGAGCTATCAATATCCCCTTTAAACTCCTCTCTTATTCTGAGAGGCCCTTGAAATATACTCTCACTGCTTTTTTACATGAGGACCCTCATCATGGGTTAGATATTTTCTTATCATCAAACCCTCATAGTGTATCCTAAGTGCTACAACTGCTCTTGAACTTCTCAAGATGTATATGTGAGATTTTACTGGCTGATCACTCATGTATTCCTTCTGATACTTCTTGTAACTGGTTCTCAAGGATCCCTTCTCGCACTTAAAATTTGGCGCGATCTTCTTGGCTACAATCTTCACGTGCTCTCTTTTTTGCAACAAACTGTTCTTGGTAGTGAGACTGAAGAAAAACTCACTGAGATATAAGGCTCTCTCCATGCAACAACTCACCTTCTATTAACAAAACCCTAAATTTCACGAGCTTCTACATGGAGGATAATATAATGAGCTAGCACATTACATAGCAAAGATGACTCAAACTATTAATGTCTTCATATACACATTACCAGGCCCTACAAGCTCAATTCCTAAAATGCAGGCCCCAATTGGGCCAATCAAGTTCTTGCATGAGTGAGGGAGGTACTTCACATCAAACTCTTAAGGGAGTTCATGGAAGTCCTTTTTAAAACAAAGTTTTTGTAGGCGAGATCATTAATGGAGACCAAGAACAGAAGTGGGAACGATCCAAACCATGATTGTGATTTTTGAGAGCATAAGCTTTTTTATTGATGAACACAACAAACCACACTAAAGTGAATATTTGATTTATGTGCTCATCTATATGTATGCATGTAGGATGGTAGGTTGGCCTATAGTTTCTTTAGTTGAAGTTTTCTTAGTTGTTGTTTTCTTCTGTAATTAGGTGTATTAGGTTGGTAATGGATTTTAGGAGAAAAATAATTGAAAAATCTATGGATACCGAAATATGCGAGTTCAAACACCATAGATTAGCCATGGAGCACACACTCTTCTTACTGTAATTTAACTTCTATAAAAAAACCACATAGCCCTTTTGGTGCTTAGAATTAAGAATGTTGTCACCATTTTCAATGTTTACTTCTTGTGGTATATTTGTATTTGCACTTAAATTACTAGTGTAAATTGATAAAAATACAATATTTTGAAATGTATTTCTAATTAGATAGATAAAACATCTAACACCAGGTGCCACATGATCAATCACAAAGTTGTGATTTATTTGTGAATTAAAATCTTTTTATGCTCATAGCCTCATTTTTGTCCTTTGTATTTGGTGGATTAACTCTATTGTGGACACTGAATTTTTTATTATATATTCTTGCATGAATGGCGACTACTGATCTAATTAAGATTTGATATTTTTGATTTAAAATAGAACCACATATGGTTTTCAATTCATAGAGTGGTCCTTTGCAGCACCAACAGGTATTTATACTTTGCCCTTTGTTAAATTGTTGTTTGAGAGTTAATTTCTGGATTTGTTTATCTATCGTTCATTTTTTTGGTATAGAAAGAGGGACGTGTCTTTGTTTTTGATTTGATAGGGTTCGATTAACACACATTTGTCTGCCTTTGCATCTACTCTATCAGTAGATGACTCATCAGTGCCTGATTATTGCTGGACATTCCCAACAAGAGGAGAAATCATTTTCTTGATATCTTATCTGATGTTTGCTGTTGCAGCAATTTTATTTGGAAAATAATGGCATTTTTAAAATTTAAAAAAATCTGAAAAAAGCCCCTAAAGTTCTTCAAAAATCCATGGGAATTCCAAATGTGATGATCCATGTCTATTGAACTTGTATTAATAGTGATCATCTCTGAGGAGATAAATATTGTAAACCTAAATGCTTTGTTTATGCATGGCAAATGTTCTCGTCAATGCTTGTTAGATTTAGAAGATATTTCAGAGTGGAAAGTTGTTACTTTGAAGCATGATAACATCTATTAACATTTTGTAAAGATATATATATTTTTTTTAGATCTCTTCTTTTATAGTATGCTAAGAGTTCTATTCAAACATGCAGAGATGACAAATTAGAACTTTAATTTGAATAAAGGAAATTGTGACTATGAAGGAAATATAACATTTGGCAGTGTTTGTTGTAGTAAAGTGACAACTTGCATATGAGAGCAACATGCTTACAGGTTCTTTTTAACAAATGTTTACTAACTCAAGTCTTATTTTCTTTCATACGCAAATGGTTTTCTTGGCTTATTCATTGGAGTGGTCAGAAATAGAGGTTCGGTGCAAGTAGTGTATTTGAAACCTTCACGTGCACATTGCTTTTAATTTTATTTATTTGTTGCTCTACTTCAATCCCGAACTATTCTCTCTAGGATAATTCTTTGAGAATCAGAATGATATGGGAGAGAAAATTTATTGCTATTTACTGATTAATAATACCCATTCATTGTAGATAGTAAATATTTAGATTAAACCAACCAAAAATAGGGCTAGGTAATCTAAAACCGTTCACCTTTTCTTCTTTGCATAAAATATTTTAGAAGCATACCACACTGAAAATGAATTGATAGAGTATTATGTGTTTTGGAACTAAGATCCCTGTAATACAGATGCATTTGACTTGGCCCATTTGGTTTGTCTTGATTTTACCTTTTGTTGTTTATATAACAATGGTGGTGGAGAGTGCATACATATTTGGTTTTACTTTTATTGTTAATTATCGATAAGAAGATTTTTGATAGATTCAATTCACTTTATGCATGAATATGTGGTTACTCTATTGCCTCTTGAGATTGAAATAATATCCGACTTTTACTCTAACAAATAATTTGCATGCTTACAAAAAATAATCTCTCAATTTTTCTACTCAAGGAATGCTATAAATCTCAATAAAATGTTGAGTTAATGTGTTTAAGTATGCTTGAATATAACTATCATTTTCCTTGATTATGGAATCCTTCTTGTGCCCAATCTAGATGCTGATATAACAAAAGGATTTCTCCTGCACTCTAATGTCTTTGATCTTTCCTTGGAGGAGAAAATTGAAAACCAAGGAGTACCCTTGATGACTGTGGCTACTTAAATCATTGGGCTACCTCTGTCATGGATGGGTTTGAATACCAACTTCAAACCCACTAATGTGTTCTTGGTTATTTTCTTGATCTTTTCATGTCAGCAATACTCATAGCTTTGGCTAAGATTGCTCTAAAATTTGCTTTCAAAGACACTTATAAGTCCTTGGTAACTTGCAGGTCTGAGAAACTCTTACATTGTTGAAACCAAGGTCATCATCCTTTCCTAGCTCTTGTGCCTAATCTAAATTTTCTCTTGTTCATTGTTGTCATTTTTGTCAAGATGCTTCATGTACTGTGGTAGATGGACAAACTTTTATTTTCTTTATCACTGTCTATAAATGCCTCTTTAGGACTGCTTTCCCATCAAATCTAATAAGTATGGTTGCAAACTACCTTTGCTTTGGAGCTTGTCATTGATTACCTTATACGTCTCTTCTCTTGAGGCTAATAAATCACTATTTTTTGCAATAAATTAGAGACTTTACATTTGCTTCCATTTGACAGTGATTTTGGTAATCTTAGACTTGGAGGTCTGTGACTAATATGAAAAATTGAATACAAACCCTTGTCTTTTGAGATCTTGCTAAATAACAGTGACCTCTCCATTTTTCATCTTCATTAGTGGTTATGATTGTATCTTGTTGATTGACTATATACTCCTTTGTCATTGTACATGGTTGTCATTGTTTGTTATTCCTTAGGGGTTTGATCATACCATATCACTATTAGGGCTCTGATTTGATTTGAGTGAGACCTTTAACTGTGCTTTCTGTGTGTAGGGTATCCAAGCCTATGAAGGCTAAGACAACTTGCATATCCATTCTTTACTTGGGCTCTAATCTTCTAATGCAACATCCTTACCCTAAAAGTTTAAGATAGCATACACTACTTATTTTGATGCAAGTGTAACTACTTCTTGGCTGTAACTTTTATACTTCTCTGATATAGATAGTGACCATGGATTGGTTTCAATGTATCCTTGTCCCTCTTGATAACAGATCACTGTGTGTTGTCTTTTGGACAATTGGACAATCACCAAGTCTTTCATTTTGCTTTGAAAATCAGTGATTATCACATCTTGAACTTTTTAGACTGTCGTCACTTCATCATTAGCCCTCATATGACTGTTTGTGAACTGATCTTCTTGGGGAAACCCTTCATGACTGTAAGACACAAAAGAGTATGAATGAAAAAACACAAAAGATCTTCTAATGTTGTTATGATAGGGATCCCATTGTACTATTACTATCAAAAGAATGATAAGGTCCTTTGTTGGCAATAATAAAACCTTCTTGCATCTTTTAGATTGCTCTGTCAAAACTGAGGTATGTTATGGTAACAAAAGACTTCAAATTTTTTCTTGAAAATGAAAACAAAAGTATTCAAACCATAGTTGCTCCTCGAGGCTACCATATACTATCTTTAATGTCACATACCCTTAAGACTACTCTGTCAAAACTGACTGTAATTGTGACAAACAACCTTCTTATTCATTGTTCTCATCCATGAAGAATCCGATCATTATACTCACACTTTTGTGATGATTGAAACTAGGCCTCTATCTTGACAAATCATCGAAAGACTTAATGAAAGAATGTAAGAGTTAACTGAATCATAATGAAAACGCTAGTCATATATCCCAAAAATCTCTGTAACAAGGAAAAATATGTAGGTGTAATAAGGTTTATGAGCCATGTATAAACCATACCTCTTACTTGTTATTCTTTGACTGCTTCAACGTGACTCTTGACTGTTGTTATCTGTCATGCCCAAACTTTTGGGCTAAAAATAGAACAATTTTTTTTTTGAAACACTTAAACTCTCAAAAAAAATCTACATTTAAAGTGGAATCAAATAAGTCTTGTCCTAACTAGGATGTAAATAGAATTGTTTTCTAAGGTTGGTTTAGTTAACCAACTCAAATAAGCGACATTAATTAATCCCAAGAGGGTTGTCACAATTTAGTTAGTTAATTTAATTATCTTAATTAAGTTGCCGCTAATTAAAATCGAGGGATAATTAGATATCTCAAATGCATTTAAATCATTCCCGACCAAACAATGATAATGCTATCTTAAATTTAAAATTAATTAATTGAACGCATGCAAATTCATTATTTAAATCTAACCGATAAGGGTTCAAATTCCACAATGTCATTTGCCAAATAAATCCAGTTTTATGCTATAGTCAATTTTAATTTTCCCCTAAACCTTTAAATTTGACGATATAATTAATCTGGCCAACATTGGTCTCAAAGGCTAAAAATTCGTAAAAATAATTAATAATTTTTAATTATAATTTTTTTCCTAATTTAAAATATAACTTAACGTCCATATTTAATCGAATATATCAAATAACTATATAGTTTCCTTAGTTGAATAATTTAAATCAACTATACGATTAATGTATCCATATAACATTAATTCTCCATTTTAAATTACATAAAGTAACTATATTAAAATCAATCTTCCCCCAATTCGGATGAGGAGTTTTAAACTATTAACACATGTGGCTGGAATTATGCGGGGGGAATCATTTTCAAAATTTGGAAAGTATTTCCCCCTTTTCTTATTTTAATTTATTATTATTATATATATTTTTTAATCTCAAACCCTAACTAGGGTTGAGTAATTTTCTTATATTTTATTTAAATCCACTTAATAATGCCTTTCTTTAATTTTTATATTATTAGCTAACCCTAATATTCTTTTGTCTTTTATTTGTATGCAAACCCTAATCTGGATCTGGATTAGGGTTGCATATTTTACCCAAAAACAAATCCTAAACTTAATGTATTTCCTTTACCCTAACCCGGACTGGGTTAGGGTTTATCTTTTTTTTTTTGTGTTGTGTGTGTGTGTGTGTGTGTTATGCAGGGCCGAACTAGGGCAAGGCAGCGGCCGAGATAGGGCAGGGCGGCAGCTGAGATTGGGCGGAGGCCGAAGGGAGGTTTGGTTGCACAACGTGAGGCTCCCCCGGACGCCACTGTGCGTACACACAGTGGCGGCGGCGTCGTCCACTGTGTGCACCCACAGTGGCGGCCAGTGCCATCCACTGTGTGTAAGCACAGTGGCAGCCGGGCCGTCCACTGTGTCTACACACAGTGGCGACACCTCCCGTGCCGCCCACTATGTGTAAACACAGTGGCTGGACCCACGAGCCGTCCATTGTGTTTACACATAGTGGTTCGGCCCTAAGGAAATACCCTTTTTTTTGTTTATTATTTTTTTATATTTTTTTTATTTATTTAAAATATATATATACACAAATGCATATCAGGTTCTTAGGGTTAGGATTTTTTTTGAATAAATTTATACATTAGCATGCAGTTCTTTTTTTTTTTTTTTTACAGCAATATATATTTTTGACAGTTATACTAACAACAAGCTAAAGACTATAAATAGGTTTTATTTTTATTTCTTTTATTTATAGGTTAATTTTCTGCTATGTATAAACAGAAGTAAAAATGACAAAAATAAAATAGGATTGTAAGGGCATTTTTAATTTCAGTTAGATATCTTATAGGAAAAGTAGAATTACATGGTTCTAAAAGCTTTCTACTTTCTTTTTTTTGTTCTAAGTAAAATAAAATGACAGTAAGCAATTCAACATGTAAATATTGCAGGAAAATACATAAATACACACTGCATTTCTTTTCTGCATCTTTTATTTCTTTACAAAAATTGCAGAGATAAATAACAACAGATTTCATTTTAAGACAAAATTAAATAAAATTAACAACAACATTATATATTACAAAATTTAAATAAAATGCTTTTTTGATAAAAAATGTGTGACTCAAGTTGTCAACTTTTACAAATGGGGAAAGATACCCAATTAGTCTCTCATCCCTAATAGACGAGGACTTAAATAAAATAATACATTTCTTTATACAGAAATAAAAACAACATAGAGCTCCTTATTTACATTTCTGCAACTAAAACATAATATTACATTTCCTATTGCTTTTTTGCAACTAAATAAAATCTGCAACTAAAGTAAAATCTGCATCTCCTAGCTTTCCTTTCCAAGCAACCTGCATTTAAAAAAATTAAGGCTGTGACCATGGGGTGCTCACCTTCAAGCCTAGGCTTACTAGAAGCCACCCCTGAGCTTGGAGAACCAAGTTTTAGACGGGTTACACTCAAGAAAACACAAACAAGCAATGGGGAAAACATAACAAACACATTCCCATTCCCAAACTGAAACTTCATCACATAATATGATGTTTTACTAGGGTGGAAGTGGACCAAGTACCCTAGAGGAGATATGCTAGATAGTAACTCAAAACCAACTCATGGCATCCAAGAAACACAACAAAACTCATCTTAACCCCCATATCCTTATGACCCCCAAAGGCATACCTACCATATTTTCTCCCCTTATGACCCCCAAATGCATAAACAAAACTATGCAGCAAGGGTCACATGGACAAACCCTTGAGATCACTCTCATGATGAGAGCTTCTCACTCTAAGGCTGTCAAACTCCTTCCACCCCCAAGACCACTTTTCCCTCCCAAGGGTAAGATGGCCTTGGATACTCCCAAAGCACAACAAAATGCATAAACAGTAATAGGAAAAGAATCACATAAAGATTTCAAAAATACAATGCAAGGAAGGATACAACATATACATTCAAGCATCCTACATACAAATTTTCAAATAAACAAGCAAGAAAACACCAACCTTGAATCTGCCAAGGGTATTCTAGGGAAAGCTTGGAGAAGAGCAGCCCAATCCACAAGACTTTTTTGCAACACTTAGCCCAATTTTCCTATTCTCAAACTAGTTTTCCTTCAAAAATTGTCCAAAATCTCCAAAGATGGAGAGTGGGTGATTAGCTCACTAAGCTTCAATCTCTAGCCTAAGAAGGCTTCTCGCACTCCTTTCAACCTCTTGGATAGAGTGAGGGACTCCCATTGGTTGGTCTTCCCTAGGTCTTACACACTCCCTAACCAAGGCACCTTAAGAAGAGGAATGAAATGGGGAAAAGAAATTAACTTATCAAGAAGGTTATCTAACCAAGGATGAAACTCCTATAGATGGAATTCGTCCATCTTGGGAAAACCACTTTTTTGGGTGGTTAAACAAGCCCTAGGGGTGTTATCACTGATTAAAAATGGGTTTTTCTTTTCCCATAATTGGCTATGATTTTTTGAAATCTTGAGTAAGGCGCATTTTCAATTGCTTCAGCTCTGTGTTAGGTCTTAAGGGTTTAGGATTTTTGATTTTAAATCGCCTAATGTCTGATAAAAAAAAACCCTCTGGTTTCTTTTCTTTCGTTACTTTATCCACTTACGTAATGGGTCATGGGATCGTAGGAAGTGTCCCCCCTTGTTTTCTTTGCCTAGGCGGTCATGTGAATTAATCACAAAAATTTATGCCTTATGTGTATCCCTCCTAAAGTTGTCGGGCCTAGTAAGTAGTGTGCATCTCGCAGATTGATCTACGGTTTTCGCTATTTCGCTAGGCGAAGTTGCGCATGGTTTAAAACCAGCGAAGTTGCGAAAATGACATGGCATGCCACCTAGGCGGTCTAGTTGGTTAAGAAGGCAGGTAGAATGGTGGCACGTGGCACTACCTACAACAATCAGCAAGTCAGGATCAAAGGTTAAAGGGCGGGTCCCAGAGGTGAGTTAGATCACAGGAGGGGAGGTGACCTGGTAGATACAGGTGTCAAGAATTAATCGGAGCCCAGTGCTTTCTCTCGGCAAATGAAAAAATGACATGTTAGCTCTGGAGGTGACTAGACGCCAGGTGTTCAAAGTTGAGTCAGATGGCCCACCCCTCACGGAGTCTATTTAGATGGTTAAGCACCGAGCAACTAGAAAATGATCTAATGACTCGCGCTATTTCGCAAGGGTAAGATGCTCGTGCTTTATACCCTGCGAAATAGCGAAAGTAAACGAGGACCGTCCATGTGTCATGATAGATGGTAACGTGTCCATGGACACGTGGTCTTAGAAGAAGCCATGGGCCCACCAAGGTGGAATCGGCGGTATAAAAGAAAGACACGTGGCCGACGTTGAGTTGAATGCAAAAAGTCTTTCAAAGCTAGTAGTCGAGTGCCAAGTGGTAGCACGTAGTCAACAAAGAAGCGGGACCCAGTGCGGAGCCAAGGCTGTTAGTGTAACAGCCGATCAACTCTCATTTGATCGGACGGTCTGCGTTATTTTGCGAAGGTGAAGTGCTCGCATTTTAATTCTTGCGAAATGGTGAAAAGGTTTTTTGTTCTTAAAGGCAAAGAGAACATGAAGTGTAAAAGACGATCAAGTGTGGTTTGATCTAACGGCTGGTGCTATTTCACGCTTATAAGATGCCTGAAGGATATGCTCAGTGAAATGGTGAAAGTAAAGGAGATTCATTTCGATGCCAGGCTAAACGGTGACGTGTACATGGGCACATGGTCTCCACAGAGATTGAAGGTGCCAGGGTGGAACCAACAGTTTTAAAAGGGGGTATAACTTGCGACTGACTCATATTTAAACTTAATAAGTTTCCCAGGGCAAATGGTTAGGTTCCATGTGGTATTCGGTAACCAGAGGAGGAGCGGAGTAAGTACGTCAGTATAAGAGTCTTCACTTAAAGGACAATCAAGTGTGGTTTGATCTGACGGTTGGCGCTATTTTGCAAAGTAAAGTTGCCAACAAATTAAGCCCTGCGAAATAGAGAAAAGAAAAATTGCATGGGCGTTGTGACCCGTTGGAGCGAAAACTTTGAATTCTTTCATGAATTCAATTCTGAAAGGACGACCAAGCATGTGGAATCAATGTCGGAGTTAAGAGCCTAGCCGCCATATATGATCTCGTATCAATTGAATTGAGATATAATTTTGAAGAGCACTTGAAAAGAAGCAGTTGCAGAGCGGACTTCTTCAATTGCAGAGTTAATTCCTTCAAGTACAAACAGGTTTCTCTATACTCTTGTTCAGCCATCATTTTTTAAATTGTGTATGTTTGACTGAGGTTTTAATTTGTCATAGAACAATTGAAGGAAATTGTTGAATCACTTGCTTAATTTCCTAAAAGAGATGGCATCTAAAAGGGAGTTCTCAGGAAAAATCAATTATCATGGGAGGGCAATTTGTGATGATTTCCTTGAATAGTTGACGTTGTCAACTAATGTGGCTTCCAAAATGAAAGAATTGGTGCCAAGAGCTTCTCATCTGAAAATAGGAGAGGGTTTATATGATAAGGAAAATTGGTTAAGAGACCCTCAAGTAGGGATGTCTGGGTTAGGATTATTCAAGGTTGGGTTCAGTATAAGAAATTCTCCAGCCCCTCAGAACAGTATATGGGAATTGGATGTTGGAAAGTTGGTGGTTCCAGGGGTTTTCTTTGATGCAAATCTTCTGACTCAGATTGCACATAGCTATGACCCAACTTCAAGAAGTGTAAAGGATATCAGTGGGAAGACCCTCATTGAAATTAATAATGAGGAATTCAGGAATGCCTTTGGGTTAAATGAATACACTAATTTTCTGAAGCCTATTGATTTTAAATCATTAGCTTAGGTGAATAATGTGCAAAGAAATCACCTAAGAAATGGGCCTCTCAAAGAACTCTTTTTGAAGATAGGCAGGTTGACTGTTGTGTGACCTAATACTGAAGAGCCCTTTTCTCTAAATTTGTTTACCCTTAGGGCTAAAGGATTATACTGGTCACTCTGCCAAATCCTAGGGGAAGATGCTGAAGCAAGTATGCCCACTCATTACATGTTGATGGTTGCTCAGATTTTGAATCCTTTTGTGGCAATAAATTTTGATTATGCTTCTTTTATAACCGATGCTATCCATAATGGATTGATAGGGATTAGGAATGGGAAAGTAGATAGGCCCTTCGGGTGGTACTCCCTTCTTATGCATTTGATTTTATTCAAGGGTGGTGACTATTTTGCAAGTGGGATGGACCCTGTAAAAGAAAAGGATGGGGAAAAGATGCCAGTGCAATTATGGAGCACTGTTCTATCATGGGACAGAGAGGATGCAAGCTTCCTAAGGTTTGATAAATATTTTGCATCAAAAATCAGGACCCTTATCTATTTGGAAAACCCAAGAGTCCCTAAGGTGCTTTTGGAATTCATTAGGCCACAAGAGTTTGCAGAGGACATAAAAATTGTCCACAATTGGGGTGATATCTACCTATACCCTGTTTCAACAGTTTTCAGAATATATGGTTTCACAGGTACCCCATTTTTGTTACCTTATCAAGTCCCTCTTAAAGTGGGAATTGCAGAGATACTCAGGCAGATTGGTGCTGTGCAAGAGGCAGAATTGACAGGTAGAGGCAAAGGGACAATTTTCCCTACAATTACCGTGGCACACCAATTTGTAATAACCAAAGGAGGTTGGAAATGTTTTGGAGATTTTCTCTAGCCATATCGTTTATCAACTGCAATCTCTCAGTGTGCTAACCCCAAAGATTTCTTCAATGGTATGTTTAGGAAGAGGGCTGTATGCAAGGCCAAACCCCATCAATTTCAGTTCCCCGAGGACCACATCAGGAATGAATTTGATTTGGATGAACAAGAGCTGAGAAAGGAAAAGTGGATAGCCTATAAGAAGGCCTTAGACTTGGTGCATCAACTTGACATAAGCTATGACCCTTTGTCTAGCTTTCACCCCTTTGCAGAGAAGATGAAGTTTTTAATTCTTAGTTTTGAGGAGGTGATGAAAACACTAAAAGAAAAGAGGGAGGTTGTAATCAAGAATAACCCTGAGAAAGCAAGATTGATTTTGAATAGGTCTGTATTTGCTAGGCTGATCCCTCCATGTAATTATATGTTACATAAGAGGTCTAATTATAGTGTACTTATGCCTGCTTCAGGGGAGCCCTCTGCCTCTAAAGGTAAAAGGAAGATACATGATGTCATTGATATCCCTAGTAGCCCAAAGAAACAAAGAGTGGGAAAAGAGGTACAACCTGAAGAACTTGTGTACTCCCCATCTCAATCACCTATCCATATAGGAGATGAACAGGCAATAGCTAAGCAATTATTGCAGTTAGGCAGTCTAGGGGAAATTGCCTACACCTATGATGAAGTAGAGGAAGGAATGCCAGAAGAGCCCTTAGCTGCTGAAATGAATATCACCACTAGTGAATTCAAAGGCCGAGAATGGGACCCTGAGAACAAGCGATCCAGTGAAGATTTCTTAGCTGATGACAAGTTCATCACATTAGAATCATTCATGCAATTTGTGTGGAAGTAGAGCATTGATAAATACAATGCAAGGTGCGAGAAAAGGAAGGGTGAGCAGCCTCATAAAGACCCAACTACAGTTGAGGAAGAAATAAAGCAAGAAATGGTTGAAGAATTTAAGACCATCACTCCTCAGCAAGGAAGAGACATGGTGGGGAAGGCTGGGGTACTTATTCTCCCTGAATGGGATATAGCAGATGCTCTAGTCTTGGAAGTAGTAAGAAAGGAGACTAAACCTATGGAGGGAGTCACTTTCAGTAAAGACAATGCTGCATTAGTTATGTGGTCTCTGAAAAGAGATGAAAATAAGAAGAAAAAGGACACCTCAATGTCAAGTTACCTTGGGGGGATGATGGTAAAGAGGGTGCAGACTACTGGGGTAGTGGAAGCTGCTAGCACTGTACTAGAAACTACAAAATTTAGTGTTGCAGTGGCAGAAAGGGAAGCTAAGGAAAAGGCAGATCTCCAGGTTAAATTGGAGACAATTTTGAAAGCCTACACTAATGCTCAATTTGAGGTAAGGAAAAGAGATAGCATCATTGCTAAATTGCAGAAGCAACTAGCAGGACAACATCATCATGGTGAATCCTCAACACTGATGATTTCCTCTTCTTCTGCTAGACCTCCACCTACCAGCCCTATTATTGAGTTCCCACCGTCTCCAGCACCTTCTAGGTCCCAGATGATTGAGATTACTCCTCAAGAGTTAGAGAATCTAAAACAGGCCCAAGCTATGTATGCAAAGAAGTATGAGGATAGAGTGAAGGCTACTGTCACTAGTTTTGTAGATACCGTGAATGCCTCATTGCTATACAATAATGTAGGTAAAATTTTGGATATATGGAATGAGCTCAGGGGAGACAAGGCCATATTGACACCTATTTTTGACAAATGGAGGCCTAGGGAGCAAGATTTAGAGTTTATGTGTGTATCTTGTGATGAAGCAAGGGCCAATCCTATCATTAGATCTGCTTCTGACATCACTAAAGATTTAGTACAATTAGCAGCAGGGGTGGATAATGTTGATAGGACAGTTAATTTGTGCAAAAAGGAATATGCTGATCAAGTTTTTGAGTTGCTCCCAGGAGTTTTTGCTAGCTCGGATCAACTGAAGGACAAACAAATGTGGCTTAAGGAGATAGAAGCCAAACTGTCAGCAAGAATTAAAGGAATTATTGATCTAGATGATGCTTCTTTCTTTGTTGTAACAATACAGGAGATAGAGAAAATTAAGGCACATTATAGTTTTCTCAATTCAGAAGTCAACAAAATGAGAAACTCTTGGAAAAGGTTGACCAAGGCTAAGGCTAAATTGATTAATTTCTCATGGCTGACAGATGATGTGTATGATGAGTGGACAAAAAAAATATGCCACCCATGATCCGGAACAGTTGGAGAGCGCCCCTGAAAAGGTGGAAGAGGTTACAACCGAATAGCCTGTTGAAGAAGTTGCAGAGGCCGAAAAGAACTTGTAACTGTTTTTGTGAAAGGCTTGTAATTTCTTTGTTTTGAAAGAAATGATTGTAACAAACTCTCCTTGAAAAGTCTGAAGCTTTGTGCATCCATGTTGTTATAAATGGATACCAGGACTAGAGGAAAAGGGATCGCAAAAAGAATTGTAAGAAAACGTTGCAGAAATTTATATGAGCTTTTCTGAGTCTAATGGGGAATATTCAAAAACTTCTTGTAATATTTTTCTGAATATAATATCAATATATAGATCATCGGTTTTGAGTAAAGCTTTGTGTCATCTTCAAGTGTGCTTACAATTTGTTTATTGTTTTCATTCAGAATAATCCAGGGTTATTTTGTTTGAATGGGGTAGCAAGGCTATTTTCAATAGATGTGCTCGCTGGCTTTTCTCTTTAGGAGGGAAATTAAAGATGCGGGGATCACTCATACCAGTAAATTCTTTGGGAGAAACTTTGAATCTTGATGATCATAGTTTAATTTGGGATGCATAAATTCTTATAAGTGTTAGGCATGTATAAGGATTAGTTGAAACCAAGCTAATGGGATGCGTAAAGATATTTTGTTTGAGGAGTATTATTTGAGTTTTAGATGACTCTGTGACCTTGGATAAGGCATTGGTATTGATTGAATTTGTTTATTGCATGTTTTGTTGATCAAAATACTGAATTTGAGTATAATTTTCATTCCTTTGTTTCAGTTAGTTTCAAGGTGAATAGATCCACTGGTTTTCTGGACTGGTTTGCTGTGGATTTATCTTTTGAAAGTGTGAATTCGGTTCATAAAGGTATACCCGCCTGGACTCTGAATAAGTCCAAAGTGTAGAAGGTTGAATCAAACCTTGTCATATGTTGTCCTAAGAGTTTCCTTCCCCTTAACATCCCTCTTGCACAGAGTTTGATCATCTCATTATAAGGGTGTTGAAGTGAGTCAGATTTTGAAGACAACAAGGGGAAGGACACATGGCCAAATTTGGCCTTCACCCATAGGTACCCCATGAGGCCTAATAAAAATGCTCTAAAACTAACTCTAGGAGTTGATTTAACCCTTAGAAAGTCCACCTAAAGTTAACCTATAGGTCAACTCTAAGTTGACCCTCCTTGTGGCTCACTAACCTAGATTTCTTGGTTCCTTCAAGGATAATAAGGTAATATAACAATTGAACAAAAATGAATCTTTGCAAAAAGGTGACATGACAATTGCCAACACAACATACAACATAGGTGTCAAGTGACACTACAACATAATTCCACATCACAAATACACACATGGCAATTGTCCCTTGGATGATTTAAACAATTCAATAAATACAATTTACACTCATGCAAACATTTTACGTTTATGAATAAAATACAATACATACGGGGTGTTGTCTCTCCAAATAGACAACCCCTAGTTTTACGAACGTACATAGGCCTAGGCTTGTTTCTCCATAATATTTCCATGGTCACACGGATAATTTACTGCACATCTCAATTTAAACATTAGTACTTTCCAATATCCTCATATAATATTAAACACATAATCAAGAATACAATTCAATCACTCTACATAGAATTGACATTATACAATACAATTTGCCACATATCAAAGCAATTCACATAAGCAATTCATCACAACCCTCATAATTTAATCCATTCATAAGATATGCAAACATATTTCTAGCATCATAATAAGGTCCTACAAATCAAATAATGACATACATCATCTTAATGTTACCCTATTCTAGGATCATAGAAAATTCTATATCCACAAAGCATAGAAATGAAGCATCAATATATCAATGTTATCAAATTCGTGGGATCATATAAAGTTCTATATCCATAATGCATAAAAATAAAGCATCCATAATAGTTCCAACATGAAAATCACTGAAAAACTAGGATGGGTCGGGGTAGGGCCTCACATTATCAGAATGATTCTCCTCAGACTTGGCGTAATGGAAGAGCTGAAACTAAGAACTAGTGTTTTCTCTAAGTGAAACACATAGTTTTCCTACTAAACCCATGCTAGGAATTATTTAACTCAAGTCAGACTTGAGTTTGCTGAAAAGTATTCTCTAATACAACAAAACTTCCCTCCCAATGCAAAAAGGCCTAGACTCAAGCTTATCTATGTGGAAGACGAAAACATTATGTGTGAATACAAACATTGACTTAGGAATCCACTTGTCACGTTGAAAATTCCCTACACTTCAAAATCCAATCTCCTTCTTTTCATTAATAATAATTGACTTTTGACCCTTCAATGTGGAAAACATCTTATAACTTTTGGAGTTTTAGTAAAATAGTGCTTTTGTATGCTTAACAACATAGTCAAAGGTGCACTAAAAAATAAAAGTTTATGCCCCAACAATTTTAAAACCTTCACGACACATACCAAAACACAAGCAATCATATGTGAATTATTTTTGACCTGGGAGACATAAATAGGTAATAGTAATATCACAACCTCTTGTTGTAATTGATTAATCAATACGTACAGGAAAATTCTTATATGGAAATCTTAAATTATGTACATTAGGAACCTTGAGTTTTATTTTTCTTCTTTTGCAATTTACTCCATTATGTTTCTATGTGAATTTATTAATATGAAATATCACAATCTCCTGTTGTAGTAATATTAAATATCATTGTCATTTTACTTTTGTGATCTCTGGCTAGAGATTCATTGAAGCTTTAATAAATTTTCAACTAGGGGAGTGCATTTTACTCTGTTTTTATCATTCCTTTGTTGGTAATGGACCCATCTTGTATCTTGATTGTAGAGAATGACTGGTCTAGAGGTGTTTCTACAGGTCTTTTATACCATCATTATACCTTGTTGTTATCTGTTTATCACGTAGTTGTTCATTGCTTCCTTTGTCATGGTTTTCAAGAGCTCAATGTTTATTATTCTTAGACTCAAAGAACTTAAACACTTATTTTTTGTATGGGTAAGGATTGCTTCTTGGACTACAAACTTTCCCTTGTATAGACCCTATTTGTGCTTCTTTATGGCTTGAAGTCTTTATTTGATTTGGAGACTATCAAAGGTGTAATGACTGTCTTTCATTTTATGATCATTATTGCTCTGTTCAAAGGCTTCCATTGACATGAATTGCTCAAGTTCACACACAGTCTTTCATATTCTGATGTTGATCTTCTATGACTGCTCACACATTGCAGTCTTTATTGTCTTTAATCATTGTCTTCTCACTGCTTCTTCTCTCAACCAATACTCTAGAGGTTTGTAATAACATTGTCTTTTATCCTTCTTTTCTCTATGGCAAAGGGACTTAATGAGGTTTGTGCATTGTTCCATAGTCATGATGTCTTCATTGTCATTTGAGCATTGATAATGACAAAAAACTACAATAGAGGACTATTGGACTATCATCTATCTTGTGGGTTGACTATGTGCTCTTTATGGGTGTATCTTTAATGGCAATGGTTCCTTATAGAACCATGTCTTTCTTGTTGCTCATGACTATAAAACCCTTCTCATTGATTGTCACTGCTGCTCACTACCATATAAAGTGACTGGTTTGGAAGCTCAAGCCTTTTTAGGCACACTGCCTTTAAACTGTATTCTGTCAAGCTTTTTTTTTGAACTGCTCTTGTTATAACAGTGATCTCACTGCTCTAAGGCTTAGCTGCAACCTTCATTATTGTGAGGACTGTCATGAATGTAGACTTCTGCATAGCTGTCCTTCTTGAAGAGAGGACTTCCATTGCACTCCTCTTTTACTGTCTTAACTGCTCTTTATGCACTTAAGATAACTGTCTGTTGGCAAATGCACACTCCAATGAGAAATTGTAGGTGATTGAAGGTTTTGTCATTGATGGCAACCTTGCAATCATATGACACCGGCAAGATAAAGATACCGACACCGGCACTGACATAATCTACACTGACATATAGAACACCAACAGTGAAAGGAAGGATACCGGCACCTTGGCCGACTTAAATTTTGTTTAAAATGTATTTTGTAATTAATTGTAAAATCATTGTAAGCCGATATGGCAAGTTGTAATATGACTCATATATGTATGAGATCATTGTAGATCATTTTGTAATAGAGAAATAGGCGAAAAAGGAAGATAATAGCAGATCTAATATGCGAATTATTGGTTAAGGGTTTATGTATGTAGCAGAGCTTAAACTGGTACTGAACCTAGCATAGAAGATGCTGATCTGAAGTAGTACAAGACAATGGATTTTCATAATCCAGTTTGTAAGTCAGTGTGACTTCATTTTGAGCAGTGAGCTCTAGGCACTTGGCCTTCCTGCATGTGTAGGCCACTATTGTAAAAGTAATATTCTCTTATTGGCCAGTAAGTGAATATTGTGGGTCACAAATCCCACTGAGGTTTTTCACACACCGGGTTTCCTCATTAAATCATTGTGTTATGGTGTGCTTCTCATGTTTTTGTTATTGCTCTTAGTTACTACATTATTTCTGGTTTACCGGTACACAGTTTTAATATGCTTTTCATGTTTTAAGTCAAGTAAATGTATATACCGGTTAGATACTGATTCACCCCCCCTCTCAGTATCTTTAGAAATCCTAACACTATCAATGTTTTTGAGGTCCATTCTCTACCATTCATAATTGAGATTCTGTGTTTAGACTGTGAGTTACCATGACCTTGATGTATTTATTGTATTGTGCTACTAAACTCTAAAAGATGTTACTGTTAACTGTGAAAGGGCTGCACTTCTGATGTAAAATATTGTTAGTAGTCCTTCACACCATCATGAGGGTCTTCTATGATATCATCTTTGCAACATTGGGACTGAACATTCTCTTGCACTCTTTTGGGATATCACAAGCTGATGTCTATTGCTTTGTGTGCTCCCAGTTGTCATAGCTTTGAACTAGGGCTATGATCTTGTGTAGAAGCTTCCTTCACTGTGACTAGGATTCTTTATTGATTCTCTTGATTGTGGTTGCTAAAGCTTAAGATCATTGTAATGCCCCGCCAAGAAACCCAAAAGGAACACACTAAAACATAGGAATAAAAGCGGAAATACTTTTTTTTAAAACATAATATATCATTAAGGTGCATTAAGTTATAACATTGTACTGATTAATTACACAAACAAAAGAATTAATTTATATTCCTAAAGGGTTTCCAACGAAGTTTACTTTTAAAATAAATTGAAATCTTAAGGTTCACTTAACCACTTATGATGCATGTTCACTATCCCTAATAC
Organism: Cryptomeria japonica; assembly: GCF_030272615.1. Taxonomy (NCBI): domain Eukaryota; kingdom Viridiplantae; phylum Streptophyta; class Pinopsida; order Cupressales; family Cupressaceae; genus Cryptomeria; species Cryptomeria japonica. Next base: position 462,414,625 of record NC_081405.1, on the reverse strand, counting down.
ATTGCAATGATATTCATTTAAAGAACTGAATTAGACATGCTTAAAATTACATACTTGCATTTGATTTCATCAAATACTAATGATTACATACATCAAGTTTACTACAATAATTAATTCAATAACCCCATAATTACCATTACAAAATCTAACAACTTATAATACCTCACATACATTACATTTAAATTAGAGTATAACATATGAATTAAATAGAAGATCATATAATGAGTTACATAGTTTGCAACAAGCCAAGAAGGCATAATAATACAAATGATACAACTAAACTCATAAGGTTCAAATAGGTACAATAATGAATCCAAGGAGTAAAAAGGAATCCAACTAGAACAAGAAGATGATCAAGACCAAAGAGCAACTGGAACACCTGCAAAGACAACCCTCGCAAGAAGGAAGCGAACATGATACCGATGGAAAGTGGCACTACCACCCGACCATGTGGCTCAAAAGAACCACTCCTCCGTGCTAGGAGATAACACTAAGACCCAGTAGAAAAAAAATGAAAGAATACACGGTTTCACAAAACATTGGATCAAATCACAAACAATAAACTCATAGAACATGGCTCCACATAAAAATAGGTGAAATCAATAAGACTATACACTAGTGACCACAAGGGAAGAGTGTCATCACATAGCTTGGAATGGTTATCTTGAAAGGCCTCCATAGGTCTTGACCCCCATCATGGGTTATCCTGGTAACCTCTCCCGAACCCCTGACCCCATCCAAGTCTCATGTGGACCCAAACAATCCTTTCGTAAGGACAAGGTTGTTGGTTTGCCATTCCAGGCCTTCTCGCTGCATCCTGAGTCTGTACTAGCACTCAACCATGAGCGAGGCATAATTATCTTAATTAGTGTTTCATCTACCAAACCCCCTAAATATTATTAAGTTACCACTTAAACAAACTTTCGATGGGTTATCCAGCTAACCACTTTGGGCGTGACCCCCAATCAAAATCCACTCTCCCATATGACACTTCACCAAAATCACATGAACTCCCAAAACCAAGGTATACACAAGAAAGAGTACACAAAGTCCAATGCCATAGAAAACCACTTGGCCAAAATCAACCCTCCCATAAGGTTAACCAACCGACAAGCCCTTGACAAAATCCAATCACGACCATGAAGACAACCACATGACATATCTGACACAATCAATAAAGGACTAGCAGTTTTGAAAATAAATGCGAATATAGTAATTAAACACACATATTAGCTAATCTAGATCGACAATAATTTCCATTTCGTTTAAAATGCCAATTCGACTAAGGTTCTCTAATTCCTTAATTTCAAGTTACAACAAATAAATAAAATCATCATCTCATGATAAATTATACCCAAAGTTTTCATTTATAAAAATATGCATATTTGATATACATATAAAAATATAAATTAACTTATTTATTTATTAATCTAACATTAATATTTTTCCCTAAATAAAATAATCATTTTCTATTTTTTTCAAAATACAACATATATTCTAATTTCCAAAACAAATATATATATATTTTATTTACACTAAAAAAAAAATTAAAACTAACATGAAATTAAATATATATATATAGTTTCTCAAGAAGATAATAAGAAGCTTATGGCTCCCTTTACTCTAGCTGAACTAAAAGAGATAGTCTTCTCCATGCATCCGGAGAAGGCCCCGGGTTTGGATGGGTTTACGACACTATTCTTTCAAAAGTGTTGGGAGTTTATAGGGAATGATGTATTGCTAGCCTTGGAGGAATCTAGAAGCAATAGGTCTATTCTTAGAGAGCTTAATACTACTCTTATTGCTATCATTTCGAAGGTGGATAATCCTACTTCGTTCTCAGATTTTCGTCTAATTGCCTTGTGTACTACTTTATATAAAATCTTTACTAAGGCAATTTTGGCTAGGCTCTCTAAGCTCCTCCCTCAGATTGTCTCCCTAGAACAGGGAGGATTTGTACCTGGTTGGGAAACATCTGAAGGTGCGATTGTAGCTCATGAAGTTCTGCACTCCATATCTCAACGAAAGGTTCCAGCTATGATACTTAAGCTAGACATGCTGAAGGCATATGATTGGGTTAATTGGCAGGCTCTTAGGGTTGTTTTATATCAATTGGGGTTTTCGTGCTATTGGGTTAAGTGGGTGTTTTCTTGTATATCTTCTGCTCGCTTTTCAGTTTTGGTTAATGGTTCCTCATCAGGGTTTTTTGCTTCCTCTCGGGGACTTAGGCAAGGGGATCCTTTGTCTCCTTTTCTATTTATTCTTTTGGTAGAGGCATTAAGTAGGGCCATATCTAATGCTATATCATCTGGTTTATTAGAATAGATGGCCTCCTTTCTCCGCAATCCCATTGCTTGTTTGTGAATGATACGCTTCTATTTGGGGCAGCCTCTCTAAGGGAGGCTTGAGTTATTAAGAAAATTATCTATGATTATGCATCTTTTTCTGGACAAAGTGTTAATAATCATAAATCCAAAGTCTTTTTTGTGAATGTCTCCCCTCTGGTTAAAGATAGACTCGTTCTCTTTTAGAATTTTCAAGTAGGGACCCTCCCATGTGTATACCTAGGCATTCCTTTTTTTCTAGGGTCAGATAAGGCTTCCTTTTGGAACAAAATTGTTCATACAATATCCTCCCGAATCTCTTCCTGGAATCATAAGTGGCTGACGATGGTTGGTAAAATTCTTTTAATTAAGTCAGTTTTGAATGCCATCCCCACATATTTGATGTCTGTTTTGCAGGCTCCCCCCCAAGTTATTAAGAACATTAAGGTCTCCCTTAGGACCTTTCTTTGGAATGATAACTTGGGTGATAGGCCAAGGATCCCTCTCTTGGCTTGGGACAAAATTTGATGTCCCAAAGAGCTGGGGGGTGCGGGCATTCGTAATTTAGCTGCCCAGAATAAGATTTTGTGGGCAAAATTTGTTTGGAAGTTATATGCTGACCCTCATAGTAAATGGGCTGCCATCATGTTTGCTAAGTATTTAAGGGGTGCTTCCAGAGAAAGGATTTTTACTGCTTCATCTCTTCCAAAAGGTTTGGCTTTTTGGAATTTTTTGGTTTCATGTAGGATGGTTATTTTACCACATCCATCTTGGGTTGTTAATAATGGGAAGAAAGTCCAGTTTTGGGATGAAGTCTGGAATGGGCACTCTGCCCTTTCAGCTATTCGAGACTGGTCCCCTTTGTTTGGTATTCTATCAGAGTTTTGGGGGCCTTTTGTTGCTAATTATTTTGACATTATCTCCACTGGTCCTTGTGTGATTGCGAAATGGAAGATTATCCCTCCCTTGTTGGTTGATAATAATCTTATTTTGGATTTTGTGGAAGAACTTCACAAAAGACCCCTTATTTTCCAAAATAAAGAGGACTCCTTGGTTTGGATTAAGAGTGCTGCTGGTTCTTATTGAGTTAAAGATGGTTATAATTCTTTAGTTCAGACTTCACCACCCCCTTGCTGGCCTACTAAGCTTTTTTGGCATCCGGTTTGTCTTCCTAAAGCAGGGTCATTTGCTTGGCTGGTAGTCCAAGATAAGGTTCTCACTAGGATGTGTTTGGACAAACTTGGGATTACAACTGTATTTCCTTGTGTTTTTTGTGGTCATTGTATGGAATCCATGGATCATCTTTTCTTGTTTTGTCCATTTGCTTCTGGGTGCTGGTATTGGTTATTTGGCATGCTTGGCTGGTCTTCTGCGATAGATCCCAATCTACTTTCGCATTTCATGTCCTGGCCCTTGTTGTTTTCCTCATCATTTTATTCATCCCTTTGGGTTGTGGCCCCATCACTGGTGATTTGGAATCTTTGGCTTGAAAGAAATTCTAAAATTTTTAATCATAAAAATGCCACTTTGTCTGAAGTAATTGGTAAAATTCAAACCTCCATTAATGAGGTGGTACTTTCTTTCATTCATAAAAACTTAGATCATCTTAGTTCTTTCTCTCATTGGGATAATCAAGTTACTTGGAAATGGTCTACACTTCGTCTGATGCCTTCCCATGGGGCTGTATCAGGTGGTCTATCTTCTTTGGTTAAATGAAAATTGGCTAGATGGACTCCCCCTCCATTCCCTTCATTCAAAATTTAGTTTGATGGGGCTTCCAAGGGGAATCCAGGAAAGTCTGGTATTGGAGTAGTTATTTTTGATCATTCTTCGAAAGTCATCAAAGCTGTGGGTAAGCAAATTGGGCATGGTACCAATAACATGGCCGAGTTTCAGGCTTTATCCTTTGGGCTTGATCTCGCTCTTTCATTAAACATTAAAGACATTGTTATTGAAAGCGATTCCATGGTGGTGTTTCAAGTGGTAGTAGCTAAGAAATGTCTATCTTGGCATCTTCAATATTTCTTAGATCACATTCTTCAGCAGTAAAAATGCTTTTCCACTTTTTTTATTTCGCATTGTTTTAGGGAGATTAACATCATTGCGGATTTTTTAGCAAATAAGGCTGTTGTTGAGGGTGTTGATTTCCTGGAGGTCTCTCCCGCGGACATTCCTGCATCTTGCATGAAGATGCTTTTTTAATAGGTGGTCCTCCTTCTTGAAAACCTACTTCACTTTCTATGCTTCGTTAGTATATGTAGTAAAGGTGTTGGCCTTCATGACAATTTTGTGCTATTGATATCTTATGTCAGATTTTATTCATGGAGTAGGAAATTGGTAGGGTTTTCTTCTACTGGTCTGAGATGCCTACTATATTTGTACCTTCTCATGTCTCCTTGCTTTATGTGGTGGTTACTTCTCTATATGGCTATAGGGGGGATGTTGTCCTGCCTTATGGTAGCATTCCTGTTGTAGTCATATTTGGTAGTTTCTTCGCACAAAGTCCAAGGGTAGAAGGGGTATCTTTAGTTTGGATGGTGGTTTTTTTTCTTGGTTGAGTGGTTGGATTTTGGTTATCTTGGTTGGCGGGTTTTTTGAATTTATTTTGTAAGTTTGGGATCTCTTTGGCTTATGGAAATCATTACATATTAATCAGTATCTTTACGGTAAGGGTACTTGTATAATATCTGTTTGATCCTCTATTTTTGGTAATCATTTTTTGTTGCAACTGGTTGTTTGATGCCTTCCTATCAAGCTTTCATACCCTAAGCACTTGTTTCTCTCTTCGCTTCATTTGGCATCATGATCTATCGATGATTCAGGTAGTTGTTCTAATGATTGGGGATATTATGGTATCTGCTTGCTTTATCATTGCATGATCAACTTCATATTAGCAGGTTTCTTTCATGATGGGATAATTATGACATGGTGATCCCGTTCTCAGTTATATTGACTGTTGGTGGGCACTTATGGCTTTCATTCGATCTTTGTCTTGCTTTTTCACTTGAACATCATGTTTTGTTTTCTATGGAGAATTCTTGCCAAATTCGGTGGATGGTGCCTTTTTCTAAGGAATTGGAAAGAGTAGTTAATGTGGTATTGCAGAGGCTTTCTTATTTTAATATTACTCCTTTGGTTACTACTTTGGATTATTCTTTGGTTCGGTCTCATCCTTCTTCCCGAGGGTCTTCAATATCCTTCCCTGCTTCTTATTTGGATCTGTCTATGTTTGCTCACCATATTTGTGATGGCAAGATCTCTTATTCTTGGTTCTCTCATGGCTTTGAGTTTTGCTTTCTTCAAAGCTTTGGATTCTTGTGGTGTTTAGATAGGTTGGATTTTGGGGTGATGGCACTGATTTTTGGTGGACATTCTTGACTCCATCTTCAGATGCTCCCTGTTAGACTGATTCTTACAGCTTCCTTTATATCTAATGTAGATGACAATGTATTGCAATGTATCTAGGGGGTTTGGTATGCCTATGGGCTTTTTGTAATGGGTAGATAGGCTTATGTTTTCTTGAGCAATACTAAAGGGTTTTCTTACTGGTTCTTTCCCTTCAGCGCTCTTTGAACCAGACACATGTAAAAAATATATAATCAATATAATTTTAGTGGTCTCATCCACTTTTATCAAAATAATAATAATAATAAAATTAAAAATAAAATAATATATATATATATATATATATATAATTATTTATATTAATTAAAATTTAATTTAAATAAAACAAATTAAAAAATAAATAAAATAAAACTAAAATAGAAATCCCACGTATGGGAGGGTAGTGTTGTTTACATAGTGCTCCCCACATACAGTGGGGACAACGCTGTGTAAACAGTGCTCCCCAGTGTATGTGGGGACAACACTATGTAAGTAACGCTCCCACATACAATGGGGTAAGCTCTTGCATAACGCTTCCCATCCCATGGTGCTGTGGGGTTGAGCCTACGGCTCCCCCACACACCACAATTCAATTTATATTATATTTTATTTTTTTAATATAATTTTAAAACAAACCCCCAACAAAATAAACTCAGAAAATTTCAGAGTAATAACAGAGATAGTGCAATTTATTTTTTTAAAAACCAATTCACTCCTAGACAACCAAATTTGGCAAAATTTTGCGAGTATAACCCCATACAGGGGTGAAATTGAACAAATTACAAATTTCCCCCAATTTACAACACTAAAAATAAACTAATTTTCAAAAGAAATGAACAAATTGAAAACTTAGAAAGAAATATTTCTCAAATCCACAGTGAACAGCCATTCACACATTTTCCACTTGAAAACTAATTTTTCTTTTACAAATAAGAAATGATTTGGGGAAATGAAATGAAACTAAAGGGTTGAATTTCCAAATTTGAAAGCTATATTTCCTTTTCCAACCAAAACTAAAACAAGTTTGCAACCAGAAGATTTCAAACACAAAGATTTTCTTCAACCAAATAGAAATTTTTAAAACAAAGCATAGGTATATAAAACTAGAAACCAACCTTAATAGCAATCCAGGTTGAAAACTGAGAAGAGACCAACCTACAATCTGGAAACTTCCTTCAACCAAGATGCACAAATTTATTCCAAAATCTCTTCCCTAAAATTTCTTCTCCAAAATTTGCTCTCAAATTTTCCAATCCCTTTCCCGTGAAAGAATATGGTTAAATAAAGAAAAATTTTAACCTAAAAATATTTTAGGTTGAAATTTTTCTCAACCAATCAAATTCATTCTCCATAAGTGAATTTAAAAAAATAGTTGTAGACGTATAAAAATGACCATATTCCTAGATGAATATTTTATGTTCATTACTCTATTTTAGTTAAATCTAATTTAACTAAATCACCTACATTCCTCTATTTAATTAAGTAAATTATTCAATTTATTTAGTTAAATTCACTAAAGCCCTTTGCATCATTTAATTGAATAAATCATTTTATTTAATTAAAACCCTTCTTCTTACTTTTTAATTAAATTTACATTTAATTAATAGTTTATCCCAAATTGAATAAATCTAATTTATTCAATTTCCCAAATTGCAACCAAATTAAAATAAAATAATTTATTTTAATTAAATCTATTTCCCCTCGCCCACTTGCATTTTCCTACATCTCCCACTTGCATCCTAAACCCTATTCCTAATTTCTTCTAGAATCCATCTAATCCTAATCAATTAGCCCAAACCCATTCATTATCCCCTTTCCCTAAATTTGAGGAGGTCGCTTCTCAAATTTGGAGTAAAGTCTTCAAAAGGCATTAAAGCCTTTATCCATTCAACAAGCCAACTTGTTGAATACCCCCAAATTTGGAAGGACTCTTACAAATTTGTCCCCAAAGTCTTCAAACCATTAATGGTTAACTAACCCTTAGTGGTATGGTTAGAGATTTTTTGACTAACTTAACCTCCATCTAACCCAAGGGTCTCATCAAGCATTTATTGCTTTGACCATGGTTATTCCTTTAACCTTTGCACAAGAGTTTACCCTTTGGGTAAAAGCTTTATCCAATGGATAACCCTAACCTAACTTTAAACCTTACCTCCTATGGTAACCATGAGGTCTTCTCAAGCATTTAATGCTTCTTACATCTCCTCTCAACCAGTCTTATGTTGACAATTGTCACCATTTCATTGGTGAAAATTGTAAACATGGATTGATAACTTTCAATCCTGACCCTTGATTAACTCTTTCAATCCCGACCATCCATTGCCCTATTTTCACTATAAATAGAGCTCTCATTCCTCCATTTTGAGGATCCATACAAGCTTTTAGTATCTCATTTATGCTCAATTTTATTAACACATCTAGCTTCTCTTTGTAATAGAAAATTAATCTAATAAGCATTTTAGACTATTTCCTTTATCATTAGCTTAACTAATAAACTAGTATATCATGTTAGGATAGTATTGCTACTAATCTTGTCATCTTATAATATAGTTTATTACATTTGTAGAATCATGCATAGATAGGATGTATTTTCATAACTAAATCAATCATAAACATCCCTTGTTCTTGCATTTGTCATCCCTAAGCCACTTTGCTAAGTGATCTGAGAGCAAAGGCATTGGCTATTTCACAGCTAATCCTGCAAAATAGAGAAAAGATCTAGCTAGAAAATAAAAGAGAAAAACTTGCAAAGAAAATCAGAACAAAGAACTCATCAATCATTTTCATTATAACAAATCTGTATGATTACAAATGATATATAGATCACAAGAGTAGAAATTATGCATGAGATGCATGAAATTTCTAAAGATCAACAATTAACTGCATGAAATGCTGAAATGGAATTGAAGTAGGCAGAGGAAGTTAAAAATCTATAACTCCTTTGTTAGCTTATGCATGAGCAAGAGTCTCTCTGTGAATTACAGAGATAACAGACTCCAAAGTTGCGCTAACACCCCCCCTTAAGCCTAACTAAGGAGAGATATGAGAAATATGGTTTTTGGTAATAAAGCCTGATTAGGAACCCAATTACAAAGAAGAAAGGAGAAAACTCCTAACCATTATTTGAACTTAAGAAGAAAGCCACAAACTGCAAACAAATCCACACTGCAATAGGATTTTATAGAATCATAGAAACCACTGCATGAGTACCTCTGGGATACTTTGAAAATGCAGTTGTACATAATCTACATTGCTCAAATGGATGAACAAACAGGTACACGGTTTCTGAATACAAAAGCTGATCATCTGAAGATAGGAAGATATGAATCTGCAGAAATATGCTCCAAACTAAGGAACTAGAAAGATGACCTTCGGTTGGGATGATGTCATTGTATATCCATTGCTCAATAATGTCCCACTAGAAAGAAACTCTGGAAGCACTCGGGGATGCGACTCTGGAATCTCATGTAGAACCCTGCTAGAAAGAATCTCTAGGAGGAAACAAAGTTGCAACATTGGAATCTCATGTAGACAGGAATTTAGAACAAAAGAATACTTTTAACTGTCAATTGAAGGAAGAGTGCATAGCAACTTCAATCTTCTATTTATTCAGGAAACTTACTGAAATAAACCTAGACTAAATGTATTAAGCAAAACCCTATATAAACATTCTAAAAGTTTAATTTTTACAAAGCCCCAAATTTTCCAGATCTTCATCATGCGGTGCTTACAAAGCACATACAATTTTAAAGAATCAATATAGAAAAAAAAACAACAAGGAGCATGCAAAAATTAGGGAAATAATATGCATGAATCTAGAAATAGACGTCAACTTCCATGGTGATGGCAATCTTCATAAATCTGACAACAAATAATTGTTGTGCTCCTTCCTTCTAGCTCTAGGCTCTAATACCATGTAAAATTTCACAACTAATCTTGCAAAATCGAGAAAAGATCTAGCTGGAAAATAAAAGAGCAAAACTTGCAAAGAAAATCAGAACAAGGAACTCATCAACCATTTTCATTATAACAAATCTGTATGATTACAAATGATATATAGATCACAAGAGCAGAAATTATGTATGAGATGCATGAAATTTTTGAAGATCAACAATTAACCACATGAAATGTTGAAATGGAATTAAAGTAGGCAGAGGAAGTTAAAAATCTATAACTCCTTTGTTAGCTTATGCATGAGCAAGAGTCTCTCCGTGAATTACGGAGATAACAGACTCCAAAGTTGCGCTAACACAGAGGGACCTTGTGAGATAGAGAACCATGGAACCAACCTTGGGAAGTTGAGTCATTCTTCATGACTCCATTACTTGCACCAAGAAGTCTCGTGGGTGTGTGAACAAGCCTCTTTGAGACCACTTTTTCATATTTTGAGTTTCATTGACCCACTTTTCCCGCACACATTTCTGGCGCCCACCGTGGGGCACTACCCCATTAATCAAACCGGTTTTTAAAAATAAACACTTTTGCAGGTACGCGGGAAACATGAATCAGCGCATAGGGAACATCCCTTAGCGCATCGAGTGTATCATTTAGCGCATACGGATCACTGTTTGGTGCGTGGGACTCATTTCCTAGTGCATGAAGATCATACTTTAGCGCATCATCCTCACTAACCTTTTCCTGTAGGTCTTAGTGCGGAAGAATAACAACTTAGTGCATCTGGAAAATAGCTTAGCGCATCGGGTCTGTCCGATAGCGCATCGAGCGCATCACAGACAGAGGCAAAACCAAAAATTGTAATCGAATGTAAAAATTAGACTTGTTGAAGTCCACAAAAACCCACAGATTTTCTAACAATTTTACTTGGTATTTTGCAGGCTTTTTAACAAATTTCTTGCAGATAGGAGCTTAATTTGAAGATCATTAAATAGTTTAGGTTTTTACTAACTTAGTTAAGTTAGTTGAGATATAAACTTCTTTTGATTCTTGTTAAAATTGAACTCACTTTTGTTTGGGCTTTAAAAAGAACCACAAAATAAATTTTTTTCTTGCTTTTCTAGGAGAGAAAATTTTCAAATTTGGTTTTAAAAAGAGAGAACAATTTTTTTTTTTCAAGTTTTGCAAACAAATGGATTAAAAAGAACTTCACCATCCTTTGGTGTATAAAAGGATCCATTTCAAGTTTTGGCAAAGTAAAGAACCACACAAAGTCCCACAAGTCTTTTTTTGCAACTAAAGAGGGAAGATATTCCCCTTTTGATCGATTTCTTTTTGTTGACGAAAATCGTGTTCATTTTGTTGACCAAGTTCTTTTTTTTTTAGATTAGAAAATCATCACCTTGAAAAATTAAAAAGAGCACCATGTTTTCGTGGAGCAACATCTCCATATAGGATTAGCAAATCATTGCTTTGAAGGGATAAAAAGAACTTGTGTGCTTTGTCTTGAAAGTGGAAGGTATATGCTCTCCCCTTAATTGGGTGATCAAAAAGCCAAACCACTCTTAAAAAACTTTCTTTACTTCAAGCAATTACATCCTTTAGCAGGCCTGCCTTCCCGAGGGGTTGAAAAACTCTTACAACAATTTTTGGCCGGTGTGAAGGGAACGACCTAAGTGGGAAATGACTTTGAAGCCAAGTGTTCCAACCCACTATAATCAAAAGTGGAAAGTGACGAAAGTCTTTTTCAATGGTTGCGTGCAGCGATTAGCCTTTCCCCAGTATCCTTGAGATATGTAAAGCCTTTGTTCTAAATGTTGGGAAGCCTCTTGAGGGAGTTTATCACTGACGATCGAACGGGAAGCCTGATTACGAACCTTAGCATAGAAAATTTGAGCCGAGTCAGTAACCAGACATTTGCAATATCATAGTGCAAGGGTGGGGAAGAATCCGCCCCCAAGATCGCTCACCATATATCTCCCAAGATAACTACTCAATTACGGAGCAATTCACTTTGAGTTAATTTATGGCAAAAGGCAAAAAAATGGGTGCCCCCTAGGGGGTGACACGACTGTTTGAGCTGACGGAGTATCGAAACTAGTGGGCTATGATATTGCTTATGACCCTTAAATAAAGAGTCTGACTGAAGTGCATATTGTATCTAAACCTGTTGAAACATTGGAGATTTGAACACATCCTCGCAGAACATACACTTATTGTTTAGATTAAGCAAAATGGTTGTCTCTTTGGTGTCGTGCTTTCATTTGTTATTTCAAAAAATCATCTATCAACACTAAAAACTCAAGGCAAAATTCACAAATTGTAGAAAAGCAACCAAGTCAAAACTATCAGGGCAGTTTAGCATGTGAGAGAAACTTCTTAGCGCATAGAAACCATCATTTAGCGCATAAAACTTTCACCTTAGCGCATCAAGTGTGAACATTTGCGCTTCATCAAAACCCAAAACAAGCAATTTCAAGTAGCGCGTTTTGGAAACAGTTTAGCACTTTGAAGCATCAACTTAGCATGTGGAAACTAAATCTTAGCGCGTGGGGTTTAACTGTTAGTGCATAGGTGGCCCATATTAGCGCATAACCTTTTGAACCAAAGCTAAAACAATATTAAACAATATTAACCAGTTAGCGCATATCAAGGGGCAACGTAGCACGTAGAGTCTTTTCGCTAGCACATAGAGAATTTTTTATAGCGCATTGCATCTCTGTTCTAGCGCATAGTCAAAACCAGAAAAACAGGGGGCAAAACAGAGGTCAATTTTGAAAATTTTGAAAACAATTTCGAAAATCTTTCCTTCATCAGCTTGAACTTCATCAATCAGAAAACCAAAAACAGAGTATCAAAAGTTGTTTCTACAAGCAAATTTCCATCAAGCAAAGTTTTCTGAAAATCTGAAACTAGTCACAAGATAAACATATCTCTCCTATCAAAATCAGGAAACATCATCACAAGTATCAAACACGTCCTTCCATCAAATGGATTTTTATCCCAAAACACACTTGTTTAAAACTCTAAGTTGTCAAATCGAGTTTCCATATCAAGAAAGCTCGTATTCCATATCATTTGACGCACTTTGTCGTGAGGGGGCATCTAAACCTTCATTTTGATAAAGTAAAACTTAAGTTTCCAAAACAAGCTAAACTGAATCCAAAACAAATCAAAGGACACCATTGATCGCTTGTGCATGACTAATCCTCATATTCTGAGAAGAAAGAATATTTATCATAACACTAAGTTGAAGAAACATCAACCAAGTTCTCTGAAACTTGTTAAGAGAAATAAATTTTTATACATCAATCGCCAACTCTTCAAATCTCATCGCACATTCCTTCGTCATTTACGCTTGTATCTTCAAAACAAAACAAAATTTTTTGACAAGGAACCATTGAGGAGTAGAGCATTCTGTCAAAAATTAGCATTTAATCAACACATAAATCAGGGGAGGAAGATCAAATCCGACCTTCTTTCCCGAAGAGTGCATCACCTATAACATACCCCGATTTAAACCACCAACCCCTGAGCAAAACATTGAAGAAGAGTTCGTTCCTTTTGTCATAGAGAGCTTCTACTAGATGCCCACTATCACTCACTTTCAACGAAATAAACAAAGCGAAATGCAACCAGAATCCAGCATGAATCGGAGATTATCAAATCCTTTCGAGCGTCCAAATCTAGAAGACACCGAAATTTGTAAAGAACTTCTTCAAGAATGTCAAGAGAGTGCTTTGTTTCAAAAACTTGTGGAAAGACTCATGGAAAATGACAAGGAAAAATACCTACTCATGCTCACAAGCAAAGGAGTTAAACTTCTTGAAGATTTGGACATAGACATCTTTAGAACAAGATCTCAACATTATGAATATCAAGAACAACAAAGAGAGGAAGAAACATGTGACCCTGAGCAAGATACCCCTGAGCAAAATATCCTTGAGCAAAATATACCTGAGCAAAACATCCCCGAGCAAAACATACCATTCCATACACTATTTCAACCTAGAATTAATGCAAGGGAAGAATTCTTCCCTTGGCAAAATAATGCACCTTTGATTGCTCTTACTCAACAAATGCAAATGTTACAAAGACAAATGCAAGACATGCAACAAGGTACAACAGTACGGTACTCAACTGAAATTTGTCCTTATCCTTTTGACAGATGATTAAACATGGTACCTTTTCCTCCAAATTCAGATGTTCCCAAATTTGACAAATATGATGGGAAAAGTGATCCCCATGATCACGTTTGAGAATTCTGTACAATGAGTCTTGAATTCACCCATGATGACACCTATTTGATGAGGTTATTCCCAAGAAGCCTAGAAGGGCAAACAATGGAATGGTAATCCAAAATCACACCTCCTGTCAGATCATTCGATGAACTAGTCAACAAATTCATAACTCAATATTCCTATAACATTCAACATGCTATCACTATGCTAGATATCTGTAATACCAAATAGAAAAACAATGAGACATTCATGGTATTCCTTCAACGTTGGTGGCGTATGGTTTGAAGATATCCTTGTGATGTACCCGAAAAGGAAAAGATGGAAATTTTCACCGACAACTTGAATAATGAGATGAGTTACAGACTCAAACTCCAATGCATACCATCTATTGCCAAGTTGATTGAGAATGACATCCAAGTAGAAGAGGCATGTGTCAAGAAAGGAACATTAAAATTCTTCAAAGAAGGAACAAATTCATCCAACTACAACAATCAAAACAACAACAACTTAGACAAATCCAGATTCTGGACCAGAAACAAAAACAATGGAAATGAAGGAGGAAATGAATCAAATGATCCAAAATCAAAGCAGCTCGTGCTCGCATTATTAGGTAATCCTCAAGATACAAAGAATCCCAAAGGTGCTAACCTAGGCACTAACACTTATGCACCGAATACCAATCAAAATCAACTTAACACAAAAAACACCAACAATACCCAAAATAGTAACACCAATAGAGGACCTAATCCAAACTCACGGGGTAATGCAAACAACTTTCCGAAATGCATTTATACACCATTAGGGCAATCATTAGAGTCAGCATTCAGAGAACTCCTGGCAAATAAAATTATCTCTTTACCAACAATCAACAACTTTGAACCACAAATCAAACCACCCTGGTGGAATGACTCACACATTTGTGATTTTCATCGCAACAAAGGTCATAAAACAAATGATTGCATGAGGCTGAAAAACATTATTCAGGACATGATTGATAGAGGTGATTTAACAGTCGATGGCCTCAAGACAAATGGTGACCACAAAGCTTTCAAGAATCCTCTTCCAAACTACAACAAGGATGGAGCTTCAACCTCAAATGATACACGTGGAGCTCATATCAATCACATATACAATAACACCATTAATCACATATCAACTGAGGATAATCAAGTCAATGTTATCACAATAAAAAATAGGCGTGAACATGAATCCATCAACGTAACAACCAGAGCTCAAAAATATGTCTTGAAGGGACATATGTCAACAACAAACATCGTACCCAAAATTCAATATGATTTAGTCAGTCAATAGCGTAAAACTCCTGCTCAAATATCTATATTGGAGTTGTTAAAACTTTCACCAAAATACAAAGACATATTGGAACAAGAATTATTAGAAACAAATGTACCTCAAGATCTGGATGTTGACAAATTCCAAGCCATGGTGGCTCATATGATAGGGCCTCATAACCTCATTTTTTCTGAGCATGATAATATCTCATTGAGCCATCCACACAATACTCCACTCCATATTGAAGTCATGGTCTATAAACACTGATTTAAACGAGTATTAATAGATGGAGGACCTGGACTTAATATTTGTACCTTAAAACTTATCTGTGCATTAGGCTTCTCTGAGGAGTCTATTGATCCATGCAAAAAGATCACTATAAAGGCATATGATGATGAAGAAAGATCATCCAAAGGAACAATGGTGTTGCCAATTCAAGTAGGACTGATATGAAAGGATACTATGTGCCAGGTTTTAGACATAGACCTCACATACAATATCTTATTAGGTCGACCTTGGATACATGAAATGCAAGTGGTACCCTCCACTTATCACCAATGTGTTAAATTCCCCTACAATGGACATGAGGTTTGTATATCAGCTGATCATAATCCATTTTAGCATTGTAATGCTATGGGGGTGGCCCAAGACAGCTTGGTTCCACATAATAGAGAGAAACAAAATTCCTCAGCACCAGATCTTCAACAAGAAAAGTCTACATCACTGTCTATGGATTTCAAGCAGAAAATGAAAATCAAAGAACATGGCATGGGAGAGTACTCTTTGGAACCCATGTGTTTGACCAACTTACCAACATCACCTAAATCTCATGGATTACCTACAACATCAACACATAAAGCAACCCAACCCATCACCAAGTTTGATGGCACATTTATCCAACTAGGCACTCTAGCACATGAATCTGAGGAAAAGGACATCCTTAGTTGGTTATACAAAGATGAGGAAGAAGACAGAGTAGCTACTGTGGAAGTAGCTATACCCACACACCCCTATGGAAAAGGCTACTTAATCATGCAACAAATGGGATACAATGGAAAAGGACCTATTGGTAAGCGTCAGGAAGGCATCACAGAACCATTGGATCCTCCTTCACAATTCAGTAAAGACAAAAAAGGACTGGGCTTTGAACTCACTCTACTACCAAAGAAGACACCACACAAATATCAAAAACCTTAGTGGAAAGCAAAGAAGAAATACAAAGAAGACTCCTGGCAAGAGGCACTATTTGAGTCAGCTGAGACCATACGTAAGGAACGTGAACATTAAGAACAAAAGCAATGTCAAAGGCAACCTATCAATCAAAAGAAAGAAGCATCTACTACAGAAGAACATCATATTCAAGAACCAATATCCAACAAAGAAGAATCACCTCCTGATTACATCATTCCTCCCTGAGGAGAGACAGTATATGAACAAATGCAAAAAGTGGAAGCAAGATCTGACACAGAATCAGAGAAAACTATCAAACTTGTCTCAATTATCAAAGACCTGTTCTCACCCTACAACATACCAGTTCAAAGCACTGCTAGAATCTGGGATAATACCTCTGAGACTGATTCCAATGAATATGAATGGGGCAACTATTCTAACGTAACTGAAGATATTTGTGCACATGACAAAAAAACACCCATCTCTCAAGAAGAACGCGGCACAAAATCTAGACCACTTGAATTTGGTCCACAAAATATCTATGACGCCAAGGAAAATGAGCAACAACATTATGAGCAAGTCTATACGGAAAATGATACCATCGAAGACCTCAACAAAATCCTTAACTTCTTTAACACCCCAGCCAATCACGATGATACCTTCATCCTAACACTTACAACAGTGGAACTTGATCCACCAAATGACTCCTTACCACTTATCTTTCCTGACCTCACAGATTGGGACGAGCCTGAAACTCATGATATACCAATTTTCCCAAATGACAAATCCATTATCCATTACTTATGTACCGTTAACCCGGAGACAAACTCTACCAGTGAACAAAGTAACGATGTCTGCAACCAAGGGAGTGCCAAGTCTCTCAGTCGCAAAAATGAACAAAAAGAAAAGATCTACTGCTGAAAACCAGTCAATGGCAGCAATAGATCACACAAAAGTAAAAATAAAGGATGCATCTGAGGGTGAAAACCTTTTTAAGGCACCTAAGGATGGGAGACTTGACACTCTTCCTATGAATTATCATGAGAAATCACCCATATTGATTGAGCCCACTCAATTAATCAACATTGGTACTACAAAAACAACCAAAACTATACACCTTGCAGAATCTTTGATAGAAGATGAAAAATCAGAGTTTATCAATTTTTTTAAAGAAAAGCAAATCAACTTCGCTTGGTCATATGTAGATATGTCTGGGATTGATCCACAATTAATCATGCATCACTTGTCCATTACTCTAGGAGCTAAGCCAGTCAAGCAGAAACTAAGAAAGATGGATCCACATGTAGCACTCATGGTCAAAGCTGAACTAAAGAAACTGTTAGATGTTGGATTTATCCGACCTATCAACTATGCTGAATGGATTTCCAACATAGTACCAGTATCGAAACTAGATGGTAGTATCAGAATCTACACTGATTTTAGAGATGTCAACAAAGCCTGTCCAAAGGACGACTTTCCTTTGCCTAGTATCGACATAATTGTAGACCTCACAGTAGGCCATGCAATGCTATCACTAATGGATGGTTTTTCAGGCTATAATCAAATCAAGATAGCCCTAGAGGATCAAGATAGAACAATGTTTACCTGTCCGTGGGGAACATACTGTTGGAATGTCATGCCTTTTGGCTTAAAAAATGCAGGAGCAACTTATCAATGAGCTATGACAACTATATTTCATGACATGATGCATACCTTCATGGAAGACTATGTGGATGATTTACTAGCTAAATCCTTCACTAGACCATAACATCTAAGTATCTTAGAAAAGATTTTTGATAGATTGGAAAAATTTCAAGTCAGGCTCAACCCTAAGAAGTGTGTCCTCGGGGTTACATTAGGCAAGTTACTAGGCTACATAGTTTCAGCTAAAGGTATTGAAGTGGATCCAGCAAAGGTACAAACCATTATGGAGATGCCATCACCAAAGAACATCAACCAGCTTAGATCTCTACAAGGACGACTCCAATCAATCAAGCGATTCATCACTCAATTAGCAAATAAAAGTCTCTCGTTCAATCATTTGCTACATAAAAATGTACCATTCCGATGGGAAGCCAAATGTGTCGAATCCTTTTATCAAATCAAGTAGTATCTAATGAACCCATCAGTTCTAGTACCACCAATAGTAGGGAAACCACTTATTCTCTACATTTCAATAACAAACATATCATTGGGGGCATTATTAGCACAAGAAGATCAACAGGGCAAAGAACGAGCTATATACTACATTAGCAGGACATTGAATGGATATGAACTCAACTATACATTCATCGAGAAGGCTTGTCTAACAGTGGTATTTGCCTCTCAAAAGTTCCAGTGCTACATGCTAGCTCACATGATTAAGCTAGTTGCAAAAATTGATCCTCTCAAATATTTACTCAGCAAGGCAGATCTTACAGGCAGATTGGCTAAGTGGGTCATGATCCTCAGTGAATTTGATATCCACTACACAAAATGACGAGCTATCAAAGGACAAGTAATTGCAGATCAACTCGCTGAAGCACCCCTACCTAGAAAACAACCTATGGAGATCAAATTTCTAGGCAGAGATGTTCTTGCTATCTCCACCAAACAATGGACCTTATATTTTGATGGATCCTACATGCAACATGGCTCAGGTGTTGGCATTCTGTTCATCACTCTTGAAGGACACACTATACCAAGATCATATCGGCTTATGTTTCCATGCACAAATAACGTTGCTGAATATGAGGCATTGGTTATAGGCATCAAAATGGCCGTATAATGGATGATCACAAAATTAAAAGTCTATGGAGATTCACAACTAGTCATCAATCAAATCAACAATGACTAACAAACAAAGGACGACAAGTTGCTACCATACAAGTGACTAGTGGATGATTTTAAACAATATTTTGTGCACATCGCCTTTGAGAAAATACCAAGGTTGGATAATAGAGCAGCTGATGCAATGGCTACTATCACTTCACTACTACAAATTCCAGAGCAACAAAATCATTACGAGTTTCTGGTAGAGCAACTGTTCTCCCCAGCCTATGACCATTCTAATTCCCATGCTATCTGTGCCTTGACCGGTTTAGACTCCATTATATGGACCGATATACGACTATCTTAAGAGCAATATCTTACCCATTGACCTATCCCAAAACCAAAAACACAATTTTATCTGACAAGCCGCCCATTATACTCTTACCTCTGATACTTTGTACCATCAAGGTCTAGATGGTACTCTTCTTCATTGCATTGATCGTAATGAATCTGACTCCGCTTTACAAGAGCTTCACGAAGGTATCTATGGCACACATTCAAGTGGTCCTACTCTTGCTAAAAAGCTTCTAAGAATGGGATAATACTGGTCGACAATGGAAAAAGACTCTTACCACTTTGCGAAGAAGTGTCCTAAATGCCAAATCCACGGAAATCTTATACATGCACCAGCATAGGAACTGCAACCATTCACAACATCCTGACCCTTTTGCCAGTGGGGACTGGACTTAGTTGGCAAAATTCATCCCTCATCTTCAAATGGACACAAGTTCATTATAACTACATAGAATACTTTACCAAGTGGATTGAAGTGGTCCCCATGACCACAGTAACTGGGAAACAAATAGCCTCTTTTATCCTTAAATATCTGATCTGCAAATATGGCATTCCGAGTTCCATTGTAATGTCCCCTACTAGGTTTTGATCAATTTTAACCATAATTAATCTATTTTCAAGATACTTATGACTTAAACTAACTTGATTAAGAGTCAAGACTTCCTTAACATGAATCATATCTGGAATGTTCTTTCTTTCTTTAGTCAATCAAGTACTTGTTATGTTACAATACAAAATAGTTAATCGTATTCTGATTTATTTATAAATCATTACATATTTACTTATTACTATTTATATGAATTATTACTAATTTCTAAAGGTATTATATTAGCATTTATTATTATTATCAGTATCTATATTTACGATCGTTATATCATTCCTTACTTTGATTTGAGTATATGTATACATAAATAAATAAGTAAATTAAGTAATATGACCACCTATTATATAAATTACTAATACTGCTACTTAAAACATTACTTGTTAGTAGTATGTTTGGTGGCTGGTAATGGCAGACAGATCTAACATGTGTCAGATCTGGTCTGCCACTGCATATGGAATTAAGGATGACTGTTGTAGTTTATACTAATATTACCATTGCATAAAAACATCATCAAACTTCATATATTAAACATACGTATTAAGCACATGATATTGGGCCTTCGACCTTGCTCATACGAGCTCCTTCAAACTGAAATAAGAAACGATATAAACACCATCGATGATCCTAGAATGGTCAGATTGAATGACTTCTTATATTCATTTTATGAAGTGAAGAGTCATGTGGTACAGACACGTCTCCTCCTTCATTCTTAACGATTCCTTCAGTTAATGATGATTACTTTAATGACTCCATCGCATAACAACTATGGATTGGTATTATTAATCGCACCCTTATATATATGGTAATTGCTGATCTCTTAATCGTCCTCATGTCCCAATTGACATAGGCTTTAATTAACGATATCTTACTTAGTCGATTGCTTGGTAATCAGTTTAGGTTGTGACTGTGTGTCTTTATTCGATCAGTACTGAATTAACATGGAGTCGATATGCACTCCGTCTTCTTCGGTGACTATGATATTCCAGACTTGGTCGATCTGAGCTCTATACTACCAACGCATCAATATAATATCGTTGATCTCAAAGCTTGATTAACATACCGCTGATACTCCCTCCAATAATCATTATCATCGTGTAAGTCAACATCATAATTCATTGATCTCAATACCACTATCTCCTTCATATGTCGATGTTCAACATGACGCATATTAAGAGTCTTTGCTATCTTCAGGGTAATGCAATTTCTTGGCCATAGTATTCCATCACGTGAGTTAGGAACTTTCCTTCCTTATGCTTGCCAATAAACGATGGAAGCTTATATTAATAAGATTCAATCTTTAATTAAAACTCATTCAATCGTATATTGATTCTTATTGTCCTTAGGTCTTAAATGGGGACATTATAGATACCTTATGAACCATTAAATAAACAAATAGGAATCCCAATCTTATCTTTGGCGCTGCTTGTTTGGGTGATGTTGATATCAACTTTATACAAATTTATTCTGTATGGTGGCTGATATTAATCATATAACATTAATTTATTTTTATTTGACTATTTCAAGAATATTATTATTAAAATAAATATTAATTAAATAATAATAAATAACTAATTTTTCGAATAATCATTCACTGATAAATACTCAGAATATAAGGGATATTACAAATAGATGAAGATTGGATTGCATAAAGACCACATCCTTATCGTTCTCCGCATCCATAACTAAGTGAATGAATTATGTACTCCAATTTCACTTAGTTGAAGAACTGTAATATTATAAGATAAAACTATAAAGTTTAATAATAAATATTAATAAATATATTAATAAAAAAATAATAATATTTAATCATTACAAATAATCTTTGGTTTCATAATTATCATATTAATTACTAATAATCACTTTATTTAAGATATATATATATATATATATATATATATATATAACGATCAAGGAGGGGATATGACAGTCTTATTATAATATTAATATTATTTTTATATTAATGAATGATTAATATTACTATTAATATTATTAATTACATAATGAATGATAATTTATTATTATGATGAAGAATCACAAAATCTATTATTGATTACATCACCAGAATGTGGGGTTATGACAACCCTCTCACTTTAGAGGAAAATTGTGAAGTCTCATAAATGAGACGATTTTCCAATCTTATTCAATGTTAATTAATAAATGTTTTAATTATCGTATTTAGCTAATCACAATAATCTAATGTCAAAAGAGGGGTTATGACATCCATCATCACAGATAATGGATGGCCTTTCAAGAACCAAGATGTGCGAGAACTATGTGAAAAATTCAAAATCCAACATCATTTTTCTACACCTTACCACCCGCAGGGAAATGGTCAAGCAGAAGCATCCAACAAGACAATATTGAAAATCCTAAAAAAAACAGTGAATGATGTAGGCAAAGATTGGCATGTACAACTCAATCTAGCACTTTGGGCATAAAGAACTAGCATCCGCACACCAACGGGAGCTACACCATATTCATTGGTATATGGATCTGAAGCAATTTTACCCTTAGAGGTAGAAATTCCATCTCTCAGAGTCTCTTTAAAAGGCCTAATTCCAGATGAAGAGTACTGAGTTAACCGACTACAAGAGTTCAAGCTTCTAGATGAAAGACGTCAACATGCCTACACTCATCTCAAAGCATATCAACAACGTATGTGCAAGAGCTACAACCACAAGGTCATTCCCAAATTTTTTAAAATTGGTGACCTAGTACTCAAGGAAAATCCTAGGAATCAACAAGATCGGGAAAAGAAAGGGAAATTTGAACCTAATTGGTTAGGTCCCTATGTCATTATTTTAGCTTATGGATTAGACGCCTATCAGCTAACAACTTTAGAAGGAGATGTGCTCGATAAACCAACTAACAACATCCATCTGAAGAAATACTACACTTGAGTAATCTAATGCACGGAAAAGTAAAAAAAAAAAAAAAATTAAAAAAAAACAAGAAAAAGGTAAATAAAAAGGTACAATAAAAGCAACTGGTGAAAACCTGGCAACAAGCGCTATTGTGAGAGGATAGCTCCTCTATCTATATCCATACCATTATATCCACAGTAAAGCACTATTGGCCATCACTCGATATTTTTATCACAATATCCATGCAGGACATACTTAGCGTAGTCACTATCCTGGTTTATCCATATATCCTTTCACCGCATCTCACCATGGCTTGGTAATCACTTTACAATCCACATTTAGAAGCACACTTGACTAGGGGCAGTATAAACTTGTAGCACATTCAAGCCATCAAAACTTGTCACAAACTCAAAACATCATATCCAGCAAACAACACTCGCACAATCGCAAAACAAAACATTGATCGCTTAACATGATTCAAAAAATATGATGGATGATTTTCTGAAGTATCAAATGTTGCATCTTGCATAAAGTTTTGATTATTTTTGCACATGAATTTTTTGAATTGTTGGATCCTCTAAATTTTCTCAACAATGCTTCAAAGCTAGAGAGCATCATGGGGACTCCAATATTTTCTTAGTTTTCTGTCTGTGAGGCGATCATCTGTACTATGTAAATACTTGTCTCGAGACGTGATTCACAACATATCACTAAAGACATGATTCCACTTTATGTATACAAATGGTTAAATCTTGTCTGTTTATATGCAATCCGCACTCAGGTCATCCTGGTTCAATTATAGCTTGACGCGTGTGCTATCTTGCAAAATAAAAAATCATGTAAATTTTTCTCAGGTCATTATGGTTCAATTATACCTTATGCTTGTATAAATTTTCAACATATCCCAAAATTAATCAATGGTCAATGATGATACATACCAAGAAAGAAAACAAACATGTGGCTATACAGGGATGACAAGTACATAATGAGGATGCTCAAATCAATTAGTTGCATATCATTTTAAATTTGACATAAGTCTCACAACATATCATTATCATACATCTCATTTTCAAGATACATCTCACAACATATCATTATCATACATCTCATTTTCAAGATACATCTCACAGCATATCATTACCATACATCTCATTTTCAAGATACATCTCACAACATATCATTATCATACATCTCATTTTCAAGATACATCTCACAGCATATCATTATCATGCATCTCATTTTCAAGATACATCTCACAACATATCATTATCATACATCTCATTTTCAAGATACATCTCACAACATATCATTATTATACATCTCATTTTCAAGATACATCTCACAACATATCATTATCAAGATACATCTCACAACATCATGCATTATCACATCATATTCATCACATATCACATCACATGCAAGCATTGCACCATCATAGAATAAACAAAAGCATGTAGAAAACATAATCCATAACACATCACATGAGGATGAAAGAAAATGGTGTCATATGTATATCTCAAAGAATGATCAATGTACAAAATATGTCATGTCTGTGCCAATACAACAAAATGATCAAAATACAATAGAGACAATGTCTCTCAGGTATGACTATCTCCTGAGGGAGACGATCTTGCTGCGGATGTCCCAGCACCTGGATCTCCAGATGGATCATGTCTAGAAGGCCCTGTCACACCTCTTCTCTATGTCCTCGACCCAGTCTCTCGAGATTGACTCGATCTCGACGCTGTAAAACTCTGCACTCAATGCTCCTTGGGCACCGCATCCTCATAATGATGCCGATAGTACTCCACCTCCTTGGGTCTCAAAGCCAGTTCTCTCAAGCTGTCTCTCATCGGGCCACCTGCTACCACTCTCTGCAAACTCTCTGCAAGCTCCTCTGCTCGACCCCGTCGCTCTATCTCTGTATCATGCTCTGTGGTCAGCTGAGTAATCTGATGCTGATGCGCCAAAAATTGTGTCTACAATTGCTACATTGACAACTGCAGAGATCTAATTTGCACATCCTCCAGATGCATTGGAATCCGCATCTACAGGGGTACCTGTGAGGGGGCACCCCCTATCCCTCTACCTATCCTTGGTGCTGGTGGAGGTAAAACATCTGACCTCCTCCTCTGGGCTGGTCATCTAATGTTATCAGACCCTCCCACTGCCGCTATCACCTCCCCAACCCTCTCCTCACCCCTAGATTTGATAGCTAAACCTCCTCTCCCTCTATCCATCACAGCCCGCCGCACAAGTCTCTCTGCCCGTATCCCCCTATCACCACCATCTCCACCCCTATCTCCTCTCCTCCCCCGATCCAATCTCCCTCTATCTCCTCACCGACCTCGGCCACCTCCTCCACCATCTCCACCATCACCTCCTCCTCCATCACCACCTCCCTCATCTACCTCCTCATCGTCATCAAATGTCAGAATTAGCTCAGCTGGATCCGATATCTTGGCCACTACACGCACTGTGAATAGTCCCGTGAACTCGTCAGTCATCCCCGCATCCACTATCTTAGGGGCATAATCCCAAATCTGGTCGGCTAAATGAAAGAACTCCTCCACTACCACCGCGCTATCAATCGTAGGTCCCCAATCCGAAATATCCTATCTCCGTTGAACATAAAAGCATGCTCCCTACGGAATCCTCTGCTGTCGACCATACTGCTGCAACACCTGGCTATGCAGAAACCTCTTAATAACAAAGGGCGTCTGTCCTATCAAATATCTGGTCATATAAATGTAGGGCATCTCCATCCCATCCTCGGCCCATACCTCACAACCTGTATATGGTCACTAGATGACCGTATCAATATCATCCAACACTCTCCTCCAGTGTTCTAGCTTGCCCAGCTTATGCTAGACAACTATCCCTCTGTATCTGTATGCATACACACACCCAACAAGCCTATCTCTATCTGCCAGTGGCCTCGCTACGGGAATATGCTCCCACACCCATACCTGTAGCAGTGTCACTCCAGCTAATAAACTGCCATAGCCTAAGTATACCACCTGATGCAAATCCCTGTATAAGTGAGCCAGCATAGCCGAACCCCATGCAAATCAGTGACCCTGCATCACCATATCCTCTAGAACCAATCCCCACCCCACTCCTAGTCCCTTCGACCTACGGTCGAGACATAATAACCCACCTATGAAACCTACCAAAACTGATGGTAGGGGAGTGTAATCCAAATCCAAGAACTCTTGCAAGGGGATCTCATACATGCAAACATTATCATCTTGCAAGATCCAATGAAGTGCCTCAATCCTACCTTCCTTATTCTGCTCATAGGGTAGCAATGCACCTACCACAAGAATGCATAGAATCTGATAACAATCCTCAGGCATCACTGTAATCTCACCTATCACCAAATGGAAGGTGTTCGTATCACTGTGCCACCTCTCTGCCAATGCTATCAATAAACCTCGGTTCACGATAAACCGAGGCATATCTAACAACGAGGTCAGACCACACCTCTCAATAATGTCTCTATCTGCCTGTGTCAATCGTGGTATCAATGACCACGGTCTCAGAAATCGCTCACATGACTGAACCACTCCAAGACGCTCCTGTCAAAAAGTGAAACAAGTCCAATATCAATTTCCTCATCAAAAAATAGGTACCAAAATCAAATTCATATCAAAACTTGAAACTTTGACAATCTAAATCAAGTTCCACATCACATCGATTCATCAAATCATATCAACTTGTAACACAACTCAAGTTTAACAATCATATCAACTTGTAACACAACTCAACTTTCATATCAACTTGTAACACAACTCAAGTGTCACATCCATATCAACTTGTAAAACAACTCAAGTTCCACAATCAATGCAGCTTGTAAAACAATCAAGCTCCACATTTCATATCAAAAACCACAACATATCAAATCCGCATCAAATCTATATCAACTTGAAAAATTGCAAATCAAATCAAGTTATATCAAAACTCATATTGGACAACTCACACGTAGACTGACAATTTGCACCTATCCTAGTAGAGCTGGCATCAACCTACCAATTTTCTTCATTCACAAATCACACTATACCAAATTTTTTCGCTATGCGCTAAACAAACTTGTCTACGCGCTAAACTGCTTATCATGTACTACCCTGTCCTTGCTAAGAGCTACTAAATTTACCCTATGCACTAGACAAAACCTATGCGCTACCCTTTTCTTCCAAAGTGCCACCTAACCTAACCCTAAGTGCTAAACTACCCTATGCGCTATTCTATCTTGCTCTTGCGCTACATATCTATCCCTATGCGCTAGGTCATACCTATGCGCTATCTAGCCCTACCCATGCAACCTCCTAGAAACCCTATGTGCTAGCTATCTCCTATGCGCTACCCATTTTACCCTTTGTGCTACCCTCTGATCCCGGTGTGCTAACCTAACCCTAAGCTCTACCCTAACCTGTCGATGCGCTACCCTACACTTTTCGGACGCTACCCTAACCTTGGGAAGTTGAGTCATTCTTCATGACTCCATAACTTGCACCAAGAAGTCCCGTGGGTGTGTGAACAAGCCTCTTTGAGACCACTTTTTCACATTTTGAGTTTGATTGATTGGCTTTTCCCGCACACAATAGTCTTTTCTCTCCACAATATCATTTTGTCAATTTTTATTTGAATATAATATTTCCATTTTCAAAGTGAATGAGGGAAAAGAAAGATTTTATTACTTTACTTTTCCAATTCTATTTAACCTTTTTACAAAAATGGATATACATAGCTAATTTTCACAATTAAAAAAAAATAATAAATCAAATTCCCTAATATAATGAATTGCACAAATTGACTTAACCATTTATAATACTAAGGGGCCTCATATAACTTTTATCCATTTATTTAAATAAACAAATAAAACACATTTTCTAATTAAATACTCTAACATTTAATAGTTAATTTTACCAAATGCATAATTCACAACTAAAATAACTCAAATAAACACGACTCGCATTCCAACAAAGGGAAACCGACGAACGACAGGGACACTCACTTTGAGCATGACAAGGGTAAAATGTATGTCTTAGGACTATCTCCTCCACTTCCATCAGATCAATAAGGTATGCTCAGACCTGTGAAGCCAGGTGGAGACGATACCTCGTACCTACACGGTACTTGTACCTGCAATTCCTTGCGTCAACAAACCACATGTGCATATAAATACAACCACAAAAAACACACTAGTGAAGGAAAATCGTGACGTTTCCTATCTCATCAAAGTGAGTGAAGGAAAATCATCTCCTCACACCCCATACACTTACAAACATGAAACATGTATATAACTCATTGTACTTATAAAATGAATATGTCAGTCCATGTCAGTAACCCAATAAAATCGCATTTAAACATCAATAAGGAAATACTGCATGAAAACATACACTGCAACTCAAATTAAAGCATATCACAACATCGCATAAAGTCTAAATAAAATATCACAATATAATGTATCCACTAAAAAGGTCAACTGAAGTCAACATGAGTCTAAAAAGTTTGATCGAGGAAGGGGCACTACAATCATGGCCGCCCCAAGTGATGTCTCTTATTTGCAATTTCCGAGACTCATTACTGACATTGCAATATTTCTTATAATTGTATGAGTATTACAGTGAAATCATAACTTTGGTCTGCTAGATGTCTTTTTTTTCAGTTGTAGAATCGTTGCATTTTTTTTGAAATTTTCTTTTTTGTAGTTATTTTAACACACGTACTATTAAATTAATGGTTATTTTATTATGCAAATAAGGGTAATCATTACATATGTATTAATATAACGTGTTATTTTTTCTTTTTGTAGAAGCGTATTGATAAATTCAATGAAGGTGATAAAGTTAGGCTGTTGGATCCATTTGATAGTGTTGGTGTTGGTATTGGGAGGATTCACTCCATATCTATTCTACATGGAGTAAACTTATAAGGAACATGCAATGCAAATGTGAACATTTTAATGGTCACAAGTAACACACCTCTTCCTTATGAAGACAAAATAGATGTAGCCGTTCCTCTAAAAGAGAAAGAGAGAACCTTTGCAAGGTGGCCATTAAAATATTTGTAGAAAATGATATAGTTGAATATGTTTATCATGTTTTTTATTGTTTTATGCAGTATTTTGAATATTTTGAAAGAGTTGGAAACTCTTAGACAACTTTGACATTTTTTATTATATTTACATATATACCCTTAGACAGATTTGACATCTTATAACTTGATTTATATATACATATTTGCATTATATTTTTTTTATTGCAAATTACCTTGTTTGTCATGATGTTCAATCAATCTTTTAATTCTAACATGTAGCTTGTTCATATATATAATATTTTTATTTGCTTTTATGATCTAGTTCGAGTTCAATGTTATATTATTTTTGCATTATAAAATGATTAAATATACTACCAATAAAATAAAAAATGATTAAATATACTACCAATGGATGTAACTATATGACTAAAACAAAGACTAAATATATGACTAAAATAATGACTATGATGACTAATTAAATGACCATTTAACAACAATCAATGATTAAATTAATGACTCAATATATGACTAAATTAATGATTAAATATATGACTAAATAAATCACTAATATGACTAAATAAATGACCAGATAACAACAATCAATGACTAAATTAAAGATTAAATATATGACTTAAGTAGTGACTAAATATATGACTAAATTATTGACTATCATGACTAAATAAATGACCAGATAACAACAATCAATGACTAAATTAATGATTAAATATATGACTAAATTAGTGACTAAATATATGACTAAATTAGTGACTAAATATATGACTAAATTAGAGACTATCACGACTAAATAAATGACCAGATAACAACAATCAATGACTAAATTAATGACTAAATTAGTGACTAAATTAGTGACTAAATCAATGACCAAATCGATGACCAAATCAATGACCAAATTGATCAATCAAAACAACCAATTAATGACTAAAATAGTTTAGTCATAAATTTGGTTGCGTGATTAATGACTGACAATAAACTACTAATGGTCACGTGATCAAATTTAGTCATTTATGTGTAATTTTTGGTAGTTTTTTTAGTCATATATTGTTGTTTTTGTACTAGTGAGAGAACTATAAGTTTGGGATTTCATCGTGCACCTGGATTTGAGTAATGTGAGTTAATTCAGAACTGCCCTGTGAAAACTACCAAAAATACCAGGGACCGTGTGTAGGGACCAAGACGCCCCCTCCCGTTCCTCTGAAATTTCTGATTGTCGAAAAGGTTTTTTCTATCTCTGCGTCTCAAACTTATTTCCAGAAGTACAACTGCGCACCTATTTCCTGCACATAGGAGGAAAGGGAAATGTGTTGGGAATAGGGGTTTGCCTAAGTTTAACCTTGGTTGAGGAATCAACCTTGAATGAAATATTACAAATACTAAAGTAAATAATGGAAAGGTATACCTTAGATTTGCAATGAATGATGATGATGTTTTGCTTCTTCAATGTAATCACATATGTTGTATGAAATGACATGAACATGACAAAACCCTAACACACACACACATGCTTGTAAATGAATGATGTAATTTTACTCCAATGAAGAACATGCAACCTTGAAGAATGCTTGATATAGTCTCCTTGCCTTCTCCACCTTACTCGCCTATATGCTCCTTATGCTTGTTATGATGCTATATAACAATGATAGGGGGAGACCTCCTTATATACTTTCATGTCATCAAACATTCTAATTTTTTGACATGAGGAATTATTTTCCCGCTCAAATTTGAGGTAGGGGCTAGGGGCCAAAATGGGTCCCAATTAGGGAGGATCAAGGTGCCAAAAATTGGGTCAGGAACAAGGGGCTAGGCAAGGTGCAAGATGAAAAAATGAACCTTGGTTGCATGGGGGAGGCACAAATAGGTCTTGATCAAGCATGAGGATGAGACCGCTAAGGTGATGGCCCCAAATGCTGTCAAAATTGAAAGGGGTGCAATTTTAGGATGCTACATCCTCAAACGCTAAGGAAAATAAAAGTCCAACATAAAAATCCATGTTGGATATATTGCCATAGTCATAAGAGACAGGGTCTAGAAAAGTTTTTAGAGATAATTTATAGGGTTGTAGGGATTCCCTAATTCCCATGGCTACGTGGGATTTATTTTGGTACTTCTATGATAAAAGAGATGGGAAGGTCCCAGTGTCAAACCCATGGACTTTGGACCTGGCCAAGTTAATTGTGCCAAATATGTTTGTGGATGTCGAATTGATTCAAGTGCTGGAAGAGCATTATCATCCTATCACCAGAACTATGAGAATGCCTAGTGGAAATCCCTTGTTAGTGATAATAGGTCAGCTATTGTAGATTATTTTATGTTGAACAAGCAGGCCATAACCAAAGTTGAATTAGTAAAGCTTGAAGAAGATTATGCCAGGTTAAGGAAAACATACAGGAGGGATGAGCTCCCATTTTACCACAAAAGAGGTTTTAATAACTGAACTATGGAAATTATAGGAAATGAGCCATTTGTTGTGGATGAGTTTCAATTTTATTTTTAGAGAACATATTTTTCTCTATGTCTGATATTGGGAGAAGATGCTAAAGACAGGATGCTAGTTGCTTTAATGTACATGGCTATGAGGATACAAAAGTCTGAGTTGAACCTTGAATTTGATTTTGTCGTAGAGGTTGAGAGGAGAATCCATGAGGAGCTTGCTGCATTAAAAGAGAAGAAAGGGTTATGTGACTTCCGATACTACTCACTATTATGTTATTTGATTTTATACCGAAATAAGCAACCTCTAGAACAAAATTTGAAATTGGGGATTGCGGATAACATGGGAAATAGAATGTCTGTTCAAATGTGGTGTTGTGTTTGGGATAAGAAGTGTAAAAATAATTATTATAAAACATCCCATAATGTATTTGTTGTTTCATTATGCATTCTTTGAACCACCCTATTGATAGATTGTCACCTAAAATTATGGAATTGGTAAGGCCTTTTGCCAGAAAAGCTGAACCAGGGCATACTTATAATTCTGGTGACTGGTTAAACATGGGCGAGTACACCTTGATCAGGGTTTATGGATGTCCGCAGGCTCCTCACCAATTACCATTGTTTGTATCTCATATAATTACATTCCTAGAGTTTATGTGTCAAATGATGTGGATGGAAAAGGATGTGATGGAGAGACAGAAGAAGAGGACCTTTTTACCCCATGTTGGTAGGTATGCTGGATTCATTGTTGGATCAGATGTCCTTGAGGAATTGCAAGGATATTTAAAAACAAATTATTCTTTGAAATTGGGCCAAGAGAGATTATGTGACCTTGAAGGTCACGTTAATTTTGTCAAAAATAAAAATATTGACTAGTTTATGGGTTTCTCATGAGGTGTTATTTGATGAGGATGCAATAAAAATTATGTCACTTTTGATGATATTTTTCAAATGAAGAGAAAATGGAATATTTTGATTAACTTGGAAGAGGAGAAAAGGAAAAGGGATCCCAGTTTCCTTGGATTTTTTGTTGAAGAACATGATATCCTTAAAAGGATTGATTTATATTTAAATAACTTTAAAAAATTGTATGGCAAATCAATTGGTGGTGACACACCACCCAAAATATAAAAATTGCTTGTGAAGAAACCCAAGGGGGTTGTAATTTTTGATGCTCCTGATACTGTATCTATTCAAGAATCTTCACCTAGTTTGCCCCCACCAAAAAGACAGGAGAAAGATGATCCCGTGCCCTTGGTGCCATATGATGATATTGAAGGAGCATGTGATATTAATGATGCCATTAGTGCTTTGAAGGCTATGCAAGATGATGAGGGAATTGATCAACCCCAAGGATCATCCTTAATATATGAAGAAGAAGTACATGTGCATGGGGCTTGGACTGAGGAAGAGGCAATTCCAAAAGTCACAAAGATGAAAGAATTGCCACATCTATGAGATTCATAGATGATGATGAATTTATCAATACACCTGAATTCAGGGATTTCTGGATCAAGATGAAGATAAAATAATTTGAGGAGAATAAGAAAATGAATATGATTGGTGTTGATGAATCTCAACATGATGAAATTTCTTCAAAAACCTCTGGGAATTGAGGTTGGATGATATAGATGTCACACCAGATGAGGCTAGGATATGGTGTTAAAAGGAAATATGTTGATCATTCCAGGGATGATAGTAAAACAAATGTTCTTATTGGATCAAGTCAGGCATCAAGAAGGCCCTATGCTAGTAGTAGAATTTGATTCTGAGCAAGGAGTGAGTGGAACATGGTATAACCCCCAAACAAAAACTTTGGCTGCACGGGTGAAATTTAAAAGTACAGACAAACAAAAGTTGGTTGATATGATCAAAGAAACAAAAGGCGCTGCTATACTCAAGAAACTCAAAGATACCTCCCCTTTGGAGGTGGCCACAATGACAATGCATTAAAAAATGTTCACTAGGGATGATGTGAAGAACATGCAACAAAAATTAATTGAATATAAAAATACAAAAGTTGATATGAATGAAGAAATTAATAAATTGTACATTGAAAATGTTAGATTGAAAGGTCATTTGAAAGATGGCGAGGCCAATCAAAGCAAAAAAATTGTTCTTCATAAGAATGCAATGCTAAAGACAACTGATGATAATACTGATACCAAGCGATGGAGTAAAGAGAAAGAGAATTATGAAAAAGAGATTGGAGAACTGAGAAAGATGAATGGGGATACCAAACAAAAAATGTCACAACAATTTCTCTCTTTATTTGAAAAGGTGTTGACACACAGGGTAAAGTATATCATGGACAAATTAGAAGATGTGCAAAAGGGATATGACTCATTGTTAAAAGTATTGGAAATATTTGTAGCATCCTAAAATTGTACCCTTTGCAATTTTGACCACATTTGGGGCCCTCGCCTTAGTGTTCTCATCCTCATGCTTGATTTGGACCTATTTATGCCTCTGCCATGCAATAAACATCATATTTTCATCTTATGCCTAGCCGGGACCCCTTAACCCTGACCCAATTTGGGGTAGGACCAGGGCATGGAGCCTTGGTCCTCATTGAGACCATGGCACAACATCATGATCATCCCTAATTGGGGCCTAATTTGAGCCGTAGGCCCTATCCAAAATTTGAGCGGGAATTGCTTCTCCATGTCGGCCTATGTTGAAAAATAATATGTTTGATGACGGGCAAGTATATAAGGAGGCATTCCCCTCTCATTTTGATATAAAATCATAAGGTGAAGATATGATCATAAAGAGAGGAGAACTACAATCAAGCATTCAAGAATTGAAGCATTCATCATCAAGCATCCCTAGAGGTCTTCAAGGCTGCATATTCTTCATCTATCCATTGTGGAGCAACATTACATCATTAATTTGCAAGCATGTGTGTGTGATTAGGGTTATTTCATGTTCATGCCATTTCATACAACATATGTGATTACATTCAAGAAGCAAAGAATCATCATCATTCATTGCATATCTGAAGGTATACCTTTCTATCATTTTTTTTTCAAATATTTACAATATTTTATTCAAGGTTGATTCCAAACTGAGGTTTGACCAAAGGAAAACCCCTATTCCCAACCTTTTCCCCCTCTTTTTATGTGTAGGAAATAGGTTCACAGTTGTTCTTCTTAGATTAAGATTTATTTGCAGAGACGGAAAAACCCTTTTTGGCATGCGAAAAATTTGGAGGATCGAGAGGCCTTATCGCGGTCCCTACTTTTTTGGGGCATTTTTGCATGGAAGATTTGAATCAGCTCGTATTTTTTAGATCCAGGTGCACAACGAAATCCCGAACCTATAGCTCATTATTTTCTCAGTTTTGTCTTCAATTTCAACACTTTACCCTAAATCAGCATTTCAATTTACAAAAGAGGGAAAAATACATCATAGTCAATCAATCCACTTAGTATTCATTCCTTATTTGATTTGTGTTGAATCTAGTGGATTCCTCCCCTCTTTTGAATGTAAAAACATTCTCCCCCAAAGTGAAAATTGATTTGGTGATCTCTCCTTCTATGTTGCAAATTGCCAAATCAAAATTTTCCCTTTACATTTTGGTGAACCCGACTCCTTACACCTTCACTTCTAATTTTTGTTCTCAGATCTGAGTGTATTCAATTTAAAATTCAAGTTTTCATTTACAAGTTTGATTTCCTTGCAAATTTTAAAAAATTAGAGGTTAATTTCATTAAAAGCCTAATTTTTAATTTCAAAATTGAGCTTTTGAATTTCTTAATTTGGGTTAATTATTTCAGATTTGAGTGTTCTTCAATTTAAAAATTCAATTTTTCATCTACAAGATAAATTTCACAATTACATTTTAAAAATAAGTGGTTTATTTCAAAAACCCTGATTTTTTAAATTTTAAAAATTGAGCTTGTGGGTTGTTTATATTTTGAATTTCCCTCTTCAAATTTGGTTGCTAATTCCAATTCAAATTCAAAAATACAATCTTGGATCAAATTTAAATTTTAAAATTAAGTGGTTGATTAAAAAGACCCTAATTTTTAAATTTAAATTCATCTCATGCATTTCCCAATTTTTTCAAATTTCAATCTTAGATCCAATTTTAAATTTAAATTTTAAAATTAAGAGGTTCTTCTTGCAAGGTTGTAATTTTAAATTTAAATCTCTTGTGGACAATTTAAAATTTAAATTTTAAAATTAAGAGGTTAATTTAAAGAGCCCTAATTTTTAAATTTAAATTAATTCCTTCAATTTAAAATTTTAAAATTAAGAGGTTATTTTCACAAGGCCCTAATTTTAAAAGTCAAATCTCTTTTGGATAATTTTAATTTTAAATTAAGAGGTTTTTTTTACATAATCCTAATTTTAAATTTTATTTTCCTAGGAGGTTGCATTATTGCTCTTTATTCTTTCAATCAATTTGTTTATTTAATTGAGTAATCATTTTTCCTAGAATTTTGCATTATTCAATTATTTTGCAAGTTTATAATTTCACAATTTCGAATTCAAATTTTTAAATTCCAATTCAAATTCCATTTTCCCTCCTTTATTTAATTTTCCATGCATGTATGAGGTGTATAAGTGGATATGGAGTTCTTATCTTATTTTGCTAATTCAATTTCAAGTTACATTAAATATGTTCATGATGTTCCCTTTCATGTATATGATGATAATTTAGTTCTCCCTTTCATTCATAGCTATGATTTACCCTCTCTCAAAATTGATCTCATTAATGAGGGCACATTGGTACAAAAAAGGGAATATGGACACTCCTTTCAAAGATCTCCCTCCTAAAGATGAATCTTTGGAGAATTGTGTTCCTTCTTCTCCTAAAAAGTACCTCCCTCATAAGGATTATTTGGTGCAAGAGGATGATATTGTGGCTACTTCTCCTAGTGATACTGGACCAAGGAAAACAATGCAATGGTGAGAAGGTTAGTTTAAATCCAAATAAACACAAACATTCAAATAAAACATCAAATAACCTTATAACTTTGCAATAAATCCACTTGTTCCTTCGATTGGACCTTGGATGAAGTCAAGGATGTGCCCCTCCTCAACTTGTTTGGATTGGTCCTAAGTAGATATGTAGATTGCTCTCCACACATAACAACAATATGGATGATAGCTTGATTGATGAGTAGATAATTGGATAAGTATGGAGAAAAATGACTATAATGTGGATGTTATGAGGATGATTCTAAGCCTATACTAGCAGCATGAGATTGCACAATTGATGGATGATGAAAATAAGGGGAGGAGACCCCGATTTATATATTTGAGAAGGGAGAAATGGAGGGTCAAGATTGATTTGAAATGGAGGGCTAGGATTGAAGGAAAATGATGGAACGAATTGAGAGGACAAGGTGTGCGATCCAAGATATTTTCCATAAAGTCATTTCTTGTCTCCACACTCCTCAGGGTGCATAGGGAAGAGTCCCCAATGCACTTTGGAAGAATAAAAGGAATTTAAAATGCTTTGAGAAAGGACAAGGGAATATAAAATTCCAAAATAAAGGATTGGATGGGAGAAGGGGAAGAAAAAAAAGAATTAAAAATTTCTTGGGAAGTGAGAGAGCATTGGAAAGTGGAATTTGAAATCCTTGAAATGACCCAAGTTGGCGCATTTAAGGTTTGGAAGGTGAGAGGGGAAAGCCATTTATGGCAAGAAGTTGACTTTTCTCCTTATCATGGTGATTAGGATTGTGCAAATGATTAAGTGAGGAGATTAGGTGGATTAATGAGAGATTAGAGAGCAAGTGGATAAGTTAGGAGGATTTGATAAGAGGAGAGAGAATGAGTGGAGAAATTAAAAATTGAGGAATAATGATAATCAAGCTTCAAGAAGAATTAATTACAGTAAGTATAGATTAGGAAGAGTGATTTGTAGGAATCACTTTGGTCAAGTTAATTAATTGAAATTAATTAACTAAATGAGACTTAGAAGAATTAATGATTTAGCCGACTTTAGAAGAATAAGAGAATGATTAATTTATTTGATAAATCAATTATTGGACTATAGTGAAAGGATTAATTAAATTAAATTAAATTAATTCTGAGAGGAATAGGAATGAGATAATTAAATAAACTAACTATGTAGAAAGGATAAATTATTTAAATATTTAATTTAATTAATTTTGGATGTCTACATTTTGCCCCTCTTTTATGCAGTGAGAAAATTGGCGATGGGTAAAAGACGGAAAAGAAAAGATGCCCCAACGTGGTGGTGTATGCTCCCTCGAGAATTTAACCAGAAACAATTTAAATATCTTCAAGAAAATTCTCGAAAGAAGAAAATAGAGGTTAGGAGAAAGGAAGAAGAGAAAAAGGGAATTTGGTAGGGAACGAGAAGAAAAAGGGCGAAACAGAAGAAAAAGGACGAAGGGGGACCCTATATAAGCTGCATGAGGCCCAAGGAGTGCACTTGTCACATGTACACCTTGGAAATTGAGAGGGAGCAGAGCAAAGCATGAGACATGGTACGCATTCCACATCATGAGCATTGCACTGAGAGGGTTTGACTCTTCCAGCGGTTGGCCGAGTACGGCCCACCCGTATGTACCCCAACCCTACTTTGTCATTTAGTAGGTATAGCATTAAATAGGGTCATAAATGAGGTAGAGAAGTTATCGAGGTGGAGATGTCGATCACCAGATCGACATCTCTATGGGGGATCGACGCTTGCGCAAGCGTTCAACGTCCACGCATGCGTTCCCCATCTATGCAGGTGAAACACCGTCTGCGTAGACGTGGAAGGGCATGCGGGGGGGAAAAGGAAGGGGATCGTAGAATGATGTCTCCATTATACAATTCAATGCACATGGCATTGTTTTAGTGTCTTTGCCTAGGAGGAAAATGGGAAATAAAGGGATAGAAGAAAAAAGAAAGATGGGTTAGGGGGATCGCTTAGATGCCCCAAGAATAGAATAGGCCAAAAATAGGCTAGGATAAGAGGGTTAATGAGGTAATTCTACTAGGTGCAGGAGGATCCTGATATCATCACATCTTGGGAGAATTGGCCTCCGACAATGAGGCTATTTAGATAGCTACGTGGTGACGAGTGGACTATGTTGAGTGCTCTAGGGTTGGAGTTCATAGGGGGATGGCTGTGGATTCGCGTTCATATGAATATGATGACAATGCTTGTAGAGAGATGGGACAGTCACACCTGCACATTTCATTTGCCTACATGTGAGGAAAACATCACACTCCTTGATGTCTGGCAGATCCTAAAGGTCCCCATCAGATGAGTTATTCTGGAGTACAAGCTAGACCATGGAGATCACTATCTATGCAACATTTGCGAGTGTAATGATCTTTTGATAAACATGATGCAAATACGGCTATAGGAGGCCATGCAAATTTAAAGGATTCCTTGACTAGTTCTATTTATTTGTGGATTAATTTATGGGCGCATGATGCCTAGTTTGAGCAGACACGAATTTTCCATATGATGGGTAAGATGTGTATATTACATACTTGAGGATAGAGTAGAGTATGCTTGGGAGGCCGCAATGCTCGGCCAGCTATGTAACAACATGTACATGTGTGTTTACCAAGGTTATAAGAACCTCGAGACCGATGTTACTCTACTACATATCTGGGCCTGAACACATCACTATTACATGACCACTTGGAGTACAACCTCGGAGGTGTCAATTTCCCTATGTTGATAGATACAAAGGTCTACTAGATTATACTCGAGTTGGTTCTCCATGGTTTTGGCGGAGGATCTTGGATGAGCTCATGGTGTTTACATGGTGGCCATATAGGGACAACGAGTGATGGAGAGAGGACTGGTAGCTAGCATGGGTACAGACAAAGTGTTGGCTGTTTGGATGGATAATTTATATCATTAACCAGTACTTGCCCCATCGAGTTATGAGATAGTTCAACCTTCCACAGGATATTGTCGGTCATGAGTGCACCCATTTGTGCATCATAAGAGAGAGTGTGACATGGGGAGAGGTAGCGGGTCTATTGGAGGTGTGATTGAGCTAGACTGGCACAACTACAATATCATGGGATGAGAGGCCACAGATAGGAGATGAGCTAGGTTGTAGTGGAGCATACACAACCTAGTGGGAGACTCACAGGCCGGTTCAACTGCCTATTCTTGGAATTTTGGAGCCAATTGAAGTAGCACCATCTATTGATGAGATCTTTGGTGGTGAGGGGGATGAGCCAGGAGAGGGGGATGCAGTGAGAGGAGATAGGGGACTGGGATAGAGAAGGAGAGGGGGATAGAGGAGGAGGAGGAGAGCAGAGAAGGTACCATAGGTGGAGGTGCTTGTACAGGTTCAGACACCCATGACATAGATTGGGGGACCCAAATAGAAGGAGGTAGGAAGGGGAGTTGAACCGATGGATATAGTGGTTGAGGGGGGAGGTAGGAGGGAGGGTAGGTAGGAAAGACACCACGGGCTTCTTTGGATCAGGCTCGCTTGGAGAAAGATATAGAGAGGGCTAGAGTGCAGAGTTTGGAGGAGCAGTTAGCCACGGAGAGGGAGAGGGTGGATCGGGATAGAGCCCGAGTTGATAGCCTACAGGAGGAGCTGGGAAGGGTTAGAGAGGAGAGGGATTCTCTTTGGCGATACCTAGAGGCACCTATCTCTGAGAGGGACAACCTGTGGATATAATCAGATGAGATAGAAAGGATGCTATAGGAGGCACATAGTGGGGGAGCCATAGGGAAGTTCCAAGAGGAGATGTTTTGTATAGATGATGAGCTTGAGACCCTTCGAGCCCATTTGAGTAGACCGAAGGAGTACGCCACTAGATTGAGGAAGGAGAGAGATATTGCCCGACAACTATTGTTTCCTATGGGATTGGGACCTGCCTTTTCAGAGATTATAGGTGCTAGGCAGTAGGCAGAGAGGATGGGCCATGAGGTTTAGTACTATAGAGATTTTTACCATCAAGTAGTACTAGAGGATCAGAGAGCTCCTTCATATGTCAAGAGCAATAGGTCTCACAGGACCCATAGCCAGCAGTCGGGTGACTCTGTGGGGATGAGGGCACCGCGAGCAGAACCAAGTGGTCCCTCAGGAGAAGGTATAGGAGCCAGCAATAGGGAGAGCATCGACTAGTGCTCTATGTGACATATACATGTGTGACATTTTGACCCTTTGGGGTATACCATTGTACTATAGTTGGACAACCTTTTTTTTTTATATATTTGAGATGAGATGCATTTTTTTGGTGGTGAGATGAATATGGACTATTTATTATGGACTTTTGATGGACATTATTATTATTTATATGTGATGGATGATGATTTGGATTTTATTACAACAATGATGCATGTATACTGACATTTTGTGATGTACTATGTGTATGATCTATATGATATGTATGTTTATGATTCTATATGATGTTTCTAATATGTTGTGGATGTAGGATGGGTGCGAGCGATATGCCATGTATGCATATGTCATGATTATGCCTAACTTGTGGTGGATGAAAGGTGTGTGTATATGATTGATGTGTGCAGTACCCATGCCTTAATCAGATTCTAATCTTAGTTTGACCTTGGCTAGTTTACCATGTTATAATGTTATAGTCAGATGTTATGATTATTGTGTGTACCTGTTAATGTAGTTTTCGCATCAAATCATATGTAAGTTTATTTGTTCTCCCAATTCATGTTATTAATCTCAAGCTAACACTTTCATTATCTGTATATATATATGTATGACTCTTGGTTGTAGGAGATTGCAAGTACAGTATTGCATAGGTACGAGGTTCGTCTCCACCTGGATTCACAGGTTTGAGTGTACCTCTTTGGTCCTTAGAGAATTGGATTAGGTGGTCGTAAGACCCTAGTTTGACCCTAGTCGTGCTCCAGTGAGCATCGTTAGTCATCCATCAGTATCCCCTTTGGTTAGGTATGCAGGTCATCTGTTTGTTTGACTTTCTTAGGTTGCGTGGGTTTAAATTGATTATTTAATCCTTAGTATTTGTGGTTAAATTGATTATTTAATCCTTAGTATTTGTGGTTAAATTGAGTATTTAATCCTTAGTATTTAATTTGATTTAATGTGTGTTTACGCATTAGTATTTTAGGGACTAAATTAAATAGGTTCCCTTTATATGATTAATCATTAATTAGAATTACTTAGTTCAAGTTGGTAGGAAGTTCGATAAATGGTTAATTTTAAATGATTAATTCATTCAGTTTATGCTTTTGGAAAGGAAAGATGTAAATTTATTCGAAATAGAAATAATTTAATCTCTTTGGCATTTTGGAAATAGAAAGGTTAATTTCAATTTTTTGAGAAAATCAATTTTTATTAGAAAAACAAGTTTAGTATATATTTGATATAGTTTGAAAGAATGATTTTTTATTTTTATTTAATAGAGTATTTTAAATCCAAAAATGAGATTTTTGGTCAAACTTTTCCCATTTAACCTAGGTTTTGAAATTTTTTTGGGAGGATTATTTTGGAGAGTATTTTTTTGAAAAACATTTTTGGGAATGAAAATTTGGGGATTTTGGAGGAGAAGAAATTTCTTGAGCCTGCAGGTTGGGCTCTTCACTAAATCTTTTCCAGGATTGCTATATGAGGTAAGATTCTGGTTTATATCTTTGATTTCTTTGTTTATCAGAGTTTGTTTGTTTTTTTGGA
The DNA here is from genome assembly GCF_030272615.1 of Cryptomeria japonica. Lineage (NCBI taxonomy): Eukaryota > Viridiplantae > Streptophyta > Pinopsida > Cupressales > Cupressaceae > Cryptomeria > Cryptomeria japonica. Next base: position 462,372,637 of record NC_081405.1, on the reverse strand, counting down.
AGAAATCTGGTTGTGTTGTTGAAAAATCTCATTTATTTGGGGAAAATGAAAGGGTTGTAGTTTAATTTCTAAATTTAAATCCTCCTTGCTCCCTTTCCAAATCTCCCAATTGAATTTTGGTTGTTCTCATTAAACTTTGTTAAATCCCCATTGAATGTTCTTAGATTAAGTTTCATATTGGAATTAGTTTGGAATTTGGCAGATGGGTTGAATAAATCTACGAGGAATGAATCTTAATGCCCAAATATGGTTTCTGGTTGAGAAAATTTGCCTATTCTGGGAGGTTATTCAACAAATTTTATCATTTTTAAAACCATGGGGTTGCTGGAAAAATGTTAAGTCTCAGTCTGAGACTGTTTTAAAAAAAATGGGGGTTTGTTTATTTTTAAGAAGCTATTTATATATATAAAAAAAAATTTAAATTAAATTTTATTGGTTTGGCATTTTGGGCGTGGGGAGCTTTCGCTCTACCCACGACCCCGTGGAGTCCACGTGCTGTGGCTCCACATTGTGGAGGCCATGGCTGTGGTTCCACATTGTGGAGACCACAGTCCGTGGTTCTCCACGGCTGTGGGGGCCATGTGGTGGTTGTTAAAACAAATATTTTTTATTAAATTTAAATTTCATTTTTAAAATATTTTATTATTAATAATTTTTAATTAATATATTTTATTAATTATATATTAATTATTAATTAATGTATATTATTAATTATATATTAATTATTAATTAATGTATATTATTAAATATATATTAATTGTGGTAGTTTTAATTAATATATATTAATTGCTAATTATTAATTAGTGTATATTTTCAAATATATATTAATTACTGTTCAAGTTATTAATTCATTAATTAAGGTATATATATAGAGATATATATACTAATCGATATCTTTAATTCGTATATTGTTTTAATATATGCTTGGGAACTTTATTTCATTAGGAAATGAATATCTAAGTTTAAGTTTCCTTAAATGTATATTTCTGTATTCTGGAAAGGATATCTTGGCTTCGAACCGAAAATAAGTTTGGTAAACTATGTCGAGATAGAAGGAAAATGAATATCATATTTTTATGTGATTAATGAATAATTGATTTTATATCATTAGGTGTTTTTGCGTATATTATATTTATATTAATGTGTTTATGGTTGAAAACTCACGATGAAGTATTTAAATTATTGTATGATGCAATCGAACTTTAGTGACTTAGAAAACCATGAGCGACATGAACCTAGACATGGTAGACAAACTGCAATCGAACTTAGATCCATTAGAAAACTGGACCGAATTTAATGTTTAAATAATATGGAAGAAGATTGTCTTTTCCGATCTATGCCTATGCATGTTTAATTTTCTGTATTCGCATTTGCTTAAGAAATGGCAAGTCTTTGATTTTGTTTTGTTGGATACTGTCGTATGATTGATTTGGGTACCTGCTTATGTCCTTGATCTCGAGTTTTGACCATTTTCATGTGATGGTGTTGTATCCAGTCATGTCCTTTATGCGGGTGTCTAATGTTGATTCGTGGTTGACCATAGCTAGTCGGGTCTCTAGTTAGAGTACCGTCAGTCAGTGCACCTTGTATGAAGTCTTGTTTGACCAAGTGGGTATTCCTATCGTATTGAACTTCGTTTGCTTGACCTTGTGTATTCCCTAGTTTAGGAGTTCATTTGAGTATAGTCTAGTGTCCTTTGGGAAAGTGGCTTTCGATTGGGGGCTGCGCCCAAAGTGGTTGCTGGGTAACCCATTAAAATTGTGTCTAAATATGTGATAAACTAATGGCATATTAGAGAGTTTAGTTATTGAAATCCCTAAGTAAGATAACTATGCCTCACGCATGGGATGAGGGCTAGTACAAACTTGACAGGTAGTGAGAAGGCCTGAAATGGCAAACCATCAACCTGGTCTTCATGAAAGGTTGTGTTGGGTCCACATGAGGCTTGGATGGGCTGGAGGTTCGGAATAGGTTGCCAAGATAACCTAGTGGATGGGGCCGGAACCTACAAAGACCTTCCATGGTAACCATAGCAGGTTATGTGATGACACTTGCTAGTGTGTTATCGTGTTGTCTTTGATAGGAGCACTATTGTGGAGCCGTCCTGTTGTTTATGCCCTTGTGAGAACTTGATATTAATGTTAGACCACGGGTTGCTTATGATGGGTTGCGAAGACTTAGTTTCACAGATGCTCCAATTGATCTCTGTATTTGCTTCTTATTATGTTCAGATGGATCCTTTTCCTATTCAGGGATCATTCATGTATTTATTTGACTGATGTGGTCGTATGTATTATTGGTTATGTATGCCTTGATGGCTGGATGTAAATGATGTGAACCTTATGTATTCTTCGCCCTTTTAATTATCAGAGGGTTCTTGTAGTTGAGTAGACCCAGAGATGTAGCCCACTAGGGGTGAACTCCGATATCATTTCGGTGTTATGTGATATTTATGTCCTTATGTTTCCTTTTTAATTTAGCATGTATGGATGACATTATATTAGAATGTATAATGTGGATTAGATGAAGTTAATCTTAAATGCATGTATGTAGTCATCTTATTAATTGCAGTAAATTAGATCATGAAAGAATGTAGATTTTAATAATGGAATGTATTCAGTTGTTGATAATGAAATTAAAGTATGTAATGAAATTAGATGCATAACTTATGTCTTAATGAAAGTTTGAACGTAATGTATGGTTAAATTTTATGGATGAACCTTATCATGTTATCTATATTTTTAACCTTAATGGATGAACTCATCATGTTATCTATAATTGTATTTTACCAAAAGAATTTACCCTTGTTCAAAGTTTTATCTTGTCATTAAGTTAATCAACTTAAATTGGATTAATTAGTGTGAGTCGAGTTAAGTGTCGAATTAAGTAATCACGTTGGGAAACTTTTTAGGTGTTATTTGAGTCTTCCGCTGTGTTTTATGAACTTATGATATCTCATTGTATCATTGTGTTGTGTTTAAATTTTTAAAAAATAAATATTTGCACTCTATTATTGTGTTTTAGCTTAATCCTTTCAGGGTTTCCTAGCGGGGCATTACAATGTGTATCTATATGACATGTGATGTTCATCTATCATGTTGTGATTATGCTTATCTTATAATGCATGCCTATGATGTGATGATTTATATGGATTATTATGTATGTAATGTAAATGGATGTCTTACATGTTTTTAGTGCATTTCAAATCAATGTGATAGCAATTTATACCTAAATGAATGCACCTAAATGAGAATTGTAATTGTAACTTTTAATAAAATATCACCTAAATGGTAATGAATGCAACTAAATGAAATGCGTAACTTAAATGAAGACTAAATGCAAAATGATGATTACAGAATGAATTAATGATGATATGCAACCGAAATGATGACTAAAATGACAGTGATTTTGAATGTCAAAATGATACGTAAATGATCAACTGAATGAAAATGTAATGGATGGAAATGAAATGAAATGTATACAAATATAATAAAAAATGATTCTAATATGTAAATGTTCCTAAAATGATAATGCAACTAAATGGATCATGCAATTTAGAATGGATATACCTAAATGAATGGACCTAAATGAGAATGAATTGTAATGAATGCAACTATTAATAAAATATCACCTAAATGGTAATGAATGCATTGTGTAACTTAAATGAAGACCAAATGAGAAATGAACGCAAAACACAACTAAAAATGATATGCATATGAATACTCATGAAAATGATTATGAAATGCACAATTTTTATAATGAGCCAACCATAATATAATGATATAGAATAAAAGAAAGGGGAATAAGTAAATAAATTGAGGTCTGCAAAATAAAAAAAGGTGAGATGGGATGGTATGAAAAATGAATTGAGTAAAATGAAGGTGATTTGTTGTTGTGTATATGTGGAGAGAAAACCTAGTTTTGATGTTGCCAAGGATGATCCACATCACTGATTATAGGAATCAGGGTGCTGTGAAAATATGAGGCGTGGACTAGACTCTCAAACAATAGGTATCTCTTGCACACAACCTCGTAGACACTGTGATGGTGTAGATTCAAGGTTCTAGGCTCGTACAAGAGAGACCCTCAAACATGACATACCACAAAACATGCCCCAGTATACACACAACCCATACATACCAAGATATATAATGATGATGGCAACCTTAGATAGGTGAATTCATGGGAATTAAAGATAAAAATCAAAGCAAAAAGTTCAAACCACACAAATGACATGCACATGGCCAACTGACATCTCTTTGCAAGATTATGACTAGGACTAGGATGATAAGTGCCAGACATGGGAAGGATGCATCCTGATGGGCAAGGATAACTGATAGGACTAATTAGGCAATAGAGCAGATGGATAATGTAGGTGAATGCAGACATGAAATTGATTGCTTAGACTTGGTTAAGCTCATGTGGATGGGTGATTAGATGATGCACAAGTCAAGAAGAAGCTCAGTTTGATGGGATAAGCTCAAAAACTGGGGGGGGGAGCTTAGTGTGATGGGATGAAAGTTTAGTGTGATGGGATGATCCTTATTCATAGTTCGAACAAAGACTCATCATATCATGGGGTGGGGGGATGAGGCTATCAGATGATGCTTAGAAGATTCTTGGAATGATGTGTTGTCATTGATGTCAACATATTCTTCTATATTCTAGTGTTGCAGTCTGGTTGGTATGAGTTGGTTTAGCTTGTGCGTTGTAGATGAGCTGATGCGGTTTAAAGGATTTATAGTATGTTGTCTGTAGATGGTTCATTCCCATTTGCAGAAGTCCACACTATGTTTTTATAGAGTTATGTGATCTGGTATTGAGGATGTTACTCAGTTGTTTGTGTTATTCAGTATTCTAGTTTGTTCTCCTTATTGCTCCAAAATTGCTATATTTTTAGTTGTGGATGTGTGGGATGTGTTCTGGATGTTGATGAGTTTCCTCAGTTCGAGTGGTTCATGATTTGGAGGTCCGCAAGTGAATCTTTCAGGTTGACACTCAATTATGATGGTACTTTTGAGCTCCGATAGAGAGATGATGATGATTCTAGTGATCCAAGTTGTTGCAGTTATTGTGGTGCAATTCACGTTTCTTGTGAATATCTCTAGATCATGTTCTATGCGTATTGGTGGTTTGATTATTATGCATGTTATTGAATATTTTCTTTGTCTGGTGGTGTTCTTCGTGTTATGCAACATTTTTGGTGGTTGTAGTGTGTTGTAGATGATCGAGGCGTAATTGTTGGAGGTGTTGCATGGTTGCAGTATTGATTTAGGTCCAGACTATGTCTTAGCTGACATCGTTTTGGTCTGCATGTATTGTTGTAGCGTGTGAGGATATTATTTTGTAATTTGTATTGAGGGTTTAGCTGACCTATATTTTTTGGGTTGAGAGTTTGTATAAATAAATGTAATAATCATGTGAGATGGATGTCTGTGAGTGTCTGCAATCTTTGAAAGTATGTATGATCGAGTTAAATGTACGAATAAGTGATTTGATCATTTGGAAGTGTGAAGGAGAAGAGAAGTGCTATAGAGAAGACTGTGTGCTTAACTAGAACAATACTCAAGCATATGAAGATGCTATTTTCATAGTTCATGTAATCCGGATTGTAGTCCGAATGCTTTTGTAAGTCAGTGAGACTTCCTGTAAGGAAGCGAGCCTTCCCTAAAGGTTGTAGCCTTTCTGGGTTTCTTATTTGAGCAGTGAGCTCTATCTAGTGTGCCTAAATGCATGTACATTCCCATTGTAATATTTTCATTTACTCCTAACAGGGTATTATCTCATTGTGGGTAGGTTCCCACCATGGTTTTTCCCTTAACTGGATTTTCCACATCAAAAATCTTGGTGTTATGTGTGTTATTGGTGTAGGAGTTGTTTCATGCTTTAAATGTTAATTATCACATCTGTTTTGTGGTTTAAGTTGCAATAAGTTTTTGTGCAAACTGATTCACCCCCCTTTAAGTTTGTTGCATTGTTGCCAATAATTGGTATGAGAGATAGTTCCTCTAGAAGAAGCTTGATTGCTTGAGGAGATTAGAGATGGAAACCTTTGCTTTCAAGAAGGATAGTCTGAGATTTGATGGAAAAAACTACACTCTCTGGAAAAGCCGGATGCAATGTCATTTGAGATGCATTGGAGAAGAGTACTAGAAGATTACTAAGAATGTATAAAGGAAGCATAATTCAATATTAGAGCCAAGGAAGCATTGTTGAGTGTCTTGTTGGATTCTAAAATGACTAATGTGATGGACTTAGAGACTGCTAATTAGATCTGGGTAAAGTTGGAGACCATGCATGAAGGTGATAGTCATGTGAAGATTGCTAAGTTGCAGAGATTGAAGGGTAAATATGAGAACCTAAAGATGAGTGAAGATGATAACATTACTTCTTTTATGTAGAAAATGTATGACCTTGTGTGCAGAATCAGACATGCCAGTGGAGTTTTAGAAGAATCTGAGATTGTTGCTAAAGTATTGAGATCCTTGCCTCCTACTTACAAACATAAAGTTGCTGCTATTGATGAGATCCAGACTGTGACAAATGTGACAAGAGACATGCTGATTGGTAAACTTGCTGAATTTGAGTTGAGTGAGTTTGGAGACACTCTTCTTAAGACTAAATCTACATTCAAATCTACTATTTTAAGGAAAAAGAGATGATCTAGGAGAAACTTCTATAATAGTATCTAGATATGAGAAAGAGATGAAAGAGATGGAAGATGAAGAAAGAGAGCTTGAGGAGATTGAAGCACTTATTGGCATAAGATTGGCTAAAGGTGCCGGTAAGTAGGAAGGGAAGTTACCTCTTAATTGTTTTTCATGTAATAAGATAAAACATTTTGCGTCAAGGTGCCCCAAAAGAGATAGAAATCCTAAGAATCCATTTAAGCCATATAATCCTAAATATTAGAAGAAGTGTTATTATGCCGTTGATGAAGGTGTGACAAATGATGAGTCATAAGGGAAATTTAGGAGATTAATTTGTGTTCATTGCTATCAAGGTAGATGATCCTATAACTATAGATTCTACAAGCTGCATTAATGAGGAGAAAGTTTTAGCTGCTAAAGTTGAGGAGAAAGATAAATGGGTAATTGACAGTGGTTTCTCTCATCATATGATAGGAGATAAGAGTAAATTTGTAAACTTGGAAAGGTATGATTGTGGTATAGTAAGATTTGGTGATAACAAAGCTTGTGTAATATGTGGTAGAGGTTCTATTTCTCTTGATGGTAAGCATAATACTGATGATGTGTTGTATGTTGAAGGTTTAAAGAATAATCTTTTGAGTGTTGGTCAAATGGTTGATAAGGGATATAAATTGCAATTCAAGAATGGAAAATGTGAGATCTTGAATAGCTTTGGAACTGAGATTACATCAGGGACAAAGACTAAAGGTAATATTTTTCACTTGAATGCTAGTGATACAAGTTCTTTGATTTCTCAAATTGATGAAAGTTGGTTATGGCATAAAAGGATGTGTCATGTAAGTTTTGATTGTATCATTAAGATAAGTTCTAGTCAAGTAGTGAGAGATCTACCGAAGTTAATAACGCCTTCTAATCCAGTATGTAAAGAATGTCAATTAGGGAAGCAGACAAGAGTTAATTATAAAAGAAAATAGTATAATTCAAATGGATTGTTGGATCTTGTGCATATTGATCTATGTGGTCTTTCTAGAGTAAGAAGCTTGTAGGGTGATGGGTATTTCATGTTGTTGATTGATGATTAATCAAGAATAATGTGGGTTACCTTCTTAAGGGAGAAGTCTGAAGCAATGGAGAAGTTCAAGATTTTTAAATCTAGAGTTGAAACTGAGAGTGGATTGAAGCTGAAGTGTCTGAGATCTGGATAATTCTCTTCTGGTGAGTTTAATGCATATTGTGAAGAGCATGGAGTTAAGAGATAGTTATCTTCTCTTAGGACACCACAAAAAAATGGTGTTGTAGAGAGGAAGAATGTTGTGGAGAGATGTTGTGAGTATTGCAATATACACTCTTAACTGGGTACATGTCAAAGGTGATACTAGTAAGACTCCTTATGTGTTATGGTTTGGTCATGCTCCTACTGTTAGATAGTTCAGAATTTTTGGTAGTAAATGCTATATCAAAAGAGATGAAGATCTTGACAAGTTTGATGCTAGATGTGATGAAGGAATCTTTCTTGGTTATTCTACTAAAAGTAAGGCCTACTGGTGTTATGATAAAAGATTGAGAAAGATGGTTGAAAGTGCTAATGTGAAGGTTGATGAAGGTAATGTGAGACAAATTAGATCTTTGCGGATATGGTTTTGATGATTAGGATGCCAGTTCAGATAAAGGAAAGCAAGTGCAAACCCAAAATCAAGTTCAGATTGCTTTGGAGAAGCCTAAGAATGAAGGTGCAAATGTTAATGCAGAAGAAAGAGTTCAAGAACCCGAATTCCAAGAAAATTACAAAACCCCTAGGTATGTAAGGTTGAATCATTCAAAAAATCAGATTATCGATTGTAGACACTTAAAAATAATTATTTTTATTATTTTTAATTCCTCACATAATTAATTTATTAATTAATTATGCAAATTCTAATTCTCCTCAATATTAATTAATTATAATTAATATTGTCACTATAGCATGTGATTGATTTATTTGATAAATCAACCTCTCTTTTTATTCTTCTAAAAATTAAATCTTCTCAAATCCTCCTCTTAGCTAATTAATTTCAATTAATTAGTTAACCTACATGATTCCTAAAAATCATCTTCCTAATCCATCATTAACCTAATAAATTATTCTCGAAACTCCCTAAACTCACTTAACCTTATTCTTCTAATTTTTAATTCCCTCCATTCATTCTATCTCCTAGTCAAATCCTCCTACAAATCTTATCCCACCTAACCTTTCCTCTAATCCCCCTCCTAATGAGTTGCTAGTGGCTAATCATCATGATTAGCTACAAAGTCAACTCCTTGTTCCTTCCATCCAACTACTATCCTTAAATGCTCTTTTCCTAGGTGAATGTGAGGTTTTCAAAATCTCACATTCCTCTAGGCATCTCGTCTCCCAAGGAATTTTTAATTCCTTCTTATTCCTCCAATCCCCATGATCATCCCTTTTAGAAGAATTTTAAATTCTTCGTCCCTATTCTTCAAGGAATGTCCCATCCCTTGCTCTTCTCAAGGCAAATTGGGAAGTCTTCCCAATGCACCTTGAGGAGTGTGGAGACAAGAAATGCCTTTAAGGCATATCTCTTGGTCTCCACACCCTCTCTTGGGCCTTGTGTGAGCTCACAAGAAATAAATAGCCCTTCATTTTGGGTCAATCCTAGCCATCCATTCTTCCTCTCCTCTTCCTATAAATTGAGGACTCCATTCCTTCATTCATCATCTCCAAGTTTAGTAAGCTTATGCTGTTAATTTGAGCCTAGAAAATCATCATAGCATCCTTACCATGCCAAAATCATCTCTCATCCACACTTAATCATCTCATCCATATCATTCCTCAAGATCCATTTTTATCCATTTGTGCACAATATTTGGAGAGCCATCCACATCAAGCAAGCAACATCAAGTTGGAGGCACATGGGGCGCACTTCAACTCCATCTAAGCTCCATCCGAAGGAGAAGGTAAAAAAATTGTGAGGTATATGCATATCATTCATGTTTTCATGTGATTTATGTTATGTTTTTGATTTCATATGCTTACATGTTTGATTTGCATGTTTACTAACTAATCCACCTCACTCTCCTTTTCACCATCTTCATCGGTTATAAGAAAAAAGGTGTGATGACTAGGAGAAGACTTGCTGAAGAAATTTGTTTGATTTCTAAGATTGAACCTAAAAATGTTGATGAAGCATGTAAAGATGAAAATTGGATTAAAGCTATGGAAGATGAATTGAATCAGATTGAGAAAAATAATACATGGATTCTTGTTTCTAGACCTAAGGATAAAAATGTAATTGGAACTAAATGTGTATTCTGGAATAAGTTGAATGAACAAGGTGAAGTTGTCTGAAATAAAGCTAGACTTTTTTGTAAAGGTTATTCACAAAGGGAAGGAATTTATTATGAGGAGACTTTTGCTCTGGTAGCTAGAATTGAAGCTGTTAGATTATTTCTTGCCTATGCTGCTCACAAATTTTTCAAGGTTTATCAGATGGATGTCAAGTCAACCTTTCTTAATGGTGAATTGGAAGAAGAAGTCTACATTGAGAAACTAGATGGATTTTAGTTGATAGATGAAAAGGACATGGTTTGCTAGTTGAAGAAAGCATTGTATGGATTGAAGCAAGTCCCTAGAGCCTGGTATGCCAGATTGGATAAATATTTGATGACGCTTGGATTCAATAAAGGTATTGTTGATAGTAACTTTTATTTCAAGATTGATCAGAATAACATTTTGATTATTGAAGTTTTTTTTGATGACATTATCTTAGGAGGAAATGATTGCCTATGTAAGAAATTTGCTGAAGAGATGCATAATAAATTTGAGATGTCTATGATTTGTGAAATGAAATTCTTTCTGGGATTGTAAATTACTCAGTTGGATAAAGGATTTTCCTATCTCAGTCTATGTATGTGAAGGAATTGTTGAAGAAATTTGGTCTTGAAGATTCTAAACTTGTTGGTATACCTATGGTGACAAGATGTAAGTTGACAAAGGATGATGATTCACCGAAAGATAATCAGACTAGATATAGATCTATGATTGATGGTATGTTGTATTAATTTGACTCAGACTAGACTTGATATAATGAATGTTGTGTCATGTTGCTAGAATTCAAGTTGATCCTAAGGAATCTTATGTTACTGCTATAAAAAGGGCATTCAGATATTTGAAAGGAACAATTGATTTTGGTTTGTGGTATTTTAAGAATGATGACTTTACATTGAGTACTTTTACAAATGTTGATTGAGTAGGTGATGTTGATGACTGGAAAAGTACTACAGGTGTTGTATTTTTTTTGGGTAAGAATTTGGTCTCTTGGGCAAGTTAGAAGCGCCAGAATGTTATCTCCTTATCTACTGTAGAGGCTGAATACATTGTTGTTTCTAGCAATTGTACTTAGGTAATTTTGATGAAGCAAATGTTGTGTTGGGAGTGTTATTTTTTTGCTATGACTGAGTCTCCTATGCCTCTAAAATGTCCATGGTGGTAGGGGTTTAGAAGGGTTTTAAAGCTTCTAAGTGTTTCCCTTTTTTAATCCTTGGCTCTATTATAATTCTTTGTTGACCGTGGATAACTGGTCTCTATGTCTTAAGTTGCTTATGAGAGGGTTTTGGGTCATGTATTCACTGATCTCGCATGCTAGGTTTTATCTATCGAGCCAATTGCTCTATTAGTTTTTCAAAAGGTCCTATGTTTTGCATGTGTTCCATGTTTTATGTCTAAACACCTTAGGAATACCCCATGTGACAACTCCTATACCCTTCACAAATAACCACATGTCAAAAATATTTCACTTAAGTTCTGCCCTTTTATACCAGGTCCTTGAAGGATAGCGGGATCACTTTCTATGAGCCCTAGATTCTTAACCCGTAGACCTTAATCTATGAGTTTTTAGAGGGTGAGAGATAGTGGGGGACCCATTTTGACAAAGGGATCCTACCCCATAGGGTGTTCATTGTGACCAATTTTGGCTTGCGGCATAGCGAGATGTGCTTCAAAGATGATAAAACATTACCCCGCAAGCAATACAAACAATGGGAAATGTTTGTATGGGATAGTGGGAAGATACTGAAAGGGAAAGGTGAAGGTTACCCCATAGGAGCATTTGAGTCACACTAGAACTAGTACGGGATAGCAGGAACAATTGAGTGAGGACCGAACCTATCCTGCAGTGACCTAGTGGACAAGAGGATTACCATGCAGGATAGCGGGAAAAAGTGCTATGGAGATAAAGGAGGCCCCGCCATCCCGCTATGAGGAAATTAGTGAAATCAAGACCCTACGGGGTGAATTTGGCATACAAAGGATTGAGACCTAGGTATCTTGTGGGAAGAAAATAATAAGTTTGAAGACAACAAAGAAGATAAATAGTGTGGTAAAGACATACCTTGCGGGATAGCAGGATAGATATTTTGCCTTCCCCACTATCCCATGGGTGGATTAAAGGTAAAGAAAGTATGTTGTGGGACAACAAAATGATTGAAGAACAATGAGGCCCTGCTATCCTGCAAGGTGGATAGCGATAGGATGATGGTATCATGAGATGACAAAACAACGAAGAAATAATGAGCTCCCACTATCTCACAACAAGATGAAAGGCATATTGAATACCATGCAGGCCGCTAAGCAACAAGGAAACACAAGGGCCCCTTTATCCCGAATGGGTCATAGATTTATGAAAAGATGGAAAAATTAAGGCTAAAAATGTCAGTATGTTTTCAAAGGTAGTGTAGTAATTAGAGAGGGGGGCCATGTCAACAGTCATAAGTGTCAACGCATGATCTGAACCATTCATCTGAGGATCAACGATAGCATTTTAATCTTGAAGCCACCAACTAGTCGAAGCTTGCACATATGGAGTAATAGCATTTCCTCTGTGGGAAACAAAAAAAATAAAATTGAAGCACAGTCTCTCACCTTGTGGTTGAAGAGCAAAGCACAAAGTGACAAAAGGTGATTTGAGCATCTCTAGAATTTTTGGTGGCACCCATTTGCATTCAAACTACTAAGTTGAAATTCCAAGTCTCTCTCTATGCTTTCACAGGGAAATTTATGAGCGTTTGTGTGTGAATTTGGTAGTTTTTCCCTAGGTGTAGAGGGAAGTCTGTTTGTGTGAGGTTTTTCTTTAAAAGTTTTTTGTTCCTAGATGTAGTAATGACTTCCCAAGTTGAAGAAACCACTCCCTCTTCTTCCCAAAAGGGTCCCCAAGTAGAAACAAGCTCTTCCCAGCCAAAAATTACTCATGAAATTCCTTTGTCACTCATCCCTCTAGTCCAAGCCATTGCTGATAAACCCTTTGAAGGACAAAATCCTCCAATTGCTGCTCAATCTTCCCAAGTTGCTGAGTCGAGTGCACCCCCTAGTAGGAATCTAATAAACCAAATGGAAAAAGAGTTGCTAAGAATGTTGTTGTAGTCCTTTTTGATGGTGACCATTCTGCTGAGCCGAGCCCTTCCCCAAAAGCAAGAAAACCTACTCCTAAGAGAAGGAAGGTCTCCAAGGAAGACAATCTAATTTTTTGATTTGGACAAAAGTTCCCTAAGAAAGATTAATAAGAACATGTTAGAGGCAGAGTATTCTTCAAAGAAGAAACTATACAGGGGAAATATTTTGCCCCTTTACATGAAGAGGATGTTCAAGGGATCAAAAAGTTATCTATTTGATTCTGATAGGGAGCCCTTTGAGCTAAAGATCTTTGAGGATTACTTTGTGAGGACTTACTATGCCCTATGCCAAGTGCTGGGAGGGGACTGTGGGTTGAACTGAATGCCAGTAGATTTTATAGTAGTGACAATGAATATTCAACATCTTGATACAAGTGAGATCTATGCTTTTGTTACCTATCTTGAATATAAGTTGCATGAGAGCCTATTGGGGGCCAAGAATCAAAAGGAAAATTTAAAATTCAAACATTATTCTTTGATTTGTCATATGATTCTTTTTCAAAATAGAACAGATTGGGATGATTCCTTGTAGGTGAAGAAATTTGATCCAAAGACAAAGGAGAGATGGCCAGTTTAGAGGTGGACCCAAATTTGGGACAAAGGGTCTAGGTTTGCAAATTACATGGTGTTCTGTGATCATTTTGTCATGAAGATATTGGGGATGTGTGGAATAAGGATGCCAAGGTTCCCTATGCATATAGAAAAGGTCCTTAGGATGAAGGATTCCAAGGCAAATAATGTTGACTACCCAAAGGGGGCCTTCTCCCATAATTTTGGCAATTTTTTGTTCTATTCAGATTGCACTATAATCAAGGTTTATGGATGCCCTCTGTTAAGTTTAATTAAATTCTATGATCAAGAGGCTAGAACAAATGAAAGGTATAGTTTGGAATTTACTTCGAACTGCAGTAGTGCGAATGAACGAAGCACAACACTTATTGATTTCGGTATTGTCCTCCTTCCCAGTGGATGCATGTTATATATCTAAGTGAATGAGAGGGTACGTAGGGAAGGGATATGTCTTCCCACATGGGAAGACACATCTCTTCCTACGTACCACTCATAATATCACCGCACATTAACAAAACAAATTATTTGCTTTACTGATCGTGATTTATGATAAATTGTTTGATCTCAACCCGATGACAAGAAGGGGTGTGACCGGTGGTAAACACACTAATTCAATATTTATTTATAGTTTATAGTTAACGTATATACTACTATGTTAACATATAATTAATTCATATATCAGAAATGGTATGAATGACGTTACAAGAATTAACACTCCCTCTTAACTAGGGAGGACACATTTCATGTTAGATAAAAATCACAATTCATCCATTGATTGTGAAGGGAAGAGATATAACACCATAGTGATATCCAAAGATATGGTTCAACAATGAATATCAAGTCTCATGATACTCATTGTAACTCATAGTTATCAAGTAAGGTATGTGCACTGGCATCAAGTCACATGATGCCTACCATACTGATAATGATTCATGGCATGTCCATGAATATTATGTCCATAATATTCACCATGAAGATATCTATCATAATTATGGTTTATTTAATGATACCAACCAACTAATATCTACCATAATGTCTCAAAGATATACTATCATGACATGTCCACAGATATCAAGTCACATGATATCCATCAAGATAGATAAATTGATAATTGTAAAATCATCACCTTACAATATCAATTTGAAACAAGTGTTCATTATTGAAAAGTCGTCACCCTTCAATAATGTTCATAGGAGGGCCCATGAATTCATGGAGTCACACACATGACAAATAAAAGAGTTTACACATTAAACATCTTAAATATATTAGTATATCAGAATAAATGACTCTATCTCAAAATTAAATAACATTTTCAACCATACCAAGTTTATATCTAAAGTGTTCAATCTTGATCCTGGAGAGAGGCTTGGTAAGAATGTTTGCAATCTGATCACCTGTACTAATATAATTCAGTTGGATCACATTCCTTTCCACCATATCTCAAACATAATGATAAAGATTCTCAATGTATTTAGACCTATCATGAAATACTGGATTCATTGAAAGCTTGATGCAACTCTGATTGTCACAATAGATGACAATAGGATTCAAGGGCTGACCAAACAATCCTACAAGTAGTTTCCGGAGCCATACTGCTTCTCTTGCTCCCATTAAGGCTGCAATGTATTCAACTTCTATAGAACTCTAAGCAACTGAAGACTGTTTTCTACATATCCATGAGATCATTCTTGATCCTAAACTGAAGCAACATCCTAATGTGCTTTTCCTGTCAACTACGCTTCCAACCCAATCAGAATTAGTGAATCCATGTAGGTCAAGGTCTACATATTTATATTTCAGACCAAAACCAATAGTTCCTCAAAGATATCTCAGAATATGTTTTGCAGCAACAAGACGTATTTCCCTAGGTTCACACATGAACTGACTTAGTGTATTAACAACATAACTTATATTAGGTCTTGTGTTTACCAAATACATCAGAGATCCAATAATTTGTCTATAGAGGGTAGGATCTGCAGACTCTGATTCTGCAGCTGCTTCCTTTAACTTGTGCAGATTTGTCTCCATAGGTGTGGTCATGGATCTACAACCCATCATTCCAAATCTCTTGAGTATATCAATGGTGTATTTTCCTCGATTAAGGATTATACCATCTGCCGACTGCCAAACTTCCAATCCAAGGAAGTAGTGAAGAATTCCTAAATCCTTCATATCAAACTCAGAGGCTAATTCTTTCTTACATCGAGAAATATGATTATTCTCTCCTATGATTAGTAAATCATCAACATAAAGAATAAGAATTAATAATTCACCATTGATTACTTTGTAGTAGAGATTTGGATCTGCTTCATTCTTGGAAAACCCTTATTCGAAGAGATAGTGATCAATTCTTTCATACCATGCTCTGGGGACCTATTTCAGTCCATATAGGGCTTTCTTTAATCTGCAGACATGTGATTCAACCTTATGAATCACAAGACCTTCAGGTTTCTCCAAATAAACTTCTTCTTCAATCTTACCATTTAGAAAAGCAGTCTTAACATCCATTTGATGGACTTTCCATCCTTTAGATGCTGCAATAGCCAAAACTACTCGGACATAAGTGTATCTGGCAACAAGAGCGAATGTCTCTTCATTGTCAATACCTTCTTTCTGTGAGAAACCTCTGGCAACAAACCTTGATTTTTGCTTCTCAATGCTGCCATTTGCTGCATGTTTTATTTTGAAGAGCCATTTAGAAGATACTACAAATTTTCCTTTAGGCCTAAGCATAATATCCTAGACATCATTTTTCAGAATTGACTAATACTCTTCTGACATAGCATCTTTCCAAACTTGACGCTTGAGAGCAGCTCCAAAATAGGAAGGTTCTATATCAATGGTCTCACTCATCAAGGCAACATAACTGGAAAATAGGTTAGGTCTCTTACTTTCTCTGAAGGTTCCCTTTGGAGAAGCATAATTTTCAGCTTCTTGAAGCATCATTTTAGCCCAAAGTGGTCTCTTCCTAGTTTCAGGATAATGTTCTTCTAAAGGTAAGTCTTGAACTTCATGCTCAACATTTTTAGGGGTCTCCCTCTGAATCTCAGTGGTGGAATCCTCATCCATGCTTGTAGGAGGATCTCGGTGTTCTAATTCATTAGAGCTTTTGGACCTCCTGAATGGTATGTCTTCTTCAAAGAGGACATCTCTACTTAGCTCAATTTGCCTTTGTCTAGGTATGTATACTCTGTAAGCTTTAGAGGTTTCACTATACCCAACAAATACCCCTTTCTTTCTAGAAGGTTCTAATTTTGATCTCTTTTATTTGGGAACATGAATATAGACTGGACACCCAAAGATCCTGAGATGGTTTATGTCAGGTTTGTTACCAGTAAAGGCTTCTTTAGGGGTTTTATTATCAAGAAGAGAATGAGGACATCTATTTTGAATGTACACAGTTGTCCTAGATGCTTTAGCCCAAAATGAGGTTTCTATATTTTGGTCAAACAACATAGCCCTAGTAGCTTCTACTATAGTCCTATTCTTTCTTTTAACTACCCCATTTTGTTGTGGGTTATAAGGTACAATTAACTCCCTCTCAATCCCAACATTTATACAATAATATTTAAACATATCAGAAGTGTATTCCGAAGGTTATGATTTTCTTACCTGTCATGTTTTCTGCAAGAGCTTTGAATTCCTTAAATTTAGAAAGGATTTCTTCAGACTCCTTGTACCTCATAAAATATATCCAGGTCTTCCTAGAATAATCATCTACAAATATTACATAATATAAAAATCCTCCTAAGGAGGGTATAGACATGAGTCCACATAGATCTAAATGAACTAATTCTAATACATTTTTGGATTTACTATTGCTAGAATTGAAAAACCCTTTAGTATTCTTTCCGAAGGCACATCCCTTGCATTCTCCTTTAGAACTGTGACTTAGCTTGGGTATTCCAATCACCATCTTCTCTATTTTAGGTAGGGCATGGAAATGAAGGTGCCCTAATCTTTTGTGCCAAAGTTCATTATAATTTGGAGTCTCATGAATCAAGGCTTGAGGTGGAGTGGTGCAAAGTCTGTAGAGGATCCCTTATCTTACTCCAATGGTGTGGGTTTTCTTGATGGTGGAGTTATTTGGCCAAGACAGTACCTTTCCTTCCATAAAGGTTAATTTGTAACCCTTATCTTCAAGTGTAGAAACTGAGACAAGGTTTCTCTTTATACCAGGTACAAATAGAACTCCAGTTAGCTATAGGGATATGCCTGACTTTAGGTTGATATTGTAGGTTTCTATTCCCATAACTGGATAATTTGATTCATCACCAATTGTCACTTCTTCATTTGAATTTTTCACAAGTGTATCTAGATGCTCATGAAATCTAGTGATGTGTCGAGATGCTCCATTGTCAATCACCCATGTGTTGGAACTGGAGGTGACTTGACTAGAGAGGACTGAGTAGAAGACTAGTCTCTCAGAATCACTCCCTTTCTTAACTTCTACCATTGAAGCCTGTTGCTTGATCTTGTCTGGACACTTCATTGCATAGTGCCCATATTGGTCACATCTGAAAAATTGTACTTTAGAAATGTCTCTCTTCTTCTTTGAAGACCTCTTTCCATTTGAGTCATTGTCCCTTTTTCTCTTAAAGTTCTTCTTTTTTCCTTTCTTGTGGGAATTTGAGTTTAGAACTTGAATGTCCTCATTGCCATTGTTTTCTTTTATTCCTCTTGTGACAAACCAAGATTCCTCTTGAATGCAATCGGTTTTCAATCTATCAAACTTAGGAAATTTAGAACGAGCACTGATTCCTTGAATGAACGATTCCCATGGGGTAGGAAGTCCATTTAGGGCCATCATAGCAAGTTCTTTGTTCTCTACTAGATGTCTAATAGTGGATAGTTGATCTCTAAGCTCAATGATCCTCAAGAAATAGGATGTAAGTGTCTCTCCTTTATTCATCTTTATATGGTGTAGTTGATTCTTCAAGGTGAGAGCCTGCTAGTGTTGTTAATTTCATAAATGTCAGCTAGGGCTTTGTACATCTGAAAGATTGTCTCATATTTAGAAATAACTGGCAAAATGTGGTCTCTCATTGAATCCATAATTATCTTAAGAGCCTTCTCACTATCCTTGCTCCACTGAATTTTCTTCGTATCATCTGAGGGTTCAAGAATTTCACTTTTGACATGGGAGTCAATTTTATTTTCTTTCAAAACAAGCATGATCCTAAATATCCAAGATACAAAATTTGATGCTCCATCTAGTCGATCTTCAAACCTAACTCCAGTTGCCATTAGGATTATAGGAATGTGATCTACTAAGAGTCGGGTGAATGTCTATATGATCGTTACATAATTTAATTTGATCTTCCTTAACTTAGCTCTGATACCATGTTAAGTTTAATTAAATTCTATGATCAAGAGGCTAGAACAGATGAAAGCTACAGTTTGGAATTTACTTCGAACTGTAGTAGTGCGAATGAAGGAAGCACAAAACTTATTAATTTTGGTATTGTCCTCCTCCCCAATGGATGCATGTTATATATATAAGTGAATGAGAGGGTACGTAGGGAAGAGATATGTCTTCCCACATGGGAAGACACATCTCTTCCTACGTACCACTCATAATATCACTGCACATTAACAAAACAAATTGTTTTCTTGATTGATCATGATTTATGATAAATCGTTTGATCTTAGCCCGATGACAAGAAGGGGTGTGACTGGTGGAAAACACACTAATTTGATATTTATTTATAGTTTATAGTTAACGTATATACTACTATGTTAACATATAATTAATTCATGTATCAGAAATGGTATGATCGATGTTACAAGAATTAACACCCTCAACCACCACATATCATGCTAATAATAGTCCTCCCAAGACTTGCCTTCATTGAATTCATGTGGCAGTTGATGTGGATGGAGAAGGAAATAGTTAGAATAGGGAAGAAGGGGCAACACCTTCCAAGGATGACAATTTTTGGAGATCTTTATGTAGGCAACAATACACTTGAGCAGGTGCAAAGCTTCCTAATAAGCAATTATAGGCTTAAACTAAGATAGGCCAGAGAATTTGACCCCGAGGGGTATATATCAATGACTTAAGAACTCAGGCTAAAGGTGAGGGGATACTCTCATCATTTTAATGAGAGTGAAGTCCTGATCATAAATACTAGTCCCTCAAAAGTTATTCAAAGAAGAGAAAAATGGGACTACCCTAGAAATTGGAAAGGGAGAGGAAGGAAAAGGACCCTAGCTTCCAGGGTTTTTGTTCTAATGTTCAGAATGACCTTGCTAGAATGATGAGGAAGGTGATGAATTTTGATAAAATACTTTCTTCTGAACTAAAAAGAAGTGAGGGAGATCATGAAGAAGAGAAATTGAAAGAAAGGTTGACTTATGAGCCCTCACAGTCAAAAGGAAAAGTAGTCTTCATTGGATAATCCTATTAGATTGTTCCCTCACAGCACACTCCACAAAAGGAAGCCCCTATAATGGGTCCACCAAGAAAAGTGGAGAAAGGAAAAGCAAAGCTCTCTGACTTTGTGGAAGTCATTGAGCTTGAATTTTTCACAAGTGTCCGACCACCTTCCTCACCAAGGGACACTTTCTAGGAAGATGAAGCAACATAGGTACTTGTAGACCTGGACTAATCACTCATCCCAAGTACCATCCCACTAGAGGAACCAACTGATGAAAGAATAATTGCTTCCATTCAATTTATTTCAGATGACAATTTTGTCAACACTCGAATTCAAATCATTTTGGATGAGGGAGAAATTAAAGGATTTGTCTAAAAATAAGCTTCAAAATTTTGACAAAGAAAGTATTAGGTGCACCCCTGAAGAGGGAAGGGAGTTAGTAAGAAAAAGTGATATAATGCTTATCCCAGAGTGGGATCTAGAGAAGATTTTTTTTGCTAGATTAAGTCATGAGGCAAAACGACCCAATATATGCTCAAGAATTTGGTGAGCATGGATCTGGGATCAATCCAAGTGTGAAGGATTTTGCACTTTGGTAAAGATACCCCCCCAAAAATAAGCCAATTGTCCTTTATGGTTTTGAGCACAAGGTAGGAGATGCAGTGATCAGAACCCTAGTTGATACTTTATCTATTGAGGCAGCAACAATCACATATTATTCTGCACATTTTGCAAAGCTAGCAGTCGAAGAAGATGAGAAAAGGCATGGGATTCTAAGGGATAGGCATATGGTTCTCATGCATGATCACAACAAATTGTGGATGGAAAACGTGAGGTTAACAAAGGAGCTGGAAAAAAGAGATATTAGGACCCTAGCAAGACCCAATCTAGAAGATTTTGAGAAATTAAGGGAAGACCTTCAAAAGGTGAAAGAAGATGCATAAATAAATTATTTTGAGATAAGAAGGTCAACAATTTTGCAGGTTTCTAATAAAGTTATTGATAAATTAAGTGAGGTGCATGCCTCTTATTCCTTAATGTCATAGCTTAGCCAATTAGATGGAATTATTTCATTCTTTCAACCCATCAGAGTTGTTTGGTTCCCCAAGGGCTAGACATCAAAAGAGATTCTTTTGGCAGTAGAAAATGTGCCATATGCACCCCAAATTGTGGGGACAACGAGGAAGAACTATAATTTATTGATTAAAGAGCTCCCCTATCTTGAATAGGAAAAGAAAGCATTGGGTGACATGATGAAATCATTGAAAGGCCTTCAGAAGTGGGATATTTCCACAAATTTGACAAGTGAGGGACAAATAAAAGATTTAGATACGTGGAAGCAGAGATTCTAGGATGTAATCAATGTAGTTTTGAATTAATTGGCTAAGGACTCTGCCCAAGGTGTTACATATTAAATTATTGACAAAATCATGGAGGTTGAATCTATGTATCATAAATTCATCTTGGAGGCTGCAACAATGCTAGCTCATAGGACAAAAGAGGTAATGAGTAAGTTGCAAGGCTTAAAGACATTCACCTGGCCAGTTGATGAAATAGACATGTGGCACAAGAAATACTGTTCTCTAGAAGAGGATCAACCTAAGGAGGAGGACTAGTTTGAGTCTTTTCTATTATTTCACCTCCTACATATTTGGATAGGTTTCCCATTTGGGATTGGGTGATAAGAGCACTCATTTTTCACTCATCAGTGATGCAGAGCCCCAAGGAACAAAGGCTTTTCACACAAACTCAATCCAGTAGACCCTCAACTAAGGTCTCAACATTCACATAGATTCTTAGACAATCTAGACAACAACATGAAAGGACTCCTCTACACTCCCCTTTTATCAATGGGACCCCACTATATCCATGAACAACTCATGGAGATACAACTTCTCACATCAAGTCTATTCTTGACACTAACTCTCATGTAGCCACCTATGGCTAACTTGGATTACAACACATCCACCATTGCAAAGCAGGTATGGACCCTATAGAAACTCTTGTATAGCCCTAAAATTTTGGACCACAACCAAGACAACACCCTTTTGTTTATACAGATGCAATCAAGGTGACCACCCTCAACAAGACGCCTGCTCCTAGTAGCCCAGTTTTAAACTTTTAAGGAAAAACTTGGAAATCATTCTAATGGTACCATAGACTCTTAATAGTTTCTAATGGCCTATTTAGTGACACAAAGCACTACCAAAACTCAGACCCCAACTCTTGCATGTACTGGGTCAAACACTGCTGCTACAGGAGGCCTAATAGGGCTTTTAGGCCACTTTTACAAAGCAACCACACTCCAAAGGTCTGATCCAAAGACACCAATAGATGGAAAAGTTATTCACACATCCCAAAACACCAAATCCATAGTTATATAGGGTCCAACACACTTATTTTTACCTCTGCATAATTTTTAGCAATCAAAACCAACTAGTCACATGAGGTTGCCTAGCCTAGTGCTTGATCCCAAATTCCACCAGTTCAACAACCCATTCAGAAACAATGAAAATGGTTAGAATATTTAATCTTTACTTGGCTTATATTTATTTGTATTTAATTTTGGATATTCCTTTGGAATCCCTAAATGTAATTTGTCCTCTTGAACATGTGTGAGGACGTGTCATTTCTTTTATTTTCCTTTATTAAGGAAGAATAGTTTTTCCAACTTATGAGGATTGTGACACATTGCACACACATAGGATGATCAATGGCATCCTTAGTCTTGGGAGTTACATTTTAAACTCCTCTCTCACCTCTATATATTTGAGGTGCCTCTCTCTTTTCTTCTATGAAAGCATTTCTATGCTAAGCTCATTCTCTCTTTCTCTCATTGTATTTTCTTAGGCTTTATGCCATCTTCATAGTCATGGGGGCTTTTTCTTTTTTTTTCCCCCCTTACAAATCTCGTGTCTCCTTCTTGGATTATGGTGTACTTTCTCTTGTTTTTGGCTTCTCATTTTTATGGTAGTATTATACCTTCAAACAATTGCTCATTGATTAGTTCTTTCTTGGTACTTCATGTTATTTTCCTTTCATGGTATCAAAGTTGGTTTCTACTAATCATTTATTGAGCTTTTATTGTTGAAGGATTGCTATTTATCTATGGAGAACTCACTTGTGGAGCACTCTCTTTGAGGAAAGAAGAAAAGAGTTTTATCTTAGATTTGTTTTCATCAATCATGTTCTTTCTTGTGCAGGGATCTTTAACTATTATTTCTCGTTTAGATTTTAGAATAGTTTGTTTAAATTTGCTCATTTGATGTTGCATGCACTCATGTTTTTAATTTTGTTTTTAAAAAAATTCCAATAATTTTTTTTTTAAGTTTCAATCTAATAGCTTCATTTTATCTATTTGTATGCTACTCTAATTAGCAATCTATTTTTTTAAGAAAGCTAACAATATTCTTTTGTTCTCTCTCGATTATATATTTTACTCACCGTTTTCTTGTATTTTAGGAATTTGGGAGTAGCTTAATCTCTCTAATATTTTTTAACTTATATTTAAAAAAATACAATTATATATTGAGTGAGTGATTTTATATTAGAAAGATTTCAAATTTCATACTAGCTTTGATCTCAATGTTGTTTCTGTTCTTATACTACCCGCCTTCCGTCTGCAACTCTCCCGCCTGCTTCACATTTGAACCTATGTCCCTAGATGACCGCCCCCTCTGGGGAGGTCCCCCCTCCCCTGCTGGACTCAACACCCGATTCTACAGTTGGTGCCCATGCTACTGAGCCGGCTGCGGGGTCCCCATGGTCTGCGAACCATATGGAAGAAAATGCCAGCCCTCACACCCCTTCCACTTCACCAGGTCTGACTGATACTGGCCTGAAAGGAGATGAAAGGAATATACCCCATCCCAGACCGGAAACTTCTGCCGGAAAGGAGGATGTGGATCTTGTGAAGGAGAATCCCAAGACTAGCTAGAAGAATGTCCTCCTTGGGTCAACAAAGTCGACCCCTGATGAGGCTGTGGCCACCTTCTCCCAAACAGAAGACATAATAGAGATCAAACTCCTGGACAACCTGATGGACAAAATCGCCTCTTCCGTTCACCTGGCAATAGTTGGTCATTTCTTCTCCTTCTGACCATCTATTGACATGGTCAGGCGATTGGCAAAATCTTTTTGGAAACTTAGAGGAAGCCTGGAGGTTTCAGCTATGCCAGGGGGACTCTTTCTATTCAAGTTCAACACTAACGAGGATCTGATCTATGTTCTGTCAGGGTCTTGGGCTTATGGAAAGCATTTCCTAACCATGGCTAAATGGAAGCCTAGTTTTGACCCCTCCGCAAAACTAAACTACATGGCTTCAGTCTGGGGTAGGCTTCCTGGACTCCCTTTGGAATTCTAGGATAAACAAATCTTCCACTGGATTGGAAACTTGTTTGGCAGCTTTGTTACAGCGGACTCGGTCACTCTCAACAAATCCAGGTTGGTGTATGCTCATTTTTGTGTCAATGTCACTATTAACAAGGCTCTCCCAAACTTTATCCCCCTAAAATCAAAATGGGGAAAATGGTCCCAGGCTATTATGTACGAAAATTCCACCTTGTATTGCCAGAAATGCAATAACCAGGGGCATTCATATACTGATTGTAAAGCCCCCGTGGTTGCAGAACCCAAGCTAAAAAATAAAGCCATCTGGGCCAAACCCATCAACCCTAGTGACCCATCATCCTTGGCTCCCCTTGAGCTGACTACTGTGAATGAAATTTCTGAAGATTACCCACACACAGACAAGATCCTTGAGATCTTAAAATCCCCAGCAGACCCAGTCAAAAAATCAAACATTCCCCTAGAAGAGGGGGAGATCCCAAAGGAGATATCCCTCAACTCGGCCTTGGCCAAGCCTCTTTTGACTGAAAATAGCTTACCCACCTCTTCAACCCCTCTCTCCCCTGTATTAAGGGATAGAGATGTGCACCCTGGAAACAACCTGGTAACTCCGCTGAAAGTGTCCCCCCCGGGCTCCCCCCGGATGGATAATGAAGAATGGATAAGCCAGAAGAAGAAAGTCAAGGCCAAGAAAGAAGATGTGGGGGGTAACAAAAACAAAGTAGGCAGACCCTTAGAAAGAGTCCTGAGGCACAAGGTTATGGCAAGGGACATTGCAAAGGGCAGACAACTGACCCTGGATGAACTTAACAAAAGAAATAAATGAAGTTCCTCTCTTGGAACATAAGGGGTCTGAACAGCCCTGAGAAGCAGTTTGCCATAAAACAACTCATTCTCGAGATGAAAAATAACATTTACCTCATTCAAGAAGTCAAGATTCCCTTTCAAACTTTTGCTGCGATTGCTAGTAAACTTTGGCTTGGTGTGGACTATCTGTATGTTGATGCCCTGGGTGCTTCTGGTGGTATCGCTACCCTCTAGGATCCCATTAAAATGAAAGGCAAGCTTTTCGCTAGCTCCCAAAATTTCCTAGTGGTTTCCCTTCATTATGGAGAACAATGCTAGCAGATGTTCAATATCTATGCTCCCAACTCAAGATCAGGGAGACGACTCCTGTGGGAGGAAATTTCTAATATCATTAGGACTAACCAGAAGGACCAATTTATGCTTGTGAGAGATTTCAACTCCCCCCTCTGCCCTTCCAAAAAGTGTGGTGGTTTGGAAGATTTCTTTGACAGCATAGGTGACCTAGCCAGTTTCATCAATGCTACAAGCCTTATGGATATTGACCTGCAGGTTGCCCCCTTCACTTGGTCAAATAATAAGAAAGGCAAACATCTGATTCAAGTTTGGTTGGATAGATTCCTGATTTCCTCCAATTGGGACATTGGAAATAGCTCTTATCTGAAAACCCTCCCAAGGACTGTGTCTGACCACAACCCCCTTCTTCTCCACTGGAAAGATAGACCCTACCAGGGTCCCCCCCCTTTCGCTATGAGATCATGTGGGCCTCCCACCCGGACTTCAGGGAGATGGTAAGATGCTGGTGGACCACCTCGATCCAAGGGACTGCCATGTTCAGAATTATGGAGAAACTAAATTTAATTAGCAGGGAAGTCAAAGGGTGGAATAGGACCACATTTGGAGATATCTTCAAAAGAAAGAAGGACCTGGGAGCTAGACTGGAACACCTTCAGAATATTATGGCTATCGGTAACCCCCCGGAACCCATTTTGAAGGAGGAGGAAGATTGCCACAAAAT
Organism: Cryptomeria japonica; assembly: GCF_030272615.1. NCBI lineage: Eukaryota > Viridiplantae > Streptophyta > Pinopsida > Cupressales > Cupressaceae > Cryptomeria > Cryptomeria japonica. The sequence goes on along the minus strand of NC_081405.1, from coordinate 462,346,424 downwards.
ATGGAAAGATACTCTCTCCAGGGAAGAAGTGTACTGGAAGCAAAGATCCAAGATCCAGTGGTTGAAAGAAGGGGACATAAATTTTGCTTTCTTCCATAGATCGGCTTCTATCCACAAGAGGAGGAACTATATCAAAAGTATTAAGGATGAAACTAGCCAGGAGATCTCTGAGGACTCTCTACTTGGATAGAGTGCAGTGGAATTTTTCACCAGAATGTATGCGAATGGTGGAAGGGATTCTCTGCTCAAGGATTGCCTTGTTAGTAAGCTGCTGATGGCCATCAATGAGGACAACAACTGACAACTTTTGGCAACCATCTCAACAGATGAAGTTCACAGGGTTGTCTTTGCTATGGGAGCCTACAAGACATCGGGACCAGATGGTTTCCCCCTAACATTCTTCCAGGACTTTTGGGACATTGTTAATCACGATGTCACCAAAGCTGTTCAAGATTTCTTCAAAATAGGGAGACTGCTGAAGAAGATCAACAACACCTTCATTATCCTCATCCCCAAGACCACTACTCCCAGCTACTTGAAGGAGTATTGGCCCATAAGCCTCTGCAATACCATTTATAAAATTCTCTCCAAGGTCCTTGTGAATAGGATTAGACCCTTCCTGGAAAAATTTATCAGTCCATCTCAGAAAGGCTTCATCCTGGGATGCCAAATTTTGGATGCTGCCATTGCAACTCATGAGATAATCCACTCCATGGATAGGAGAAAATTGCCAGGAATGGCCTTTAAACTTAATATATCAAAAGCTTATGATAATGTTAATTGGGAGTTTCTTTTCAAAGTGCTTCTAAAACTAGGATTTAACCAAAAAATGGTGAATATGATTCAAGAATGTGTGACCACGGTTCAATTCTCAGTTCTGATTAATGGGACTCCTAGGGGATGCTTCAAAGCTGAGAAAGGTATCTGGCATGGCGATCCTTTATCCCTTTATCTATTTATCATGATAGCTAAAGTCTTAAACAGAAATGTGACCCATCTGGTCACCAATGGTAGGCTCCAAGGATTCAAAGTGGCCTCCACGCTCCCCCCCTCTAGTATTCAATAGTTCGTGGATGACACTTTCCTTTTTGGTAGGACTTCTATCATGGAGGCTAAAGGATGGAAGATCCTACTGGCGAACTACGCCAAGGCGTCGGGACAATGCATCAACTATGAGAAGAGTAATCTCTACTTCTTCAACACTCCAAATGACCTCCAACTCAAAATTCTCTCCATCCTTAAATGCAAAGTGGAAACTCTCTCAGGAACCTACCTGGATCTCCCCCTCACAGTCAAGGAAGTCACCCCCACCTTCTAGAACTCTATCTTGGAACAAATGCAGAAAAAACTGGTGGGATGGAAAGGGAAATTCCTCAGTAGTGCGGGGAAGCTCTAGCTTCTCGCAGCCTCCCTACAGGGAATTCCGGTGTACTTCCTCTCCATGTTTAGAATATTAGGGACCATGGGAGAAAAACTTGAAAAAATCCAAAGAAATTTTTTATGGACTGGCTTAGAGGAAAAAAAACACCTTGCTCTGGTCAATTGGGATATTGTGTGTCTACCCAAATCTCTGGGAGGTTTGGGCATAAGAAAGATTAATGCCCTCAACACGGTGCTAATTGCCAAGATTGGGTGAACCTTGTCTAAAGGTGAGGTGGACTGGTGCAACATCATCAAAGCTAAGTATTTGGACCGGGAGCATTTATGTTATAATTTGAATACAATTGACCTTCCCCAAGGTTCCAAGTTGTGGAACAACATCTTGAAGAATAGAGTGATGGTTAGAGAAGGTCTGAAGTGGCAACTGGGAGATGGTAAAAAGGTGAGATTCTGGGAGGATTTTTGGATGGAGGACAGGCTGTTGGTCAATACTCGCTTCCATCAAATCATGAATCACCTTAAAGGTATTCTGGGGGACTATGCGGTGGATTATTTGGTCCCAGGGAGGGGCTGGAAGGACATTGTTCTCATCTGCAGCAATAGACCTAATCTGGTCCCCCTGGCTTAGGATCTACAACTCATTCTATCAAAAACCAGAATCCCCCTGGCTCTGAATGAAGATAGCTTCATCTGGAAAGAGACACAATCGGGCTACTTCTCAGTCAAGTCGGCTTACTATCAGCTCCTTAAGTACCCTGTGGATACAGAATGCTAGAAGAAAGTCTGGAACCCTCAGCTAATCCCTAAAATTAATTTCTTCTGGTGGGCCCTCATGCATGGTAAAACCCTCACACTTGATAAAATAAAAAAGAGGGGATTCCATCTCCCCAATAGATGCAGTTTGTGTAAAACTGATGAGGAATCTATTGACCACCTTTTTGTTCTCTGTCCCTTTGCGGCTCATATTTGGTCTATTACTCTTCAGAAATGCGGTCTCTGTTGGGTCTTATAGAAGAATATTAAAAATTTCACTTTTGATTGGACTCTCCCCTCCCATCATCCCCTCATCATTCAACTTTGGAAACAAATTCCACCACACATCTGTTGGGTCTTATGGAAAGAAAGAAATAATAGAATTTTCAGAGACACTGAGACCCCCCTAGACTCTGTGGCTCACATCTACTTTAAGATGATTACTGAAAATTTAGAAGTTAAAAAATGGAAAATCCCCCCCTTTCCTCCCGATGAGGTGTACAAGAAGATCGTTGTTTGCTGGAAGCTCAACCCTGGCTTTGATCACTTCAACAACAACACCAAGAATAAGAGACGGATGACTAGATGGTCAACCCCCAGGCTTCACTGGTTTAAATTGAATTTTGATGGCTCTGCTCAATGCAACTGTCAGGCAGGTGGTGGAGTCATCAGGGATCATCTAGGGAACATGGTTGCAACCTATGCTGGCAACCTAAGGGATAATACGGTCAATCAAGCTGAAGGAATGGCCTTCCTTTGGGGTCTAAAAATGGCTAACTCCATAGGAATAAAACACCTAGAAATCGAAGGAGATTCTCAAATCATTATTGATTCTACCAAAGGAAACACTTCAGTGGGATGGAGAGTGGAACCTATTCTCAGGGACATCGGGTGCTTTCTGGTCAAAATGGAGGACTTCACTATATGCCACATCTTCAGAGAAGGAAATAGAACCGCCGATTCCATGGCGGCTGAAGGAAGGCTACAGAATGGCTTACGATGCTGGAGGGACCCCAAGCTACTGCCAATCACCATTAAGGAAATCTTGGAAAAGGAAAAAGCCTTTTTCTAGGAAAGGACTATCCCTTCTCCTCAATGATGAAGGAAACCTTTTTACAATTTTTAAATTGGCACAAGATCCTGCCAATTTCTACCCTAGACGGCCACGTATCAAGGGCAGGCTGAGTCACCACTACCACTTGGGATGGATTAATGATGAAAGTACTGACATCGAGAATGATTACCCTCTAATTATTACCCAAACAGAGCCAACTGGTGATGGTAAAGGCAGTGTTGGGGATTTGTCAACTCACATTGGCCCAAGTAAAGGCTCACACGTTCTGAGTAGATCTCTGGCCATCGATATCTATGAGATCTTAAGGGATAATAATCACTCTGATTATTATGACCATTTATTTCAAGTCTGACACACTCTTCTCAACCATTCTGTCTTGAGTTTTCTTTGGCTCTATGTTTTGGTTTTTTGTCATTCTCAAACTGTGAAAATGGAGGATTCAAGAATGGGGGGGGGACAGGCTCAGACTGGAACCCAACAAAGTGGATGAGTTCAAAGCCAAACCGACAGCTTGGTTTGTGTGCACTAAAGGCGGTATTGACAAATTCATGGAAAATATGAAGGGCAATGACGAGAGACTCTCCAAACAATTTGTGACTTCCTAGGAGGATAGAAGGGTGACTGTGGGGGGAATCTCTTTTGAAATCAACATAGAGGTCATTGCTCAAGCGACGGGCCTTTCAATGGAAGTCAAAAAATGGAAAAAGCAGAGCTGCATTGTGGATTCTACCAGCCTCAACCAATTTTTCCGCCAAGGTGAGAACCCTATCAAGAGGGTTGGAGGTTTCAATAGGGAGGAGCTTCATCACCCATAGGATGAAGTCTACTACATCGTGATGAAGTATTTTATGCTGGAGGGCAGGTATGGAATTTTCTACTACTACCATCTCCCATTCCTGAACCATCTGAGGAACAAAGACCTCATTTCCATTCTGTTCTTTTTACTGCATTTGATGGATGCTAACATCAAAGATATAGTCGAAACTAATAAGAAAGGGAAAGATTTTCCCATCCTGCATCAGGGCCTTATGCTTTGCCTATATGACTTTCACCTCACCCTCTGCCCACCCCATTCCATTTCTGTGCAAAATGTTTGCCCCTCGACCCAACTTCCAGCCATTAATGATTCAAGACCTCGGTGCTCGGAATTCGGATCCTCCAGCAAGAAAACCAAGAATCACTCCCCGGAGGAGGTCAAAACCCCTAAAAGAGTCAAAATCCAAGAGATTGACTCCGATTTGGACATTACTGAAGAATCCAACACCCCCTGCCGCTCCAGCAGATTGGCCTCTAAACCCTCGGAGAAATCCCTGAGAGACCCCTCCTCCTCGCACGACACGGGAAACTCCATTCCAAATGTCAAAATGCCCCTGACCCAACACAAACAAACCCCCCATTCTGTGAGCTCCACTTGGATTTCTGAAAGCCCTATCTCCTCTATGAATCTGGAGCCAGCCAATTTCCCATCCCCGACCTTCAGGATTGAAAAAATGCTGGTTGTTGAAGAGGCCAGTAGCTTGAAGGAAGATGATCCCAACTTGGCTGAGCTTGAGAAAAAGATAGAGACCTTCTCTGATAATGTGCAAGTGATTACCAGAAGATTGGAGGCGACGAAGTCCAAGATACACGATGTGTCCAAGTTTTATTTGAATGTCATAAGATGCTCGGCTACTACGTTGTGCTTGTTGCAGGATACCACGGCCAAAGGGAAAGGCAAGGAGGATGATGACTACAAAGGCCTGTTCAAGTTCCTCATGAAGGAATGGGCTAGAAAGCTGCTCCCTAAGAAGAGCCAAGGGAAAAAGAATTAACTGTCTGCATGTGGGGGAGTTTTTTGTCTAGGTTATGTAGTTGCGGGCTGGTTAAGCCCTGTTTAGGCTTATGTTTATATTTTGCTACTTATAGCCCTGCGTGGCATATGAATTATACTCTGACTGGTAGTTTTTTATCGCTGATAAACTTTTGTAGTATGGTTTTTGTTTTTGATAGAGGCAAAAGGCTGCTAATTTGCTGATTTTATGCGAACAATGGTCCTGCCACTGTTCTCTTAATTGTACCTATGGGTCAGCCCCCTCATTTTTGACTGCTTTATTTATCAAAAACATTGTTTCTATTCTTTGTGACTTTGTTCTTTGATTCTATATCTTATCATTGTTGGTGCATCCTTTTAAAGTGCCAGCTAAAGTGCATCCTTTATACATTTTTCAATATATGTAGCTAATCTCTTTTATTTAAGATCATCCTAAGACTCTTTTGTAGCTAATCTCTCTTATTTTAGATCCTTCTACATTTCTAACTCTAATAGAAACATCATCATTGGTATGTACAAGCTCTCTTCTCTTAATGTTATTAGTTCTGCTATCTTTCAACCAACATTTTTAATTTAGAATTTATATTTAAAAGTTCTTTATATCAATAAAAGTTTGTTATTATAAAGTTTAAAAAAAAAATCATAATAAAGTGTTTGTTAATGATTCTTTAAAATGCCATTGGTTTGTTTCTCAAATAATTTTAGTTTATTTATATTTCAGGTTTTTTATTAAGTTTAAATAGAGTTTTATATTAATGTTTAACCAATTTTTGTATTAGAGCTTTTAATAATTTTTTTTTTTATTAGTATATATATTTTTTCATTTAATTGTCATTTTAATTTTTTTTCAAAATATTCACATTATTATTTATTTATTTTTTTTAAAAAAAGATGTGATCTCATTTTTTGAAAAAAATAAAATTTAAATCTTATTTAAGAAAAGGGGGTATTTTAAATTTTTTTTCTTTGGCTAACCTCTTGCTTTCTCTGCTTAAGATTTGTCAATATCATTTTATAAAGATATGTGTCATATAGTTGATCTAAAACAAATAAAGTCATTGCTAATACTAAATTATAATTTATTCAAGTATTATAAGTTTTATCACAATATTGCCTTGAGGAACATTATTATTGATTTCGATGATTAGCATGTAATGCTATTAATTTTGCCTTGTTGTAAAATTTCTATGATTGTATTATACCATCTCATTGTATGCATATAGATGCATGTTTTGGTAAGATGTGTATGGAGCCCTTTCTACAAGGTTAACCATGACGAGCAACTTAGTTGCACCTCATTCATTGTAACCTTTTTGGGACCCATGGAGAATATGTCCATCCAGATTATGGTATGCACTTACATTTATTGATGATTATGAACTTGGATCTCTTTCCTTCATAGCAAGGATCATGTTCTTGAATTTATTATGCTTTCTCATATATGTTAAAAGACAATCTGATTTTAAACTCATAATTCTTAGAACTAATTATAATAAGCCATGTCTCAATTATGCTTTCAATGGTTGCTTAAACTATTTTGGTGTTGATCATGAGCTATCCATTCTGTATACTCCTCAACACATTGGTGTAATGGAAATGAAGCATTTGGTATTGGTTTAGTTTATTGATTCATCACTAAACCTCATCAATACTATTTTAAGTGGAAAAATCCTAATATTTCTATTAATGTTGGTCTATTATATGATGTGAATTGTGATTATTTTTAAAGGTTATTCTAATTCAAATCTAGGGGGAGATCCCAAAGATGGGAGATCCACTTGTGGTTTTTTGTTTCTTTGTTGCCTCAGGTTCAATCTCATCGAATTGTAAGCAATATCAATCTACTTCTCTTGGATCTAATGAAGTTGAATACAAAAGTTGTCAAAATTCATTGAAAGAGGTTCTATGGTTAAGAAGATTACTTGAAGGCTTGGGCTACCTCATTTTTGTTTATTACAAATCAAATTTGAAGAAAAACAAGTTCAACTTCTACATTGCAAGGGCAAAGATCAAGTTGCTTGATATTTTCTCAAAGCCACTTTGTAAAGAAAAGTGTCAATTTTATTGTAAAAAATCTTGGTTTGCAACCCATTGAAGGGTTTGATGTAAACTCCCCAAGTAAAGATTAAGAGAGGGTGTTATAATATTTAATCTTTACTTGGCTTAGATTTATTTGTATTTAATTTGGGATATTCCTTTGGAATCCCTAAATGTAATTTGTCCTCTTATACATGTGTGAGGACAAGTCATTTCTTTTATTTTCCTTTATTAAGGAATATTAGTTTTTCCTCCTTATGAGGATGTGACACATTGCACACACATAGGATGATAGATGGCATCCTTAGTCTTGAGAGTTACATTTTCAACTCCTCTCTCACGTCTATATATTTGAGGTGCCTCTCTCTTTTCTTCTATGGAAGCATTTCTATGCTAAGCTCATTCTCTCTTTCTCTCATTGTATTTTCTTAGGCTTTATGTCATCTTCATAATCATGGGGGTTTTTCCTTTGTTTTTTTCCCCTTACAAATCTTGTGTCTCCTTCTTGATTATGGTGTACTTGCTCTTGATTTTGGCTTCTCATTTTTATGGTAATATTCTACCTTCAAACAATTGCTCATTGATTAGTTCTTTCTTATTACTTCATGTTATTTTCCTTTCAAAAATCCTAAAATACATTGTCTCCCCTACTATTCCTCAGATTTTGAGCCAATTTGGCCTGAGGAATGTGGGGTTAAGAGTGCATTTCCTTAGAAACCCTAGTTTTGGAGGGTTTTCAGACCACCTGTCACTAAAATGCAGATAACTCGCTTGTTATTCAGTCTTTTCCTGCCAAATCAAAACCAAATGATCACCAACTCAGGTTCCTACTCAAATCAATGGTTTAGTCTGCACATGGAGACCATACAATGATCGTACAAGGCACTGTTACAACAACTTATGGAATTTCTAAGTGTTTATTGAAATTTGATCACTGTCTTACATCCAAACTTCATCATCATCATTCTTATTGACCTTCAAGGCTTTAAACAAGTTTTATCCAACCTCCTCAATTGGCTCCAATAGAAATTTGAATTAGGTAGCCGTTGGAGGGAGATTAGTTACAAAGTGACAACAAATTGACAACAAAAGTTGTCATCAAATTTGACAACTTTGCACAAACTTCACAACCTATGAATTTTGCCTATGTAACCTATTAGGGCACATCATAAACCCTAAAAATAGGCCACATAGAAGCCAAAATAAACTACTTGCATCATTTAGGCATGTTGGATGTCATTTGACCATGGTTGACCAAATAGGTCCTCAGAAGTTCATACTATAAAATAGCAGCAAAGCCTTACATGGATAATCAAAACAAAATGAATGATCTTGAAAGACCTTATTACAACTCAAAAACATTCAAAAAATATATAAACACTTCTAAGAGCCTTCATTGCTCAAGTGGTCTTCAAAATCTGCAAGGTGCTCCTGCACCATACTCCCAGGGGCATAGAAAACTCAAGTCTCTTGAGGAATGAGGTCTACAACATTATGTCCATTATTTTTAATTTCATCCTCAGTCATCCATGTGGCATATTCATTAGGTAATCCACTTCACTTGAAAAGGTATTCATTATAAGTCTTCTTTCTAGTCTTTTTAACCACCTTGGTGTCCAAAATGCTTTCCAATTTCAAAGGTTGGGTAGGTGGTAGATCCTTGATCCAACCTTCATCTCCATCTGATTGCAAACCTGCATCTGAACCTGTAACATCACCTTTGTAAGGAAACAAGTCTAAAACAATGAAAATAGGTGATATTCCTAAGCCTTGAGGAAATTCAATCTCATAGGAATTAGGACCAAACTTATGCACAATCTTACAAGGACCAATCTTCTTCATGAGAAACTTGGTTGGCTACCCCTTATGAAGTCTCTCTTTCTTAAAGTGTGCCATCACCAAGTCTCCCACCTTATACTTCACATCCCTATTCTTTTCATTGGCCTTCTCTTTGTACTTCTCAATGTTCTTTTAGAGAGTTTCTCTTACTCTATCATGACTATCCTTCATAGCCACTGCAAAGTCTTCTCCCTAAGCACTCATCCTCTCCAATCCTTATAGATATCTTAATTCTATAATGCCTCTTGGATGAATATTGTAGACCAACTAGAAAGGACTTCTGCCTGTTCTTCTATTGACAAATTCATTATAAGCAAATTCAGCTCGAGGAATGATCATATCCCAAGGTTCTCCATGCTGCTTTGTGAGACATCTAAGCAAATTGCCCAATGATCTATTCACCACCTCATTTTGGCTATTAGTTTGAGGGTGATAGACTGATGTGAAATACAATTGAGTCCCCAATTTCTTCCACAATGTATGCCAAAAGTGACCCACAAACTTAGAGTCCTCGTCAGTCACAATATTTAGAGTCAAACCATGTTTTCTAACAATTTCTTTGAAGAATAGGCCAACAATATGGGAAGCATCATTAGTGCATTTACATGGCAAAAAGTGAGCCATCTTACTAAATCTCTCTACTACAACAAAGATTCTATCAAAACCTCTTTAAGTCCTAGGAAGACCCAAAACAAAATCCATGTTGATACTCTCCCATGGGCTATTAGGAATAGGGAGTGGTTGATATAAACCTACATTTGATGATGCTCCCTTAGCCCTCTGGCATATGCTGCAACTTTCAACAAACCTCCTGGCATCTGATTGCAGCTTTGGCAAAAAATAATACCTCTTCACTTGTTCCAAGGTTTTTCGAGTCCAAAGTGAGCTCCCAAACTTCCATAATGCTTCTCTTTGATAATATTCTCCCGCATGGAGCATCTAGGGACACACAACTGAAACCCTTTGAACAACAACCCCGATTGTAACAAAAATTCAAAAAAATCAAAATGATAGGAATCTGAAAATTGAGTGCAAATCTCATATATCTCACTAAAATCTTCATCATCCTTGTACATTTGCTTGAGGGAATCAATTCCTACACTTTGCAACTGAATTTCTTGCACCATGCACACCCTCCTACTCAATGCATATGTCACCTTATTGGCTTGCCCCTTCTTATGTTTGATGGTAAATATATAGGCTTGAAGATGTTCAACCCACTTCATATGCTTGTGACTAAGCTTCTCCCGTGATAAATTTATAAGGCACTGAGAGGGGGGGTGAATCAGTGCAAGCAAAAACAATATGAGTCTAATCACCAACTTAAACAACTTAAAAATTATCAAGCATAAGAGGAATATCATGACATAAGCTAATGCTCGATAAAATAAATACCACATAACACAAGAGATTATACGTGGAAACCCAAAAGGGAAAAATCACGGTGGGAGTTAATACCCACAAGATTCACTATTTGCAGAATAGAAATCTTGACCGGTTAAGGTCTTACAAATATGCCCTGTTAGGAGTAGACCTGGTTAGGAGTCACCCGGTTAAGGGATTTAAATAATAAGCTCTATTAGGAGCTATGACCTATTAGGATCAACCTCACAAGAGGATTTAACACTCTAATATAGAGCTACCCTATTAGGGGATTTACAAGTTAAGGCTTGTTAGGACCTACCCGGTTACGGGATTTTACTGCTGCAAACTGTTAGGGAAACAATAGTCAAATGATCTTCATATAACACCTCTATTTCTGATAAGATCTGCTTTAGATCCTCAAAACATCAATAACACATCAATACAGAGCTTCACAAATCACCACATAATCAGAATCACAATATTTGCCTTTGATCTCATCAACATACTCATGTCTATCTCATAACTCATCACACTTTTTTATAGACATCAACTTAGTCGTCTACAACCTTGGAACAATTTACTAGGTTCAATGAATCTAGACAAACTAACATTGCACGCCAAACTTATATCAGCCACTAACATAGCAAATCAAAACCTATGTCATTTTACCAATTTAAGTGACTATATCACTACCGGTTGAGTGTTCATCAAAATGTATGCTCTGTACATCAAATCTCACTTGTTCGGTTGAATATTCCAATGTGGTTATGAACATAGCTCCAAATACCTATTTCCATCATCGTTGTAAAACCACATCATTCAACTCTTCATGAATCACCTGTATCGGTTGCATGAATGCAACTCTGTCTCTATTTATCGGTTAAGAACCTATTTGCATGTTCACTGGTAAACTGTCATCTGCATCGGTTAGACCTTACCGGTTGGATTCTAAGACTTAGATGGCTACCAAAAACATTGTTACCATCAATTACAACACAAGACTTAGTCATCAAACATGCATCTCAATCTCTTCATCACATTCACCAATCAATCATTTACCGGTTATATATCACCAACAGTCTTTACCGGTTTAGTCAAATGCCAACATCTAGTCCATTCGGAAAACTGAGAGCATGTTTGTTAGTATACATAATGAATACTATGGGTAAAAGGTAATGCTGCCATTTCTCAAAGGCTTGTACCATTGCATACAACTCCAAATCATATGTAGAATAATTCCTTATAGCATCATTGAGTTTTTCACTAAAGAAAGCCACCGGTCTGTGCCCTCTTGACTCAAGGCAACACCTATGACAAGATTACTAGCATCCCACTCCATTGTGAACAACTTGTTAAAATTAGGAAAAAAGAGAATAGGCTTCTATGCTACTCTCTTTTTCAAATACTTGAAAGATTAATTTGCTTCATTTGTCCAAGAAAACTTACATTTTTGACCTCCCTTGATTGCGTCTAGGATAGGTGCACATGTATGACTGAATTTTTTTTATGGACTTTTTGTAAAATGTTTCCAATCCATGGAAATGCCTCACATCACCTACTATCTTAGGTTTTGGCCATGTCAAGATAGCCTCCACCTTTGCTGGATCCATCTTCAAATTCCCCTTGGAGATTACAAAACCAAGGTAGACAAGCTCCTCCTTCATGACGACACTCTCTTCCATGTTGATCATCAAATTTTCATCATGCAACTTCTTCAAAACCAAGTTCAAGTTCTATAAAAGCTCCTCCTTTGTCCTGCTAAACACAAGAATATCATCAAGATAAACAACAAAAAAATTACCAATGAAGTCTTTCAATACCTCATTCATGAGGCGCATAAAGGTGTTTGGAGAATTGGATAGCCCAAATGGCATCACCATCCACTCATAGAGACCTTCATTTGATTTGAAGGCTATGTTCCATTCATCCCCTTGCCTTATTCTGATTTGATGATACTCACTCTTGAGATCAATTTTGGAGTAGTAGCAAGCTCCTCCCAAACAACCCATTAAATCTTCAATTATAGGCATAGGAAACCTATATCTTATGGTAATCCTATTGATGGCCCTAGAATCAGTACAAAGTATCCACTTACCATCCTTTTTAGGTGCTAGGATTGTTGGGACAATACACAGACTGAGACTCTTTCTCACCAACCCCTTATCCAACAACTCTTGTACTTTCTTGGCAATCTCCTCATTCTGAGATGGAGTCATCTTATAGGCTGGTTTGTTTGGTAATGTAGAACCTAGTATGAAGTCAATCTGATGGCTTATGTACCTAGTGGGTGGTAAGGTATTATTCATTTCCTCCACCATTATACTCTTATACCCATCCAACAATTGTTGCACCTCCTTGGGAATTTATTCCTTACCGTTACTAGACACATTAGGACTGTTTTTGGGCTTCAAAATCAGAGCATACCAAGGGGTTCCTTCTTCCTTTAGGATGTCTAGAAATTATTTTCCACTCACTAACATGACACTTGACCCAATGTTCTTATCTACACCCTCATCCAGTAAAGGATCCATCTTGTATTTTATTCCATTTTTGGTTATGAGAAAAGAGTGTTTTCCCATCATGCAAGGATTGTACATCATACTACCATGGATGTCCTAACAATAGATGGAAAGCATCCATGGGGATCACATCACACAATATTCTATCCTTATACTCTCCAATCTCAAACTCTACCCAAGATTGTTCATCTACTAAGACCTAGTGCCCCTTATTCAACCATTTCACCTTATAAGAGTTAGAATGATGTAATATTTTCAACTTCAATTTGTCTATCATCTCTGTGGAAACCAAATTTTTAGTAGAACCTTAATCAAAAGTTACCTTGCATAGCTTACCATAGGCCTTGCACATGGTTCTAAATAACATCTTCCTCTAAGGGGGTTCTTTCACTTGAGGCACCTTCAACATGGTTCTCCTCATCATCAAGCTTTCTCCATAATGGGCTAGGGTTTCACTTGCAATTGGGGAATTGACACTTTGGTAATAATCTTCTTGAATCAACTGGTTCCTTCTCTCTCCTCCATGAGAGTTTGAGGCTTTATCAGGACACTTGCTTGTAGGGTGCCCTACTTGGTTGCAATTAAAGCATCTCCCTGTGAAGACACTAGGACCTCTTCCTGGTCCACCAAATCTACCCTTTCCATTGGGTCTTCTTCCTCTAAAGCCTCCTCTTGAACCCAAGTGTCCACTTTTTTGTTGTTGGCTAGACTCACCTTGGGGTTTTTGAGATTTCCCTCTTCCCCCAAAATTTCCTTTTCCTCTAAAGTTCTTGTGTCCTCTTCCCCTACCGTGTTGTTCACCTTTTCTTCTCAACTTATCTTCCACCCTTAAAGCCATTTGAAAGCATTCATCTACTATTTTGGGAGTCATTAGACTCATCTCATCTTGAATGTTTAACTTGAGCCCATCCAAGTACCTAGCAACCTTCTCCTTTTTATCTTCACAGTGCCCTGATCTCAATCTCAATTTGTGGAATTCCTCTATGTAGGAAGCCACATCCAAATCCTTCTGCTTCAAGTTTTGCATTCTCCTATACAGTTGCACTTCATAATCAACAGGCATGAATTGTGACTTGAGTTTGCACACCATTGTGTCCCAAGAATGAATCATACTATTTCCTATCTTCACCCTTTCACCTTGAGTATAATTCCACCAGGTTAAGGCAACAACCTTTAGTTTAGTCTTTGCAAACTTTACTTTTTTCTCCTAAGACACTTCCTTGTATTCAAAATAATTATTCAAGGCATCTATCCAATCTACAAGTTCTTCAGCATTCATCTTCCCACTATAGGTAGGAATCTCCATCTTTACTTCAGAAGAGTCTTTGCCTATTGTCTTGAGGGCTTCAATGAATGGTCTCTGATCAGTAGGTATCTTTGTGTAGCATCCTAAAATTGTGACACTTGCAATTTCAACTGCATTTTGGTCTTCACGATGGTGACGCAACACACAACCTGAATGGAGACCCCAAAACTTGCTCACGACACCAAAAACTGCATTTTTCAAGCACCATTGGCCTGAACCTCCTTGCACCCCGCCGTCCCGGAGGTGGGACCAGAGTGCCCAGCGCCCTGGTCCCTCAGGACCAGAGCACCCAGCGCCCTGGTCCCTCAGGACCAGAGCGCCCAGCACCTTGGTCCCTCAGGACCAGGGCGCCCAGCGCCCTGGTCCTGCAGGACCATGGCGCCCAGCGCCCTGGTCCCTGGGTCCTATTTTGGGCCCGGTCTCCTAAGTGATATCGGGTCTTTTTGATTGCAATTTGGAAATATACTTCCCTGGTCGGCCTAAGGTCGGGAAAATCAGTATATCAGCCCTAATTGACAAGTATATAAACTACATTTTCCTCTTTCATTCGATATGATGGAAAAGGCGTGGAAATTATACTCAAGCATTCAAGCATTCAAGCATTCCTTCAAGCAATTGATCATTTCAAATCTCCATTCAAGGCTAAGTGTTGCATTCAAGACAAGGATTCAACCATTGAAGAGGAGATCACCTACTTCATGCTACAACATACAACATACAACATCTAAACCTTTGCACATAAGGATACCAACATCCTTAGAACAAGGTATTAGTACTTGTTTACATTACAGTCATTTACATTTACAGCTCTTGCTCATTTCTTGGTTAATTCCAAAACCAGGGTTTGACCTAAAGGCAAACCCCTAATCCCTAACCCCCCAATCGTCTTCGCTTTTCTGTGTGTAGGTTGCAGGTACGCGGCTGAGATTGAAGATCTGGAATCCTTGTGCAGAGACGAACCGATCCCCCTTCGTTTGATGGATTTTTCGGAGTACCGTGGCACCGGGCGCCATCGTCCCGACAACTTTTGCTCAAATTTGCAGGACAGCGCCGTATCGACATTTTACTGCTAATTCCAGGTCCGCAGCTTCATCCTATAACCTAAACTCAGTTTATAAGCGAATCTTTGTCACTTTCTATGCATGCTTAGCTTAATTCTTCTATGCACATTCTTTACAAAAGAGGGTAGCCTTGCTTTCCTAACCCTTGAAATTCATTTAGCATCCAATCTTACATTGTGTGGGATTGAATCTTATGAGTTTCAACCCCTCTTTTGAATGTAAAGTCTTCCCCTTAAGTGAAAACCCATCGAATCCTAGCGAACCTCCCTTCTCTCTCCTCGAAGTCGGAAGAGGGGAGAACAACTAGGGTTCGACCGCGATTTTCCACTTTACATTTTGGTGAACCCGACGTGAACATCCTTTCTGATTTTTCATGCTTAGATCTGAAAAGTTGATTACATTTCCATGTTTGATCTTTTGTAAAATTTTAGAGGTGATTGCATAAAAACCCTAAATTTTCTTTTTGAACATTGAACTTGCGAAATGTTTAATTGTTAATGTTTGTTTCAGATCTGCCCTTCTATTACAAATTATCCATTCATGTCTGTACTTTAATTTTGAAAATTAAATGGTTAAAAGTCAAAACCCTAATTTTTGAAACCCTCTTGATTCAACCTTTGTCCGACAATTTCATTGATCAAAACATCTCCAAATCAGTTGTAACTTTGGATTCTGCAATAAAATCACAACATCCTTCATCCCTGAAAATTTGGAAAAAAGTTGCGAGGACCGTGTTGCACTCCGAGCGCCATCGTCCCCGACATTTTTTCCGAAATTTCGGGAGCGACATTTTACTGTGTTTTTCTGCTAAAATCCAGAATTTTGGCTGATTTTATCAATTATAACACCTTCAAAATTATAGTCAAAGTTGGTCTTGCGATTGCTTGGTCTAAGGCTCCTAATCATTCAAAAATTGTCAAAATTAAAATTTTGTGTCAAAATTGCGTTTTTATTATCATAAATCTGAAAAGTGTGTCTACATTCATTCGAAATTTCAGTGCTTTATTCAAATTCTTGCAATTTATGACTTTTGAAATTAAGTGCTTAATTACAACAACTTTGATTTCCGCTTTCAAAATTGAATTTTGCGTGAAATTGAGTCAATTTTTAATTTTCAAAATTTGCATTGCTTTTGACATTCCCTCTAAAATCATAAAATTCAAAATTTCAGTTTCCCTCTCTTTTTCAAAAATTCAAATTTTGCATTTTTCGACAATCTTGATAGGGTTCAATTCTGAGATTGCAACTTTAATTTGGCCTATCTACAGATCGTAAAATCCCTCAATTTTTTCAGATTAGCTCTAAAATCATCATACCTTTCATCCCTGCAAATTTCGAAAAAAGTTGCAAGGACCGTGTTGCACTCTGAGCGCCACGGTCCTGGACATTTTTTCCGAAATTTCGGGAGACTGTTGTGATTGTATTTAACAGCTTAAATCTGGAAGATTGGCTGGTTTTACTGAAAATTGCTACCTCTAAGATCAAAATCTTTTCTCTCTCTAGTGCATGAGTTTTACAACAGTAAGCCCTACTTACACTATTCCCGTTAGACGAAGCCGTAGAATTAAGTCCTTCCGAGGTTTAACTACCGAAGAGATGGAACCTAATTTGAGTAGCCTTTTTAACGAGGATATGGGTAATTCCTCTAATCCTCCTAATGATGAAGAAGCTCCCCATGAAGTTTCCATTGAACAACTTTCCAAATTGGATAACCAATTTGACGATTTTCACCAATGGATGTCTCATGAGTATCCCGATAGTCAAGCTCTTCCTTTAATTGAGGGTCTAAAACGCATGCTTCAAAGTGATAAGAATGGAATTGATGTTTTACGTGGTATCGCACATATTGTGGATTCGAATATGATGCCTATGAAGAGTTGTGCTGAATCTTTAGGTTATACACAACCTCCTACACAAGTCAACCATTCTATTCCTTTGACTACTCCTATTGCTAGTATACCTACCTTTACATCAAACATCATGGCTACCTCTATACAAGACATTCCTCCTGTGATCACTAGTCATGGGGGCAATCCTCCTTCTTCTTCAATTAATCCTCTTCCTTCATTCAATCCAACTTCTCCGTACATTCCTTCAATGAATGTTCCTATTACATCTTCACAAATGAACATGACGCAAGGGGGAAATTCATTTAACCATTCCATTCCTCCTTGTAGTGTTCCTCCTATCCAATCATCCCCTATGGTTGACTATCATAGGGTCCCACCACCTTACTCTTTACCTTCTTTCAATAACATCACACCTCCATCTCAATCTAACATACCTAATATGAACTCTTCGACTGAAGCGACCATTAACAATCTTGCACAAACTGTCTCTTCTTTACAGCAACAAATTGCCTCTATGAATCAATCTAAGTTTAGTGTGCCCACATTTGATGTTGCGAGCCCACTTTCTCTTGATATTGTTCGAGCTATCCCTCCTAAACATGTTGAAATCCCGCATTTGGAGCTTTATAATGGTAAAGGAGATCCTCTAACACATGTTAAGACTTTTCAAACAATTTGTACTGATTTTGCTTATGACTCAAGGTTGCTTGCGAAACTATTCACTAGAACATTAAGAGACAAAGCCCTACAATGGTATTGCTCGTTGCCTTCTTATTCTATTACTTCTTTCGAACAACTTGCAAATGCTTTCATTCAACAATTTCAAAACAATATAAGTCCTAAAGTTACTTTGATTGATTTAATGCATTGTAAACAAGGTGTTAAAGAAAAAGTGACTGATTTTATTGATAGATATAAGCATTTGTATGCTCAAATTTCTTTTCCAGTGCCTGATAATGATATTCAAAGAATCTTTATTTCTAATTTACAAAAAGATATTCGAGACAAACTTTTGTTTTCTGAGTTTACTTCTTTCCAACAGTTGTGTGCCACTCTTCACAATTATCAACTGACTGTGAGTCAAATGGAACAATCACATCCTATGGCTCCGAGTGATAAGGGTGATAGCAGTCAACAACCATTTGGGAAGATTAAACCAAACAGAGATTCCATCAAATTCAATGAAAACATCATCAACAACAATGTGAATGCAGCATCAGGTGTGCCTCCTATTTCTAAATTTTTCAGGAAAGAAAGAAAGTATACTCCTTTGAATGAATCATTGCATGATATTATGAATAAGTTATTGGGACAAAATGTGCTTACTCTTCCTCCTGTATGACCAATTGATCCTGCAAAGATTACTTCACCTTATTTTGATCACAAAGCTTTTTGTCATTTTCATCGTCAGCCTGGTCATGATACTGAAAAATGTTTTTCTTTAAAGGGTAAAATTCAGGATTTGATTGATAATAATACTATTTCTGTTTCTAGAGTGAATGATAAAGGCAACACATCTGTAGCTCCTCCTAACCAAAATCTTCAGATTTTCACTGATCCATTGCCTTCTCATACCTCTAATGCAATTGAGGCTAATGATTCCTCTCTTTCATCTGATGATCTTGTGTCTATGACTCCGAATGTGATTAACTTTGTAGAGCAGCAAGAAATCCCTAAAGAACCTTCCATCACATTTGATTCTAGTGAAACCATTAGAGCACCTGATGGTCCTTTATACATAGTTGCAAAAGTCAAGAATACACCTTGCCGTGGAGTGCTTATTGATCCTTCGTGCATGGTTAATGTTATTACTGAAGAATTTCTTTTTACTTTGCAATTGAATCAAGTGATCTATGACAAAACAAATGTGATTGTGAAATTATTTGATGCATTTTCTTCTCCTGCAATTGGTTCTATTACATTGCCTATTGAGGTCCATAATAAATCTCTTGATGTGAACTTTGCTATTATTCCTTCTTCCGAACAATTTCGTGTGAAGCTTGGCTATCCTTGGCTATCTTCCATGAAGGCTATTGCTTCTCCTATACATAAGTGTTTGAAATTTCCCCATAATGGTGAAGTTGTTACTGTCAGTCATAGTCTCTTTAAACCAGCTGAAAGAACCTCTAGTGTTCCTATTGATTACTTTTGGCCTAAACAATTCCAATCTCTTCCCCCGCGAAGTGATCATCTTTTCAAATCTTATCAAAAGTGGAAAACAGATATGATTCTATCTCTAAGTGAACCTAGAACACCTAAACTTGACATTCCTATCATTCTTGAGAAGGAAATTCTTCCTTTGAAAGATAAAACTAATGTCTTTCCTCAAGAAGATTCCCAACCCGTCCCCATGGATGTGACTATGTCTATGCCTGATAAATCTTCTAAGAGTAGATCTATACCTCCTCATCATGATGGACTTGGTCTTCTCCCTAAACCAAAAATTCCTCCTTTATATGGAGCAGTTCCTCCTCCTGCCTTTTATAGAGAAAAGAGACCTTCTTCTTCTCCTATTATCCAGCCTAAGAGACCACAACCTAAACACCCAAGTGCTAAGGATGAGAACATTCCTCCTCCTCAATCTTCTACACTTCCTACTAAGACTAGACGTAATCGTTCTGCACAGGAACGCCGACGAAAGCGTCGTCTTAGGGCTCAAGCAGCTGCTTCTCAAACTTTACAATCTCCAAAAACACCTTCAACAAGCATTATTCCATTTTCGCCTCAGCCGGATATTGAGCCTAAATCTCCTAAACATAAGATGCATGATGGTCTTGATCCTGTGTGAGTTAAAGATCCTATTTTTATAAATCTTGATGATGATATAGATGAAAATGTTATTCATGATGAAAATGTTACTCCTCTTGCTTCTGATAGTGAATATGAACTTGTTGATGTTGATAACCATTTATCTAATGAATTTTCTAAAGCACTTATCCTAGCTCCTAGACAAGAACAATGTGGCTCAGAACATGAACATAGCCCTTGTTTGGATCTTGTGATAGCTCCATCTGCTGTGTTGGATGTTCCTCCTCTAGCGTGTTCCCTGCCTTCCTGAAACATTGATTAGCAAGATCGGGGGGTAGATGACGTGCTAGACTAGTTACATTAGCATAGCAGATTCTTTCCTCCTCTCTTTCGTTACTTCTTCTATATGTTATTCTCATTCTTCTATTTGTTGTCCTTGGTGTTGTCTACTTGAGGACGATGCAAAGCATTGAGATCTTTCGGTCTCTCTCATGTTGACTCAAAAGACACATGTGTTCCCTTCTTCTAGGTGACCTTCCTTGATTGGGGAATGAAGAACAATTATGCATACATACATATGATATATACATGACTTATCATACAGCATACTGACCCCGAGGAAAGCGAATTCACCTCGTGCTTTGTGTTTTGTGTCTATTATCCTTGGGTTTATCTCACACTTGGGGGCTAAATCCTTGCGATAACGTGCTCCTTTCTTTTCTCATTTCTTATGTGTATCACTACGTTAAAACAATCACCCCCGTTGAGGCGCGTGCGATCACTTTAACGTAGGGGGGCATACACCCTGACTATCCCTTCACGATACTTGAAAATTTCTTGGAGAACTTAGCTTTGCCTTGAAAGTTTTCGGTATTTCTCTTACATGACTCATAGTGAGGGAACCTTACTACTGACAGTCATGGTTCTCCCTCGTGATCTTCCCTTTTACTTTGTCAATCGAAGTCGTAAGATCCTTCGTCCACTGGGGGCTTGGTGTATCTTGCCTCCTTGACGTGGTGAAAGTCTTTCAATGTTGTTTCCTTGTACTTTACCGGAAGTATGAGCATACATACTCCCACTAAAGTGGGGGCTAAATGTAGCGTCCTAAGATTGCGACACTTGCAATTTTGACTGCATTTTGGTCTTCACGATGGTGACGCAACATGCAACCTGAATGGAGACCCCAAAACTTGCTCACGACACCAAAAACTGCATTTTTCAAGCACCATTGGCCTGAACCTCCTTGCACCCCGCTGTCCCGAAGGTGGGACCAGAGCGCCCAGCGCCCTGGTCCCTGGGTCCTATTTTGGGCCCGGTCTCCTAAGTGATATCGGGTCTTTTTTATTGCAATTTGGAAATATACTTCCCTGGTCGGCCTAAGGTCGGGAAAATCAGTCTATCAGCCCTAATTGACAAGTATATAAACTACATTTTCCTCTTTCATTCGATATGATGGAAAAGGCATGGAAATTATACTCAAGCATTCAAGCATTCAAGCATTCCTTCAAGCAATTGATCATTTCAAATCTCCATTCAAGGCTAAGTGTTGCATTCAAGACAAGGATTCAACCATTGAAGAGGAGATCACCTACTTCATGCTACAACATACAACATACAACATCTAAACCTTTGCACATAAGGATACCAACATCCTTAGAACAAGGTATTAGTACTTGTTTACATTACAGTCATTTACATTTACAGCTCTTGCTCATTTCTTGGTTAATTCCAAAACCAGGGTTTGACCTAAAGGCAAACCCCTAATCCCTAACCCCCCAATCGTCTTCGCTTTTCTGTGTGTAGGTTGCAGGTACGCGGCTGAGATTGAAGATCTGGAATCCTTGTGCAGAGACGAACCGATCCCCCTTTGTTTGACGGATTTTTCGGAGGACCGTGGCGCCGGGCGCCATCGTCCCGACAACTTTTGCTCAAATTTGCAGGACAGCGCCGTATCGACATTTTACTGCTAATTCCAGGTCCGCAGCTTCATCCTATAACCTAAACTCAGTTTATAAGCGAATCTTTGTCACTTTCTATGCATGCTTAGCTTAATTCTTCTATGCACATTCTTTACAAAAGAGGGTAGCCTTGCTTTCCTAACCCTTGAAATTCATTTAGCATCCAATCTTACATTGTGTGGGATTGAATCTTATGAGTTTCAACCCCTCTTTTGAATGTAAAGTCTTCCCCTTAAGTGAAAACCCATCGAATCCTAGCGAACCTCCCTTCTCTCTCCTCGGAGTCGGAAGAGGGGAGAACAACTAGGGTTCGACCGCGATTTTCCACTTTACACTTTGGCTCCTGCCTTTGGGGTTCTTCTTCTTCATCCTCTTGTTCCCTTTCTTCATCAGTCTCCTCACTTGGCCCTTTTCCTTCCTTCATTGCCTTTAGTTCAACCTTGAGTGCCTCTTTGACCCCAGTCTTGATCATCTCTTCCATCTCTTGGAATTTCTTAGCCACCTATGCAAAAATACCCTTTCGAGGCATTATGCTAGCCTCTACTTGGCTCTCTTCTGCTAACATACACTAAAATTTGTCCTCCCAATGATCAAACTTGCTCTGATACCAATATGATGCAGAGCCCCAAGGAACAAAGGCTTCTCACACAAACTCAATCCACTAGACCCTCAACTAAGGTCTCAACATTCACATGGATTCTTGGACAATCTAGATAGGAACATGAAAGGATTCCTCTACACTCACCTTTTCTCAATGGGACCCCACTATATCCATGAATAGCTCATAGAGATACAACTTCTCACATCAAGTCTATTCTTGACACTAACTCTTCTATAGCCACCTATGGCTAACTTGGATTACAATAGATCTACCATTACAGAGTAGGTATGGACCCTATAGAACCTCTTGTCTAACCGTATAAATATTAACTGCAACCAAGACAACACCCTTTTATTTGTACAGATGCAATCAAGGTGACTGCCCTCTACAAGATGACTACTCCTAGTAGCCCTGTTTTGAACTTTTAAGGCAAAACTTGGAAATCCTTGTAATGGTACCACATACTTTTGACACTTTCTGATACCTTCTTTAGTGACACAAAGCACTACCAAAACTCAGTCAACTCTTGCATGTACTGGGTCAAACGCTACTACTACAGGAGGCCTAATAGGGCTTTTAGGCCACTTTTACAAATCAACCACACTCCAAAGGTCTGATCCAAAGACACCAATGGATGGAAAAAGGTCTGCACACATCTCTAAAAATAAAATCCATGATTATATAGGGTGCAAAACACTTAGTTTTACCTCTGCACAATTTTTAGTAGTCAAAACTAGCTAGTCACATGAGGTTGCCTAGCCTAGGGCTTGGTCGCAAATTCCACCAGTTCAACGGCCCACTCAAAAACTTTGAAAATCCTAAAATAAATTGTCTCCCCTACCATTCCTCATATTTTAAGCCAATGTGGCTGGAGGAATGTGGGGTTAAGAGTGAATTTTCTTAGAAACCCTAGTTTTGGAAGGTTTTCAGACCGCCTGTCACTAAAATGCAGACAACTCACTTGTTATTCAGTCTTTTCCTACCAAATAAAAAAAAATGATCACCAAATGAGGTGCCTACTCAAATAAATGGTTTAGTTTTCACATGGATACTGTACAACGATCGTACAAGGTACTGTTACAACAACTTATGAAATTTTTGAGTGTTTATTGAAATCTAATCATTGTCTTTCATCCAAACTTCATCATCATCATTCTTCTCGACCTCCAAGAATTTAAAAAAGGTTTCTCCAACCTTTTGAATTGACTCCAACTGAAATTTGAATTAGGTAGCCATTGGAGGGAGATTATTTACAAAGTGACAACAAATTGACAACAAAAGTTGTCATCAAATTTGACAACTTTGCACAAACTTCACAACCTATGACTTTTGCCCATGTAACCTATTAGAACACATAATAAACCTTAAAAATAGGCCACATAGAAGCCAAAATACATTTATTTCCTCATTTAGGCATGTTGGATGTCTTTTGACCATGGTTGACCAAATAGGTCCTCAAAAGTTTATACTACAAATAGCATCAAAGCCTTACATGGCTAATCAAAACAAAATGAATGGTCTTGAAAGACCTTATTACAAATCAAAAAAATTCAAAGAGACTATAAACACTTCTAAAAGCCTTCATTTCTCAAGTGGTCTTCAAAATCTACAAGGTGCTCTTGCACCAATCAACCCCTAACGTACCTGATAGAGCCAACACCCAAGTACAATTTGACTTTGATAGAGGATGTTGCAATAGAACGCCCCTACACTAGTCACATCAATCATGTCACTCCAACCTCCAAAAGATGTCAACTCTACTACCTTCATTAATGATATCTAGGAGTTTTTGAAATGTACATGCAAATATGGCTTAGGGAAGGATCTACCTTGTAGGCAATAGAATTTTGACAAGTGTCTTACTTGTCTCGAAGCTTGGTTTTGCTCCCTTGTCCGATAAAAAGGAAATCAAGGCCAAGTAAGAAGGATCCTGAAAATTCATGGTTGTATGTATTAGGAGTTCATAGTAATAGAAGATAGTTTCTTTTTTGCAGGTTTTTGAAAAGCAACTCTTAAGTGATGTATCTCATATTTTCTAAAATTCAATAAAAGAGATCGCTTTTAGTTTTCTCTTACTTTATTGTGTTCATGTTGTATGAATTATAGTGTTAATGATGCTATGATTTGTCTTATCTTAAGTAGGGAATGTATGTTCTTATGATCAATTTCATTTCAAGCAAGTGAATTAAATCTTGTTCAAAGAACATTGCAGTATATCTATAAGAAGGAGTGAGGAAATGAAGAGTAGTCTTTTAAATGTTTCATGTTAGGCATGGGATGTTTGAAATAAAATTATAATGTTGAATTATCACAGTGTTGTTAGACATAGATTTGTAGTTGGAGTCTGTTTCCCATAGGATAAGCACTGATTGTATTATCCATTTAGGATCATTCTTATTTCACCTTTTATATTTCCACCTTCTATTTTTATACAAATAGGAGTAGTTATTAGTTTAAAAATCATTCTCAATGTATACAAGAATGACATAAGCTGAGGTTAAAGCCATAACCAAGTGTTTATTTGTATTTTCTTGGTATATTTTCATTGACAAATATGCTTTGTTCTACAGTGCCATGAGCCTAGAAAGTTGAGAATTATTTGGACACTGTTTAGGGAAACACACCTAGGTTTTGCAAAGCCTAAAGTGTAGAAGACATCAATTTTCAACCGAGTCTTGTTCGTTGGCCAAGTCCCATTCTAAGTTTGTTGACAAGTTAGTGGGTATTTCTTTAGAACTTATAATCTATTGGTTTGGGAAACAACATGTTGAAGGATATAGGAGTTATTTATGATGAGCCTATTGCTATATACTGTAATAATTCAAGTGCTATCAATATTTCAAAGAATCTAGCGTTGCATTCCAAGACAGAGCATATTCATTTCTTGAGAGGGAAAGTGAATAAGAAAGAAGTCAGATTGGAGTATGTATCTACAAAGGAACATATTGCATATATCTTTACAAAGCCTTTGCCTAAATATACTTTTGAGTATCTCAGAGAGAAGTTAGGGGTAATTTCCCCTCCTGATGAGAACTAAGATGCATGGATTTGCATCAGTTTGGTGAACTTTACAGAGATATTTTATGCTCCAGATTGATGAGTGTGGCTGCTACTCAGAGGGAGTAGTCAGTGTTGGTGGTTCAGATGTTCATATTTGTGAAGCTAATTCAAAGGGGGAGAAAATTGTAATTCCTGAACCTTTGTCATTGATGTCAAAGGGGGAGAGAAGCATGTGAAAAAATTTGTAAGAGAGTAGAGAATTTTGAGATTTGAGTTGATTCTTATGCCTTTGAGGGAGATTGTTGTGAGTTGATTTCTTTCTTTACATTGATTGTTTTTCACATTCATATGTTTCCATCAATGCCAAAGGGCGAGATTTTTGGATGATGCAAAGAAGATTGCTAGAATGATATGTTGTCATTGATGTCAACATATTCTTCTGTATTCCATTGTTGCAGTTTGGTTGGAATGAGTTGGTTTAGCATGTGTGTTGCATATGAGCTAATATGGTTTAAAGGGTTTCTAGTATGTTCTATGTAGATGGTTCATTCCCATTTGCAAAGGTCTGCATGATGTTTTGATCAAGTTATGTGATATGGTATTGAGGATGTTACTCAGTTGTCATGTTATTCAGTATTCTAGTTTGTGCTCTATATTGCTATATCTTTAGTTGCGGATGTGTGGGCTGTGTTCTAGACTTTGGTGGTTCATGATTTGAGGTTTTAACCAACCTATATTTAATGGGTTGAGGGTTTGTATAAATAAATATAATAATCATGTGAGATGGATGTCTGCGAGTGTCTGCGATCTTTGAAAGTATTTATGATTGAGTTGTATGTGCGAATAATGATTTAATCTTTCAGAAGTGTGAAGGAGAAGAGAAGTGTTCTTAACTAGAACTATACTCAAGCATATGAAGATGCTATTTTCACAGTTCATGTAATTCAGATTGTAGTTCGAATGCTTTTGTAAGTCAGTGAGACTTCCTGTAAGGTAGTGAGCCTTCCCTAAAGGTTGTAGCCTTTATGGGTTTTTTATTTGAGCAGTGAGCTCTAGGTAGTGTGCTTGAATGCATGTGCATTCCCATTGTAATATTTTTATTTACTCCTAACAGGGTATTATCTCATTGCGGGTAGGTTCCCACCATGGTTTTTCCCTTAACTAGGTTTCCCACGTCAAAAATCTTGGTGTTATGTGTGTTATTGTTGTAGGAGTTGTTTCATGCTATAACTGCTAATTATTATATCTGTTTTGTGGTTTAAGTTACAGTAAGTTTTTGTGAAAACTGATTCACCCCCCTCTCAGTTTGTTGCATTGTTGTCAACAGAGGCAACACAAAAGGGGGAGCATAATTTATTAATTACAGATAATTTAGAAATAATTTGAATTCTAGCATGGATGGGTGTTGAGAGAAGTGGGGAAGTAGATAGGAGGCAAATTAATTCCTATTTCACTAATGAAATATGGAGGTTGGGTAAGGAAAGGGTAGTTGGAGGCAGGGTTTGCAATGCCAAGAAGCAAAAATTTTGTCATTTTTTGTAGTGTTCATGAGAAAATTGTGCTTCTTGGGAAAACAATGCAATGGTGAGAAGGTTAGTTTAAATCCAAATAAACACAAATATTAAAATAACATCAAATAACCTTATACCTTTGCAATGAAGCCACTTGTTCCTCCAATTGGACCTTGAATGAAGTCAAGGATGTGCCCCTCCTCAACTTGTTTGGATTGGTCCTAAGTAGATATGTGGATTTCTCTCCACACACAACAACAATATGGATGATAACTTGATTGATGAGTGAATAATTGGCTAAGTATGGAGAAAAATGACTATAATGTGGATGCAATGAGGATGATTTTAAGCCTATACCAATAGCATGAGATTGCACAATTGATGGATGATGAAAATGAGGGAAGGAGACCCCAATTTATAGATTTGAGAGGTGGGAAATGGAGGGCCAAGATTGATTTGAAATGGGGGGCTAGGATTGAAGGAAAATGATGATGTAATGCCCCGCCAAGAAACCCTAAAGAAACAACTAAATACTAGAAAATAGAGCAATTTTTTTTTAAAACATTAATGAACTTAAAGATGCATTAAGTTAATCATTTCCATAACATTTGCACAAGCGAAATATTGAACTTAAACTCCTAAAGGGTTTCCAATGAATATTACTCGATTAATCTAATGAACATTAAGGTTTATTAATCCAACTAACAATGAGATTGATTAAAGCTACTCATGCTAGAACAATTACCACGTGAACATAGCAATTAAATTCCATAAGAGATCAAACTAGCATGATTGAATATATACAACTGACATTAGCTACATTCATCATAATCCATAATACTGCATCTAACTAATGACTTCATACATGCTTTTAAGATTAATATCATCTAAACTACATTATACATTTTAACCATAATGCCATTCATAAATCCAAAATAAAAAGGAACCAAATGAGCACATACACCATACAACACCAATTGATATCAGAGTTCACCCCTAATGGGCTACATCTCTAGGTCCACTTCAAGTGCAAGACCATTCTATTAAATAAAAGGTGAAAAATTACATAAGGTTCACATCAACTACATCTTGCCATCAAGGCGTACAAAAACAAATGATACATATGACCACATAGGGTCCAAGAGATACATGAATGATCCAAGAAGAATAAAGAGGATCCATCTGATACATGGAGTGGAGTAAATACATAAGAACATCTGGAGAACTTGCCAAAACTAATTCCTCGCATACCATCATAAGCATCCCATGGTCTAACAGGAATATCAGGTACTCACATGAAGTATAAACACAAAGATATGACTCCCACAATAATGCTCCAAGCAAAATCAATACAAGACTGTGATAACTCAATGATGAATGACTAGTACCAAACCGGTACTGAGAGGGGGGGGGGTGAATTAGTACAAACACAAATACAGTCCAAAACTAGTATGACAACAAATACTCCAAATGACTGACAAACAGGGATACTGGTAAAATAGAGTGCAGCCGGTAACATCCAATACAGCTCAATCAGTCATGAACCGGTCACTCAACAAGCTTCCCTCTTAGCTTGATACTACAGTATCATTATATTCTCATGTATAAATAGGTAAACTTAATCATCCGATCTTCTCAACAGTGAGTTCAATATGTTTTATAGACAGGCATAAAACATAGAACCTTCATATGCTTAACAGGCAAAACAAAGCATCACAAGACAAAAGCATTTCACATGACACACATATTTTTCACGTGGAAACCCAACTGGGAAAAACCATGGTGGGGATGAATACCCACAAGCTTCTTTTTGAAATCTTTAGAAGTCTGCTCTATTAAGAGCCTTGTCTGGTTAAAGACACTACAATAGGTTCTGCTAGGAACCGATCCTGTTAGGGATCACTCGGTTAAGGGATACCCTGTTAAGGGTTAAACCCGGTAGGGTCACCTTGTTAGAGGATTTCAAGAACTCAATAGTTGAAAGGATATCCTAAGCTCTATAGCTTCTCAAAACTCATTAACCTCAAGTTACTCGGTTAAGGGATTTGAATCAAGCCTATTAACACCACTTGGTTAAGGGATTTTGAATCAAGCCTGTTAAGGCTACCCTGTTAGGGGATTTTAAAACTATTGAAGTGGTTAGACTCCATTCTTGAATTGTAGAGTGAGGCCACTATCATTTAGCTAGGCAACACTTAGAAGGTTATGTCTGAGACCATCAACCTAGTACACATTGTCAGTACTACTCTTTCCATTCAAAGAGATGGACCCTCTGCCTTTGACCATGCATGGTGCATCATTGCCAAAGCGAACCACACCACCATCATACTCCTCTAAGGATAGAAACTTGCTCCGGTCACCAGTCATATGGTGAGAACAGCCACTGTCAATGATCCCCTCATTGGAATCATCAAACCAGGAGACAAGAGCCTTCTTGTTTGCCACATCTTCCTTTACAACAACAAACACAATGTCTTCATTCTCTTCATCTTCTAATTCCTCATCTATGACACCTTCATCAACTGCCACAAAATAGTTTCTCCAGTTTCCTCCTTTGAATTTCTTGAACCTTTCCAGTTTATCCTTTTTGTCACTATTAGGACAGTTCATAGCAATATGTCCTATCTGGTTATAGGAGAAACATTTCAAAGGGAGCTTACCTTTGTATTTACCAATTCCTTTTGGAAATCTCCTGGCAAGAAGAGCTTCAAATTCCATCAGAAACTCTTCATCGTTCATTTCTCTGTTCTGATTAGGTTCCCACTAGTGCTAGCCTCTTTTCCTTTTCTGGATGGTATATCAGAGGCTTTAAAAGCTGATTCTATCTTTTGAACACTGCCATCAAAACTATTCAGCTCATAGGCTGTCAACTTGGCTATGATGGAGTCCAAGGACACCTTAGACTTGTCTATTGATCTCAGCTTCTTAATAGCAATGACCATTATTGCATAGACCAGCAACAGGGATCTTAGGACTTTACATACCATAGTGGAATCTTCTATTTTGCCACCTGCACTCTTTATTTCTCCAACAACTATTTTGATTCTTATTCCATACTCTTGAATGGTCTCTCCTTCAACCATCCGCATGTCTTCAAACTTCCCTCTCAGGCTTTCTTCCTTAGCCTGTTTTACATGCTCATCACCACCATAGATATTTTCAAGAGCATCCCATACCTCTCTGGGATTTGCCTTGTCCTGAACATCAATAAACTCAATGTCAGATAGACTACTGATGAGGGCTTCCATGACTTGCCCATTTTATTGTATCTCTCTCTTTTGGTCATTGGTGAGAGTACCGGTAGGAACAACATATACATTTTCAACGTAACTCCAGTGTTGAACACCCATGCTTTTGATGAATATCTTCATCCTGTCTTTCCATATACCAAAATTTTCCTTGTTAAACTTTGGACCTTCCCTCTTCATCATTTGACTAGGATCTTTTCCTCAAGCGGTTAAGCTTACAACACAGAGGACCTAGAGGCGCTCTGATACCAATTGATAACTCAATGATGAACCACTAGTACCAAACCAGTATTGAGAGGGGGGGGGTGAATCAGTACAAACACAAATATAATCTAAAACTGGTTTGATAGCAAATACTCGAAATGACTAACAAACAGGGATACTGGTAAAATAGAGTGCAACCGGTAACATCAGTACAACTCAATCAGTCATGAACCAGTCACTCAATAAGCTTCCCTCTTAGCTCGATACTACAGTATCATTATATTCTCATGCATAAACAAGTAAACTTAATCATCCAATCTTCTCAACAGTGAGTTCAATATGTTTTATAGATAGGCATAAAACATAGAACCTTCATATGCTTAATAGGCAAAACAAAGCATCACAAGACAAAAGCATTTCACATGACACACATATTTTTCACGTGGAAACTCAATTGGGAAAAACCATGGTGGGGATGAATACCCACAAGCTGCTTTTTGAACTCTTTAGAAGTCCGCTCTATTAGGAGCCTTGTCTGGTTAAAGACATTACAATAGGTTCTACTAGGAACTGATCCCTGAACTGATCTTGTTAGGGATCACCCGGTTAAGGGTTAAACTTGGTAGGGTCACCTTGTTAGAGGATTTCAAGAATTCAATAGTTGAAAGGATCTTCTAAGCTCTATAGCTTCTCAGAACTCATTAACCTTGAGTTACCCAGTTAAGGGATTTGAATCAAGCCTGTTAAGACCACCCGATTAAGGGATTTTGAATCAAGCCTGTTAAGGCTACCTTATTAGGGGATTTTACAACTGTTGAAGTGGTTAGAAATCAATAGGAATTACAATGATCTGTTAACAACACTCAATGCTAATGCAGATCCGTTTAGGCTCTTCTTTACCTTCTGTACATTCACTTTGCAGGTATCACTTATCTCCTTTGGTCTGGCAAGAACTATGTATCACCTCCCTTGGATACACATTCACAACTTTTTCCAACAACCTTAGAAAGAAACACAACATCGACCTTATAGGAAACATACAGGTTAGTAGAAAAAACCCTAAACCCTAAACCTATTAGGTTAAGCAATTCAAACGGTTCGATCATGACTGTTGAATCATACTGCATTAAATGCAACAATCTTGAATCAATCTCAAGACATTCTCCATTGTCCCTTATCCACCGATTTCATGGCGGCGGATAACCCATCACACGTTATCACCGTTTGACAGACTTCGCACATTCCCAAGGTAGACATGAATAGTCTTCTTCATGCAAGATCCCTCACACGCATAGAGCTTACGTGGCAACATGATCTGTCCTCCATCATACTGCTAACTCATCACACAAGGATCACTGATTGAGTCACGCAGACTTGAGGTACTCCAACCGGAAATCCTGAAGTGGAAGCTACCTACCAACCAGTAGTCATACAATGCTTCCATGTGCCGGTTTCCATAACTACATGCCGGTTCACCTTGAACAAATATGTCACTTCACTTTGGCATATAAACCGGTTCATACATATGTCGGTTCCTCTCTCTCTCTTCTCCTCTCACATGCGCCAGTTCACACCATGTCTCATATTGACATCAATGACAATCATATAATATCATTATGTCTTCATGTCGGTTCACATAATGCCAACAATCTCCCCCTTTGGCATTGATGGCAATATACAATGATATCTTCCCCACTTCACATCTTCTCCCACTTGCTGCAGATATCTTTTCACTTCACATCTTCTCCCCCTTTGACAACAATGTCAAAGTGGAGGTACAAGCATCTCTATTCCATCATGCTACTCCCTCTGAGGAGTAGCATCCTTCAACACACCAATCAACCAAAAATTTGTCTTTCCAGTACCTGACTGATGTGGAACAATTACTTTTAGTTCACCTCCTGAAGGGGAAATACCCCTAATTCACCTCTCAAATGCACAAATGTTGTCTTTGGGAGAGGCTTGGTGAATATGTCTGCTAACTGCTCCTTATTGGACACATGCTCCAGTGCAATCTCTTTATTCTGAACCTTTTCCCTCAAGAAATGATACTTAAGCTCAAAAAGCTTGGTTCTAGAATGTAAAACCATATTCTTTGATATATTGATAGCACTTGTGTTATCACAGAATATACTTATCGGTTCAGATACAGGGATCTTGAAGCCTTCCAGTACATGCTTCATCCAGATTGTCTGAGTGCAGTTCATGAAAGCTGCAACATACTCCGCTTCCACTGTAGACTAAGAGATACAACTCTATTTTTTACTCATCCATGAGACTAGTCAACCACCGAGAAAGAATGCACCACCGGTTGTGCTTTTTCGGTCATCCACATTACTTACCCAATCAGCATCTGTGAACACTTTCAGATTGAAATTATTGTTGTATGGGTACCACAATCCATAGTCAACTGTTCCCTTGAGATACCTAAGAATCTGCTTGACTGCAATCAAGTGAGATTCTCTTGGACTCTTCTAGAACCTTGTAGTAATGCCAACTACATGTGCAATATCCGGTTTTCTATGCACTACATAATGCAACTTACCAATCATTGATCAGTATTCCTTCTCATCAACCAGTGCAGAATCATCCTCTTTTGTCAATTTGCAACCGATCACCATCGGTGTACCAACCGGTTTGCTATCTTTCATGCCAAAAGTCTTCAACACCTCTTTGACATATTTGGACTGAGTGATGAAGATTCCATCTTTCATCTGCTAGATCTGTAGTCCAATGAAGAACTTAATCTCCCCTATGAGTGACATCTCAAACTCTTTCTTCATCTCATCAGCAAACTCATGACTCATCTTGTAATCTCCTCCAAAGATAATGTCATCAACAAAAACCTCATAGATCAGGATCTGATCTCCTTCAGACTTCAAGTAGATATTGCTATCTTCACAAGATGAGAATTTAGGTGCTCATACCATGCCCTAGGTGCTTGCTTTAGACCATATAAAGCTTTATGTAGTCTACATACCATGTCACTGTCTTTAGATAGGGAAAACCTATCTGGTTGCTCAATATACATCTCCTCTTCAAGTACACCATTTAGGAATGCAGATTTTACATCCAATTGATATACCTTGAACCTCTTGAAAGTTGCATATGCAAGAAGCATATGAACTCCTTCCAATCTAGCTACAGGAGCAAAGGTTTCTCCATAGTCTTCTCCTTCTTCTTGAGCATATCCTTTGTACACTAATTTGGATTTATTTCTAATCACTGTGCCATCCTCATTCAGCTTGTTT
The DNA here is from genome assembly GCF_030272615.1 of Cryptomeria japonica. Classification (NCBI taxonomy): domain Eukaryota; kingdom Viridiplantae; phylum Streptophyta; class Pinopsida; order Cupressales; family Cupressaceae; genus Cryptomeria; species Cryptomeria japonica. Next base: position 462,312,908 of record NC_081405.1, on the reverse strand, counting down.
CTGAACACCCATTTGGTGCCAATGACATTTTTATGCTCTGGTCTGGGTACCAAGGACCATGTACCATTTTTCTCTATCTGCTCAAGTTCTTCTTCCATTGCCTTGATCCAGTCTTCATCTTTATGAGCCTCTTTGAATGACTTAGGCTCAAATTCAGAGATCATACATGAGTTTTCTCTGATCTTTCTTCTAGTAAGGATTCCTGCATCCTTATCACCTATGATCTGCTTGGGATCATGATTCAACTTGACATACCGAGGAATGGTCTTAACTGGTTCTTCTTTCTTTTCATCTTCATCCTCATCTTCATCAGTATCAACATTCACCGGTTCAGGGATACTATTACTGGTACTTGGTTGGCTAACAATTGGTTCCTAGAAGGTTGCAACTGGTTCTTTTACAACTTGCTCACTGTCGATTTCCTCAGTCTTCTTAGAGGATTCATCAACTCTTACATTGATGCTTTCCATAATTCTTTGAGTCCTATTGTTGTAGCACTTGAAAGCTTTACTCTTGGTGGAATATCCTAGAAATATTCCCTCATCACATTTAGCTTCAAATTTTCCCTGATGTTCACTCCTCTTGATGTAACATTTGCTACCAAATGCCTTAAATTAGTTAACCACAGGTGTCTTACTGGTCCAATACTCATAAGGAGTTTTGTCCTTACCCTTTTTGATGAGTACCCGGTTCATAGTGTAGACTGCAGTGCTCACCTCTTCTCTCCAAAAGGTGTGAGCTACCTTTCCTTGGATCAACATGGTTCTAGCTACTTCAACCACAGTCCGGTTATTCCTCTCTGCTAGGCCATTCTACTGTGGAGTCCTGGGGGCACACAGCTGTCTCCTGATGCCAAATTCTTCACAATACTTGTTGAATTCACTAGAATTGAATTCCCCTCCTTGATCAGTTCTGAGACATTTGATCCCTTTACCGCTTTCCTTCTCCACTAGTGCTTTGAAAGCTTTGAATTTCCCAAAAGCTTCAGACTTGTCTTTCAAGAATGTGACCCACACCATTCTCAAGCAGTCATCAGTGAGAATCATGAAGTACCTATCACCCTACACACTTCTTGTTTTCATAGGACCACATAAATTAGTATGCACAAGATCAAGCAAGTTGTCAGTAGTGAAAGATTTACCTTTAACGGTTGAGGAAGACATTTTCCCCAATTGACACTCTCTGCATATGGTATTATTTGGTTTGCTCAGCACAGGCAACCCTCTAACTGCCTTGATCTTACTAGCCTTCACAATGTTATCAAAGTTCACATGGCGGAGTCTCCTATGCCATATCCAGCTATCATCAAGCTTAGCCATAAGACATGTACTTATATTTGCATTCAGATGAAATAGGTTACCTTTAGTCTGCATGCCGGTGGCCACCAATTTACCATCTTTTCCTTTGATTCTGCAGACTCCATTCTTGAATTACAGAGTGAGGCCACTATCATTTAGCTAGGCAACACTTAGAAGGTTGTGTCTGAGACAATCAACCCAATACACATTGTCAGCACTACTCTTTCCATTCAAAGAGATGGACCCTTTTCCTTTGACGATGCATGGTGCATCATTGCCAAAGCGAACCACACCACCATCATACTCTTCTAAGGATAGAAACTTGCTCTAGTCACTAGTCATATGGTGAGAACAGCCACTGTCAATGATCCACTCATTGGAATCATCAAACCGGGAGACAGAGCCTTCTTGTCTGCCACATCTTCCTTTACAGCAACAAACACAATGTCTTCATTCTCTTCATCTTCTAATTCCTCATCTACTGCCACAAAACAGTTTCTCCGGTTTCCTCCTTTGAATTTCTTGAACCTTTCCAGTTTATCCTTGTTGTCACTATTAGGACAGTTCATAGCAATATGTCCTATCTGGTTACAGGAGAAACATTTCAAAGGGAGCTTACCTTTGTATTTACCAATTCCTTTTGGAAATCTCCTAGCAAGAAGAGCTTCAAATTCCATTAGAAACTCTTCATCATTCATTTCTCTGTTCTGATTAGGTTCCCCACTAGTGCTAGCCTCTTTTCCTTTTCTGGATGGTATATTAGAGGCTTTAAAAGCTGATTTTGTCTTTTGAACACTGCCATCAAAACTATTCGGCTCATAGGCTGTCAACTTGGCTATGATGGAGTCCAAGGACACCTTAGACTTGTCTATTGATCTCAGCTTCTGAGTAGCAGTGACCCTTATTGCATAGACCGGAAACAAGGATCTCAGGACTTTACTTACCATAGTGGAATCTTCTATTTCTCCAACAACTGTTTTGATTCTTATTCCATACTCCTGAATGGTCTCTCCTTCAACCATCCGCATGTCTTCAAACTTCCCTCTTAGGCTTTCTTCCTTAGCCTATTTTACATGCTCATCACCACCATAGATATTTTCAAGAGCATCCCATACCTCTTTGGGATTTGCCTTGTCCTGAACATCAATAAACTCAATGTCAGATAGACTACTAATGAGGGCTTCCATAACTTGCCCATTTTCTTGTATCTCTCTCTTTTGGTCATCGGTGAGAGTACTGGTAGGAACAACATATACATTTTCAACGTAACTCCAGTGTTGAACACCGATGCTTTCGATGAATATCTTCATCCTGTCTTTCCATATACCAAAATTTTCCCTGTTAAACTTTGGACCTTCCCTCTTCATCATTTGACTAGGATCTTTTCCTCAAGCGGTTAAGCTTACAACACAGAGGACCTAGAGGCGCTCTGATACCAATTGATAACTCAATGATGAACCACTAGTACCAAACCGGTACTGAGAGGGGGGGGGTGAATCAGTACAAACACAAATATAGTCCAAAACTGGTTTGACAGAAAATACTCCAAATGACTGACAAATAGGGATACTGGTAAAACAGAGTGCAACCGGTAACATCCAGTACAACTCAATCAGTCATGAACCGGTCACTCAACAAGATTCCCTCTTAGCTCGATACTACAGTATCATTATGTTCTCATGCATAAACAGGTAAAATTAATCATCCAATCTTCTCAACAGTGAGTTCAATATGTTTTATAGACAGGCATAAAACATAGAACTTTCATATGCTTAACAGGCAAAACAAAGCATCACAAGACAAAAGCATTTGACATGACATTTATATTTTTCACGTGGAAACTCAACTAGGAAAAACCACGGTGGGGATGAATACCCACAAGCTACTTTTTGAACTCTTTAGAAGTCCGCTCTGTTAGGAGCCTTGTCTGGTTAAAGACATTACAATAGGTTCTGCTAGGAACCGATCCTGTTAGGGATCACCCGGTTAAGGGTTAAACCTGGTAGGGTCACCTTGTTAGAGGATTTCAAGAACTCAATAGTTGAAAGGATCTCTTAAGCTCTATAGCTTCTCAGAACTCATTAACCTTGAGTTACCCGGTTAACGGATTTGAATCAAGCCTGTTAAGACCACCCGGTTAAGGGATTTTGAATCAAGCCTAATAAGGCTACCCTGTTAGGGGATTTTACAACTGTTGAAGTGGTTAGAGATCAATAGGAATTACAATGATCTGTTAACAACACTCAATGCTAACGCAGATCTGTTTAGGCTCTTCTTTACATTCTGCACATTCACTTTGTAGGTATCACTTCTCTCCTTTGGTCTGGCAAGAACTACATATCACTTCCCTTGGATACACATTCACAACTTTTGCCAACAACCTCAGAAAGAAACACAACATCGACCTTATAGGAAACATACAGGTCTGTAGCAAAACCCTAAACCCTAAACCTGTTAGGTTAAGCAATTCAAACGGTTTGATCCTGACCGTTGAATCATACTGCATTAAATGCAACAATCTTGAATTGATCTCAAGACATTCTCCATCATCTATTATCCATCGATTTCATAGCGGCTGATAACCCATCACACGTTATCACCATTTGATAGACTTTGCACATTCCCGAGGTAGACATGAATAGTCTTCTTCATGTAAGATCCTTCATGCGCACAAAGCTTACGTGGAAACATGATCTGTCCTCTATCATACTACTAACTCATCACACAAGGATCACTGATTGAGTCACACAGACTTGAGGTACTCCAACCGGAAATCCTGAAGTGGAAGCTACCTACCAACTGGTAGTCATACAATGCTTCCATGTGCTAGTTTCCATAACTACATGCCAGTTCACCTTGAACAAATATGCCACTTCACTTTGGCATACAAACCAATTTAGACATATGCCAGTTCCTCTCTCTCTCTTCTCCTCTCATATGTGCCGGTTCACACCATGTCTCATATTGACATCAATGACAATCATATAATATCATTATGTCTTCATGCCGGTTCACATAATGCCAACAGACTGCACACTAGAGAACATAAGGAAAGAACACATGGTCTAACATGACATCAGATCATCTCATGAAATAGACAAATACACACCAAATAAGAATTCACAAAGAATACCAGGTGACATCTACAAGTCTACACAACTGTGTACATAAGAGAAGAGTGTCAGTGCATAGTTTGGCATGGTTATCCTGGCAAGCCTCCATAGGCCCCGACCCCCATCATGGGTTGTCCTGATAGCCTCTCCTGAAATCTTGACCCCATCCAAGTTCTATGTAGACCCAAGCTATCCTTTCGTGAAGACAAGGTAGATGGTTTGCCATTCCAGGCCTTCCCACTGCATCCTGAGTCTGTACAAGCACTCAACCATGAGCGAGGTACAATAAATCTTGATTAATGTTTGTAAAACCCAACCCCCCATTTTTAAATTAAGTTATCACTTATCACTCAACTTCTGATGGGTTATCCTGCTAACCACTTTGGGCGCGATCCCCACTTGAAAGCCACTCTCTCTTATGACACCACAATCCTACTAAACTCTAAGGTACGACTAACAATACCAAAACACTCGAGTTCAGACACAATAATAGTTCACTTGGTCAGACAAAGCTAGTACCTAGGTTTAGTAAACAATAGGACTCAATTGAATCACAAGAAGAAACTATAACAGATAAACAACACCCAAGAATTGCATATAACAATTAAATAAATAGTTTGACAGGAACACAACTATAAGCCAAGCACATAGGCAAAGTAGAAAAACAATCCTCACATTATAAAATATTTAAGTAATGTTGGTTATCGTTAAACTCATTTGACCAAGCTACTAAATCTCCAATTTTGATAAAATCACTTAATAGGAATTGATTCATGTAATACCAATATCACTAATTTTGACAAAAACAAGACATTAATTATCTATCTAGAAATCATTCATATATATAGATAAATGATCCATAATTGAAATTACGTAATTAAATCTTTCTTTAATTACCTAAACAAAACATTCTCATATATTTCTCAATTCCAATATATTACTATATTATACATATATAAATATACAACTTTCCCCATTGAATCATTTCCACTAATTTTCCAATTCGCGAATTAATATTAATAAAGATAAATATATAATATTACACACACACACACACACACACACATATGTATGTATGTATGTATACATATGTGTGTGTGTGTGTGTGTGTGTGCGTGCCCTATAATATTATATATATTTAAAACTCAATATTGAAATTATTTTAATATAAGATAAAAAAATTTAAAATAATATTAAATATATATATAATTAAATAATATTAAATAATAAAAACTTTAAAACTCTAAGAAAAAAAAAACTTTAATAAAAAGCAAGCTTTAATGAAAAAACAAACAAACTTTACTATAAAGTAAAGTGGGGTGGGAGGGAACATGGTTCCAGCGTGGAAAACCATGGACTCCCTTCCCACGCAGCACTAAAATGCCCCCGTAAAAAATAGAAAACATAGTTTCGTTTATTTTTTTTTAATATATATTTTTTTAAAAAATTATTCTTAAAGCAAAACAAATTTCCCTGTCAAAATACAATAACTTTGAAAATTTTCTTATCAAAATATAATAACTCTGAAAATTTTCTTAGTAAGGAAATAAAGTTCTGGAAAAAAAAATCAGAACTGATATGTTTTTACCAGTATATACAGAATGCTCAAATTGGCAACATTTTGCCAGCATAACCCCACCTAGGGGTAAAATTATCAAATTTAGACCACTAATTTGACAAAGAATAAACTGATTTTACAATTCAAATACAAAGATGGGAGAATCAAAGTGAAATCTTGGGTTTTAAACATAGAAATAAATTCACAAAACCGATTTTGAAGTTTATTTTTTTTACAAAAAAGGAATTAGATTTGGGGGAAAAAATTAAATTTGAATTAAAATCATCCTAATTTCTCAATCAAAACTAAATGAATGTATCTAATAATTTTTGAAATCAAACCATTTACGTAGGAAAACTCACAAATCTGATTATTAACTCAATTCTTTTTCCTCACAACCAAGAAATTGATTGAAACCAATCACCAAAGGATTCAATACCAAAACTTAAACACTCCTTCCCTTTTAACCAAAATAAAAATAAAAATAGAAGAGTTTCCAAATAGAGAATGAAACCACATACCTACAACACAGGTATTTCCTCAAAATAATTTGAATTTCAAAATAGAGGTAATTAACAAGAATCCAACCTCAATAAGAAATTTGGGTAGTGTTTGTAAGAAGAGCTCCACCTGCAACTGGATAAATTCCTTCAACCAGGGATGCACAAGAATTTTCCTCCCAAACTTCTCCCTTCTTTTCTTTGACAAAATATGGTTAAATAGAAAATTTCTAACCTAAAATTATTTAGGTTGAAATTATTTTTGGACCAATCAAATTCTTTCCATAAGGTTTAAATGCAAAAAGCTTTTCTCTCCAAAATTTGATTTTCTCCATTTATTCAAAAACTCAAATATACATTTTCAAAGTCAATAACGATTTTTTTTTTCTTGTTTCTACTACAATTCTTTTCAAATTTGCCTACACATTTTATTTCTCACAAGAAAATTAAACGAAACTATGTTTTCTATTTTTTTACGGGAGCATTTTGGTGCTGCGTGGGAAGGGAGTCCATGGTTTTCCATGTTGGAACCATATTCCCTCCCACCCCACTTTACTTTAAAGTAAAGTTTGCTTTTTTTTTCATTAAAGCTTGCTTTTTATTAAAGTTTGTTTTTAATGCAAAACAAATTTCCCTCTCAAAATACAATAACTTAGAAAATTTTCTGAGTAAGGAAATAAAGTTCTAGAAAACAAAATCAAAACTACTAAGTTTTTACTAGTATATACAGAATGCTCAAATTGGCAAAATTTTGCCAACATAACCCCACCCAAGGGTAAAATTAACAAATTTAGACCACTAATTTGACAAAGAATAAACTGATTTTACAATTAAAATACAAAGATCAGAGAATCAATGTGAAATCTTGGGTTTTCAACACATAGAAAGAAATTCACAAAACTGATTTTGAAGTTTATTTTTTTTGCAAACAAGGAATTAGATTCGGGGGAAAAAACTAAATCTGAATTAAAATCATCCTAATTTCTCAATCAAAACTAAATGAATGTATCTAATAATTTTTGAAATCAAGCCATTTACACATGAAAAATCACAAATATGATTATTAACTCAATTCTTTTTCCTCACAACCAAGAAATTGATTGAAACCAATCATCAAAGGATTCAATACCAAAACTTAAACACTCAATCCCTTTAACCAAAATAAAAATTAAAATAGAAGAGTTTCCAAACAGAGAATGAAACCACATACCCACACACACAAGGATTTCCTCAAAATAATTTAAATTTCAAAACAAAGGTAATTAACAAGAATCCAACCTCAATAAGAAATCTAGGTAGTGTATGTAAGAAGAGCTCCACCTGCAACTGGATAAATTCCTTCAACTAGGGATGCACAAGAATTTTCCTCCCAAACTTCTCCCCTCTTTTCTTTGACAAAATATGGTTAAATAGAAAATTTCTAACCTAAAATTATTTAGGTTGAAATTATTTTTGGACCAATCAAATTCTTTCCATAAGGTTTAAATACAAAATGCTTTTCTCTCCAAGGTTTGATTTTCTCCATTTATTAAAAAAACTCAAATTTACATTTTCAAAGTCAATGAGGAAAAAGTTTTTTATTTTCTTATTTCTATTACAATTCTTTTCAAATTTGCCTACACATTTTATTTCTCACAAGAAAATTAAACGAAACCATGTTTTCTATTTTTTTACAAGGGCATTTTGGTGTTGCGTGGGAAGGGAGTCCATGGTTTTCCATGCTGGTAACCATGTTCCCCCCGCCCCACTTTACTTTAAAAGTAAAGTTTTTTTTTTTTTCATTAAATCTTGCTTTTTATTAAAGTTTGTTTTTAAAGCAAAACAAATTTCCTTGTCAAAATACAATAATTCATAAAATTTTCTGAGTAAGGAAATAAAGTTCTAGAAAACAAAATCAGAACTAATATGTTTTTACTAGTATATACAGAAGGCTCAAATTGGCAAAATTTTGCCAGCATAACCCCGCCCAGGGGTAAAATTAACAAATTTAGACCTCTAATTTGACAAAGAATAAACTGATTTTACAATTCAAATACACAGATGAGAGAATCAAAGTGAAATCTTGGGTTTTCAACACACAGAAATAAATTCACAAAACTGATTTTGAAGTTTATTTTTTTTACAAAAAAAGAATTAGATTTGGGGAAAAAAACTAAATCTGAATTAAAATCATCCTAATTTTTCAATCAAAACTAAATGAATGTATCTAATAATTTTTGAAATCAAATCATTTACACATGAAAAATCACAAATATGATTATTAACTCAATTCTTTTTCCTCACAACCAGGAAATTGACTAAAACCAATCACCAAAAGATTCAATACCAAAACTTAAACACTCATCCCCTTTTAACCAAAATAAAAATAAAAATAGAAGAGTTTCCAAACAGAGAATGAAACCACATACCCGCACACACAGGGATTTCCTCAAAATAATTTAAATTTCAAAACAGAGGTAATTAACAAGAATCTAACCTCAATAAGAAATCTGGATAGTGTTCATAAGAAGAGCTCCACCTGCAACTGGATAAATTCCTTCAACCAGGGATGCACAAGAATTCTCCTCCCAAACTTCTCCCCTCTTTTCTTTGAAAGAATATGGTTAAATAGAAAATTTCTAACCTAAAATTATTTAGGTTGAAATTATTTTCGGACCAATCAAATTCTTTCAAAAAGGTTTAAATGCAAAAAGCTTTTCTCTCCAAAATGTGATTTTCTCCATTTATTTAAAAACTCAAATTTACATTTTCAAAGTCAATGAGGAAAAAGTTTTTTATTTTCTTATTTCTATTACAATTCTTTCCAAATTTGCCTACACATTTTATTTCTCATAAGAAAATTAAACGATACTGTGTTTTCTATTTTTTTACGAGGGCATTTTGGTGCTGCGTGGGAAGGGAGTCCATGGTTTTTCATCCTGGGAACCATGTTCCCCCCCACCCCACTTTACTTTAAAAGTAAAGTTTGCTTTTTTTTCATTAAAGCTTGCTTTTTATTAAAGTTTGTTTTTAAAGCAAAACAAATTTCCCTCTCAAAATACAATAACTCAGAAAATTTTCAGAGTAAGGAAATAAAGTTCTAGAAAACAAAATCAGAACTAATAGGTTTTTACCAGTATATATAGAATGCTCAAATTGGCAAATTTTTGCCAGCATAACCCCGCCGAGGGGTAAAATTAACAAATTTAGACCACTAATTTGACAAAAAATAAACTGATTTTACAATTCAAATACAAAGATGAGAGAATCAAAGTGAAATCTTGGGTTTTCAACACATAGAAAAAAATCACAAAACTGATTTTGAAGTTTATTTTTTTTACAAAAAAGGAATTAGATTTGGGGAAAAAAACTAAATCTAAATTAAAATCATCATAATTTCTCAATCAAAACTAAATGAATGTATCTAATAATTTTTGAAATCAAACCATTTATACAGGAAAAATCACAAATATGATTATTAACTCAATTATTTTTCCTCACAACCAAGAAATTGATTGAAACCAATCACCAAAGCATTCAATACCAAAACTTCAACACTCATTCCCTTTTAACCAAAATAAAAATAAAAATAGAAGAGTTTCCAAACAGAGAATGAAACCACATACCCACACACACAAGGATTTCCTCAAAATAATTTAAATTTCAAAACAGAGGTAATTAACAAGAATCCAACCTCAATAAGAAATCTGGGTAGTGTTGTAAGAAGAGCTCCACCTGGAACTGGATAAATTCCTTCAACCAGGGATGCACAAGAATTCTCCTCCCAAACTTCTCCCCTCTTTTCTTTAAAAGAATATGGTTAAATAGAAAATTTCTAACCTAAAATTATTTAGGTTGAAATTATTTTTGGACCAATCAAATTATTTCCATAAGGTTTAAATGCAAAATGTTTTTCTCTCCAAAATTTGATTTTCTCAATTTATTTAAAAACTCAAATTTACATTTTCAAAATCAATGAGGAAAAGGTTTTTTATTTTTTTATTTTCTTATTTCTATTACAATTCTTTTCAAATTTGCCTACACATTTTATTTCTCACAAGAAAATTAAACGAAACTGTGTTTTCTATTTTTTTACGGGGGCATTTTGGTGTTGCATGGGAAGGGAGTCCATGGTTTTCCATGCTGGGAACCATGTTCTCCCCCCACCCCACTTTACTTTAAAAGTAAAGTTTGCTTTTTTTTCATTAAAGCTTGCTTTTTATTAAAGTTTGTTTTTAAAGCAAAACAAATTTCCCTGTCAAAATACAATAACTCAAAAAAATTTCTGAGTAAGGAAATAAAGTTCTTGAAAATAAAATCAAAACTAATATGTTTTTACTAGTATATATAGAATGCTCAAATTGGCAAAATTTTGCCAGCATAACCCTACCCAGGGGTAAAATTAACAAATTTAGACCACTAATTTGACAAAGAATAAATTGATTTTACAATTCAAATACAAAGATGAGAGAATCAAAGTGAAATCTTGGGTTTTCAACACACAGAAAGAAATTCACAAAATTGATTTTGAAGTTTATTTTTTTTACAAACAAGGAATTAGATTTGGGGAAAAAACTAAATCTGAATTAGAATCATCCTAATTTCTCAATCAAAACTAAATGAATGTATCTAATAATTTTTGAAATCAAACCATTTACAGAGGAAAAATCACACATCTAATTATTAACTCAATTCTTTTTCCTCACAACCAAGAAATTGATTGAAAACCAATCACCAAAGGATTCAATGCCAAAACTTAAACACTCATTTCCTTTTAACCAAAATAAAAAATAAAAATAGAAGAGTTTCCAAACAGAGAATGAAACCACATACCCACACACACAGGGATTTCCTCAAAATAATTTAAATTTCAAAACAGAGGTAATTAACAAGAATCCAACCTCAATAAGAAATCTGGGTAGTGTTTCTAAGAAGAGCTCCACCTGCAACTGGATAAATTCCTTCAACTAGTGATGCACAAGAATTTTCCTCCCAAACTTCTCCCGTCTTTTCTTTGAAAGAATATGGTTAAATAGAAAATTTCTAACCTAAAATTATTTAGGTTGAAATTATTTTTCGACCAATCAATTTTTTTCCATAAGGTTTAAATGTAAAAAGCTTTTCTCTCCAAATTTTGATTTTCTCCATTTATTTAAAAACCCAAATTTACATATTCAAAGTCAATGAGGAAAAAGTTTTTTATTTTTTATATTTTCTTATTTCTATTACAATTCTTTTCAAATTTGCCTACATTTTATTTCTC